>NW_010972603.1:1549430-1589303 GCF_000737465.1 Haliaeetus leucocephalus
TCTCTCTTGTCACATCTCCCATCTGTTTCTTTTCTTCAGGCTCACACAAATATGAATACACACACCTACTATTAGTTTAAAAGTTTAAGAGAATATGCATGCAAGAGGTGGTCAGAGGTAGCTGTTGTTTTATTCTACCTTTGCGCATTTCTTAAAAAGACCTAGCAGCGTCCTGGCAAAAACCAGGGGGACACTTCTCCTCGTTCCCATTTCCCAAGAGTATTCCCAACTCAGCTTGTGCCAAGAGAACATGGAAAAGGGACAGGGTCTTTATGCCAACTCTTACAGTGCTTGGGGAAGACCAGTCAGCAGGTTTGGTGTATGATCCATTATAGAAACTCTACAGCCCTTATGTTGTAGTAGTGTTAATGCAATGGAACCACCTGTAAGCAAAATAGAAACTAGTCTGTTATCCAAGATCATCGTAGATCTTCATTAGATAACGTTTTTTGTCAATTAACAAATAAGAGGATTTCCTTTTACGGGAAAAAATATTGATGTGATAGAAGACTAAGAGTGTCAAGTATGTTTTTCTCTGTTTTTCAGGGAGTAAATAATGGATTGCTTGAACTACAAACTCTTGAGGACAGAGAATTTCTCTTTGGTTTGTGCAAATTGTCACATTTGTGCTACTCCAAAACAAATCAGTAATCATCATGGTAATAAAAATTAGCAGTCATAGAGAATGATTGAAGACATCTGCAGAGTCAGTAGATAAAAGATGGCAGGCTGACAAAGACAATGTCATATGGAAAGGGATGTCATATATTTAGAGCAATGCCCAGTGGAGTAATCAGAGAACATGAATAAAATTATACCAATATTCCAGAAGCCCAAACAAGACAGGGCACAAATAAGGGCATAAGCACATGTTTCTGAAGGAGAATGAAGGCATGGCAGTGGTCATTAAGGCCAGTTTTTAGTTTAGTCAGAGCAGTCTTTGACTGACTATGGAGTAAAAGGGAGATTGTAAGGAGCCAAAGAAAAAGGATGGAGTTCTAGGTTGGTGGGAACATATCACCCTCTAGAGTTTGCAGAAAAATCAGACAGGTACCAGTGTAAGTAAGGAACTGGTCAGTAAGGAAGCCAGGATCTCTCTTTTGATTTTTCAAAGGTTTAGATTCCTTTGCCACAGGAAAGACTTCAAAGGTAGCCAGAAAATGTTTGCAATGACAGTGAGTTGTCTGTGTTTCTCATGTAAGTCTGACTTCACTGTGGTACATGTAACCTCTGCCACAAAAATCAACAGTCGTAATTTATATTTTATAACCTATTGGAAAGACTGCAACAGTTTGTTACATTACAAGACATAGTGGCCAAAACATGTAAATCATTCTGGTATTTCATATGCAGCTAATTCTCTGAGCAAAGCATAACAGGAAATTAATTATGATAATAATGCTAGAGGCGTATTTTTGTTATGTGGATTCCCCTTTGAACTACCTTGACTATTCCTCAACACGGAAACCTTCAGACACCTTTTGAAATGGTGTGTTGAAAAAGTAAAGATGAAACATTCGATACAGTAGAGTGTAACACAGTGTTCTTTGTAATACACCATTTATATTACCTTTCCTCATTAGCTACAGAGGCATGTGAAATTATATTGGACTGCTGCATTTACTTCAATAAAATGAACACAAGCAGTAGGTTGTGATGTATTTTCACTTCAAATGGATTAGCACGAGTAGAACTCACATAGCAAACCACAGTGTCTGTAAAGGAAAAGCCATTTGGCTATTTTATGTAAAAAATACCACAGAATACACAGAAACCTAATCCTACTTCTTTTTTTCATCTAAATAAAAAATGCTTTTTGTTTCCTTACAAGTAGATTTCAAGTGCAAGGGTAGATTAGCTACCTGGAATATATCTGGTAGGATCTGCCTAACTTATTTCCGCCCATACATGAGGAATTTTATTACAGATTGAAAAATGAACTGAATAAAAGAAGTTTATCCAGACTTTTTTTTGGTTGGTTGGTTGGTTGGTTGGTTGGTTGGTTTTTTTTATTATTATTATTATTATTAGGTCATGCTATAACGGCGCCCCAAGCCTGAAGGAATAGAAATAGCTTTCATGCTTTTTGCATGATGTAAAGTAATACCTTGAAACCCCACAGTCCTCACTACATCTTGCTGTTTAAGACCAGGTGTGTCAGGCATAATCCATAGAGCAGGTTCCGAGGCCCACTGTGCACTGCTTCCAAGTGCAGAGACATTATCATTCAAGTTGTATGGCATAAAGAAGCCCAGAGTTGTTCTTCTGGCTGAGGTAATGAGTTAACTGATTCAGAGGAGGCTGCTGAATATGTCTATTTATGAGGTTAATTTTTACTTCATAACTCTAGCTGTGTTTTACTTTCCCTGTTCCCTTGCCCACTTCCAAGCCTAACCTCTTTTCTTTCAGCCTTATCTCTTTGCTCTGAGAGTTTCTCTTGCTCTACCATTTCTCCTTTCTCTGTTAACTACTCTCTCTCCACATTCCCATGTACCCTGGCTCTTCTATAAGACTTTCACCAGGGGTCAAACAAGCCTGAACATGGAAATCCTCTGATTAATTGGCGGGGGTGGGGAGGAGGCTGCACAGGCAGCTGCAGAGATAACCCCTGAGCCATGGTAGCAGTTGCAGGCGGTTATACTGGTGCTTCTGCAGCTTGGGAGCAGTGGAGGCAAAGGATTTTGTTCTCCTCAGCCTCAACACGTTTCGAACATGGCCGTGCTCTGATACTTCCACATGACTGGGCTCTGGCTAATTGTCAGTACCAGAAAAGATTGGGAGGAGCTGGACGTGAAAGCTGAAACGTGGCATTCCTCCATTTGCCCATGGTGCGGGCAAAACAGAAGATCTGGGGCAAGAGGCTGCTGAGCCATTTGATGTGCCTGCCATGGGAAGCAGGAGGGAGCTGCCAGGCAGGGCAGCAGGCAGCCAGGCTTGCTGCTGCCCTGCTATTGCTACCTGCTGCTGCTTCCTCAGCAGCAGCAATACATAGATAGACTGTTTGGCTTTTCTGGTCTGCAGCATAGGCCAAAAAGGTAAGGCAATTTTCTTTCCCCCAGCAGTCTGTTGTCCTTGATGGCTGCCTTGAGTCAGCCCTGTCTCTATCTTATTCAGGCTGCAAATTTTTGAATGCCAGGAGATGCCAGAATTAAAGTTAGCTTGTATATGCAGTCTGCGATAGCCTTTAGTTACATCTGCCTTGTCTCTGCAGAGCCCATGCTTAAGTCAACATAAAGAAAAGGCAACAGTCAATAAATTGCTGTTTTTTCTACTCACTGTCAGAAGTTTAGGTTATAAACCTTAGGGTGGTTTTCTGCAAATTGTAAAGCCCTTCCTTCAAGGGAATTATTATGGGCTTTTCTATGTGGCTCCTTGCAACAGTATCCAGCCACTTCACAAATACTGATAAACTGATAAAGCACTTGTGAGATGAGTGGTATTCTGCTGATACTCCACAGAGCTCAGTAGCACTTGTGGAAGCTCTTAGTTCATTGCACAAACCTCTGCCACTGGAGCTAACTAACTGATTCGTGTTAGGATGCTTTGCTTTCTGCAGAAGGTGATGAAGTATATGACCACGGAATGAACGAGATGCTTTGCCTTTGAGTTTCACATACACTTTTTGTAAAGGCTGTAAAGGAATAGTGAGATTCAGGGCACATGCCATACAACCTGGTACAGAGATCTCCACACAAGCACTGTATGAACTAGTTCCACGTCTAGTGGCATCGATGCAGGACTTAGCAGCCCAGGAGCATTACCACACCAAGGTGGCTGCTGTTCAGGGATCCAAGCTCGTATTCTCCCAAGAGGTGCATGACAACTCATTGGCATCACTCAAAGCTCATGTGTATCTGAGGTGGAACTGTACAGTACCAGGCAGGGCTGTGGATTTGGACAGACAGATTTGTCTGCTCTCTGTCCCTCACTCTTAACATCCTCTTCTCTGTTTCTTCCACTATGTTCATCCCAGTTGTGTTCTTAAACCATCATTTGCTCTTTGTCCTGCTCCTGTTCTCTTCTCTGACTTAGTATCCATCTTCCCTACTCAGGCCACTGGTCCCTGTCCCAGCCAAGAAATTCTGTAAGAAATTCTGAACACCAGATGTCGTTCCTGCTTCTGTTTCACCCAGATGGCTGCATGCCAACATCCTTCTCTCTGCTTAAAATGAAGCTTTAACTGCAGGCCACAAACATATTTTTATGTTTTTTCCTGCTTATGTATTACAGTATCACCTGCCCTACTTTCCAGCAAGAAAGGTTCACTGAGACCAGGCGTATCCCTTATTTAAAGGTATGATCACACAGCTACCATAGGAAAATAACTTTCCTGTGGAAACTCATAAATATATATGCACCGTTAAAAAAAAAAAAAATCTCCCAAAACTTTAAGATGCTAGAACACGTTACTATTCTGAAAGAAAGTAAAATAAGGAGATGTCGTGGTTTAACCCCAGCCAGCAACTAAGCAGCACGCAGCCGCTCACTCACTCCCCCCCACATCCAGTGGGATGGGGGAGAAACTCGGGAAAAGAAGTAAAACTCCTGGGTTGAGATAAGAACGGTTTAATAGAACAGAAAAGAAGAAACTAATAATGATAATGATAACACTAATAAAATGACAACAGTAGTAATAAAAGCATTGGAATGTAAAAATGATGCGCAGGGCAATTGCTCACCACCCACCAACCAACACACAGCGATTGCCCGCCCCCACTCCCCCCAGTTCCTATACTAGATGTGACGTCCCATGGTATGGAATACACCGTTGGCCAGTTTGGGTCAGGTGCCCTGGTTGTGTCCTGTGCCAACTTCTTGTGCCCCTCCAGCCTTCTTGCTGGCTGGTCATGAGAAGCTGAAAAATCCTTGACTTGAGACTAAACACGACTTAGCAACAACTGAAAACATCAGTGTTATCAACATTCTTCGCATACCTAACTCAAAACATCGCACTGTACCAGCTACTAGGAAGACAGCTAACTCTATCCCAGCTGAAACCAGGACGGGAGAGAAACAAAGTGAGCAGAGTTACAGAATCAAAGAAAGCACAATTGGAGGGGATCTTGAGAGATCATCTCAGCCTTTGTAGTTCCTGCAACAAATGCCTGTCCAAGACTACTCCTACCTCTTTTGGCAGTCCCTCTCCCAGTACTTCACTTCCCATTAGAACACCTTCCCCAATATCTAGCTAAAATATCTCTTGATCTGATTTAAGGTCATTACATTTTATCCTCCCCACTTTGCACAGGTAGCAAAGTGTTTGAGTTTATGGCAGCCTTTACTCAGCTGCAGATTATTATCTTGTCTTCCTTAGGCCAAAAACCACAAGATCCTCTGGTCTTTCCTTAGTGGTCATATTTGATCATTTTCAATGTCTTCTCCAGACTGTCTCCAATTATTTAGAACTTTCTTAAGGGCAATACCCAAGCCTGGGACAGACTCCAGCTGAGCTTTACCAAAGCTGCGTTGAGCAGACAGATTAATGCTCTGTTATACCCCAAATATCCAGTTGTTGCTATGGGCAACAGCGAGCAGGAGTAGCTAGTGGCTGAACCCCCTCCCATTAGTGAGAACAGCATTTACAACCTAAGCAGAATTGAAAGAGATAAAGAAGGTTGTGGAAAATGGCCACGGGTTGTTACAGAAAGGAAAACACCAGCTGAGTCCAGATAAAGGAGCAGCTGAGGTGAGCTGAAGGCAATACCATGTGCAAATGAAGAACCGGAAAACTGCAAAGTGATGGAGCAAAGAAACTGTGAATACTTGGTAGATTCATTAACTTAAAGAAGATGCTTCCAGTTGTGCCCAGATCTCTGGCATGTGCCCTCTCCAGGTGCCCAGGGCTCCAGGCTGTATGGCCAACAACTTTGTGCCACACACTCACATCTGTATCCATAACATCTGTGTGCACAGGGGCAGACTGCCTCAGTGGCAAGCCACTCAACTAGCTGTATTTATCACCCATTACTATTCTCACATACACACATCTTGGAATGCTGTTTCCTGTTATCACAACAGCATTAGTTTGGGTTTTTTTTTTAACTGAAGTTTTTCTTATACTCCAGTGTTCTCCAATTTCCTTTTTGAAGGACTGCCACCTCATCACTTTTCTTCATTTTTTATTAGTAATAACACTTATCTACATTGCCCTTGTTCTTTCTGAATGCCATCCTAATTATTTTATTTGCCTTGATAATTTTGATTTCTAAACCCATCTTCCAGTGTACTCACTGTCCTTCCCACCTTCATTTCATTGCAAATTAATCAAGCTTATACTTCGTTTATGCAGCTCCCTCATATTCTTTCTTTAGCATCAGAGCTTGGAACTGGTACACTTCAAGATAGTATTTAGGACCAAATTTATTAGTTGTTTGTTTAGGCCTTGATTTGCTTCCTCTAGCAGCTAAGGTTGAGAAAGGCACCTTTTCAGGAACAACACATAAATTTTTGTCCCTGCCCAATTTTTATTATATATTAAATTTTTAAACAATTTTTAATAATTCTAATCCAAATTACTAGATCTTGTTATTCATCTCAAATGGCATAGCTACTAAATATGTGCCTGTTTCACAACTTTTTCAGAATTCATTAGTCATCTGAAATATTATTTCAAATCTTTTTCATTAAGAAAAACAATAAAATCCATATGTAAACTGCTTTTCATGCCTCCCTCTAATAATACATCTGTATTTAAGTAAGAATTTAAGTAACATATTAAAATCAAATGGTACAAATATATATACTAGTGTTAAATCAAAGCTATTAACTTTGAAATCAGTTTTTTCCCATTCCCATTTCCAATACAAAACAACAATATTGCTGCTTCTTAAACAGTTCTAGAAAACTCTTTTCAATGCTCCCTCTGTGAATAAAATATACTAGCTGCAGCCTCAATGCTGTGCACACAGCGTATACGCGTCATTTAAATTCCCGCTGTTGGGTCACTTGCTTCAGCATAAGCACAGGCATCAGCATTTGCCATGGTGGGATTTAAGAAATTGGTCTTGTAAATTTTCGCTTTCTCTATGGATCTGAAGGTGTCCAGCCTCTGGCAAACACCGACTTTCTCTGCTATCGAAGCGACCAGCCCAATTGCTGTTAAAACATCCTTATTGTCCCCAAATTTCTCCCAAACTACTAATTTCCACAGCTTCTTTGATGTGTACAGTTTCAAAGATTCCTCTTAGTATTTGCTATAAAATGGAGTTTAAGGATGAAATGAAGGTCTGCTTTCTGAAGCTGGTGATCCTGAGAGAGCTAAGAAACCCCACTCTGCAGCTACTGTGTTTCCACCACATTGGTGCTGTGGTCAGTGCTTTCTAGGCAGCATCAGAGCAGCATTGGCTACAGTGAACAAGCATTTCCCTGAAACGTGTGCAACTGGTAGTCACCATAGTAACACAGAGCTATCAAGTGAAATTACCAAAGATGTGCAGCTCAGATTATTTCACCAGCACTGGCATTAGTTAATACTCTAGATGTTTTAAGCAAACACTTTAAGAAATAAAGAGCTGGCAGAGCACTCTCAAGTTGACAAAGTAGTCTCTGGTTTTAAAGTTAAACCAAATTATTTGATAACCACACACAATCGGTTACAAATGCTTTCCCAATCACTAACTCTTGTTTGATACAGAGCATATTCAGCTACAGCCTCTGTCTAGCTTATCAAACACACAGCATATACCTTTTAATAACTTGTGACATTCCTAGTGGACAGCTTCTCAAGTCTTATTCTACCTGGAGATTACTGTGAGCTGAAGAGAAAAAGGTATTCTCTAAAAGATCATGAGTTGAATTTTCATAAGTACCCAAATAATGTAATACAGATGTCTCCATTTCAAGAGGGCAGTAGGTCTGGAAGTTTGACTGTAGTGAGAGTCAGCCTCCTTCATACCTCTGTTTATATATCTATTCATAAAAGGAGTTCAGGTCCCAAATAATGCAGATACTTTTTGAAATTTTGCTGTTAAAGAACAACTCCTCAGCTGTAAGGAATGTGAACAGAAGGCCAGCATTAAGTTTGTTACCTCCATTTTTGGGGGCCTATCTTTTACATTCTTTATTAATTATGGCATTGGGATACATCCTACACTGTAAAAGAAACAGTGGTGTTTGAAGTAGGTGTCAAAAAAAAAAGGATCCTACAAACTTAATACTCTTTTGGAACTTCGCAGTTACCTGGTACAGCAATTTGTGCTGTTCAACACATGTTATAGTAAAGAATAACTGATCTTATTACCTGACTTTACCTAGCTGCACTTCTAGAACAAGAAAAATTCTCTAGCCTTCTCTAGACCATTTGGACAACTCATCTCCACACCTTTTCAGAAAATGCTATATACAGACACAGGTAAAAGATTCTAATAGGCATGGTATGTGAGCGGTTGTGTTGCACTGACTGGATATAATGTGGGACTAACGTGGGAAATGGCATCTGTAACCCTCTGCTGACTCACAGAGAGTTACAAGATCTCAACACCTTTAAAGATTAGAACACACTAAAGGGCACCTCCTTTAATAGCTCTGTCTTAGAGGAATAGTGACAAACTTATAAAAAGAAGTAGCAAAATACTTCCTATTGGTCAGATCCATGCAATGTGAGTTTCAAGTCCACAGGCAAAAGCAATTTCCATCATCTCTGTTCAACTTATTCAGAACAGTTTCTTTCTAAAGATGTAACATTTGATTTTCTCAAACTGACATTACTTTTTGTTTCTCCATTCTCTCATAAAATGCTGTGGAGTTTCATTACTTTCACTGGATTTTGAAAATTCAGACCAATTTTCATTATAGAAGTCTCTCACTTTGCTTTTTTCCATTAATAGAATCACTACATTCAGAAAGATGTACATTTTAAAAAAAAAACTAATTCAGTCCTGGTTTTTTACCTTTACTTGCATAGAATAAAGCTCAATTATTGCCAGCCAGTCTACTCTAGACTACCTTCTTCAATTTGGTTAAGAAATTAATTTGAAAGATTGCTGTTTCTGTGTTTGAAGTGTTGTGAAGGATCTTGCCAAGTCAACCTTTATTTTGCCTGAGGTTTCTCACTTAAAACTTTTTAAAAATCCATTAAAAAAACAGACAGTACCTTAAGTATCAGTAGTGTTGTAAGTACACTGTGGTCACAACAATATAATTTTTCATTCATAAAAAGAGAACATCAAAAAGGACTTTTTAAACAAGACTATTTGGAGTGAGTTGCATGCATTTCATTTGCTCAGGAAGTGAAGAGCAAATTCCCTATACTTAGCTGATTCTCCTCTATCTAACATGAAAAGATAGCTGCAAATCCATAAATAAGTGTGATACGCTGTAGTGGCATTGCTGCAATGTCATTCATTATAAAAATGCTGCTGGCATCTCCTTTTTACTGCTCCTTTCTTCAGTATTTTTATTCCAGAAAATAAGCATAAAGAAAATTTTCAAAGCTATTTTTGTCTCTGTATGTATGAATTTGGTATGCTCTAAAAACACTGAGCTAACGACTGTAGTGAGTGAGATTCCTTCCTTTAAATAGAAAGAGAGTGGCTCAAGCAGAAATCATTCAAACAGCATAAAAAAGATCTGATTCATTGTTTTCCTGCATTTTCTATAACTGTTACCCTAGTTATAAGCAGAAAAGTTTCCTAATAGAAGCAAATTATGAGTGGGGTCCTTGGCATTGAGCACGGGTGACTACATTGTCAAATAAATCCCAAAAAGGATTTTAAAAAGAGCTTAAATACAAAGGAGAGGAAATTTGCTGATAATACTGAACTATTCAGGATAGCCTAATCTAAAGCTGGGTTTCTGGGTGATAAGATGTTAAGTGAAATTCAGTGCCAATCTCCTAGCAAAACCAAATATAATTACAAATACCCAGTGATGGGCTCCAAATCACAACATCTAGGTGAAAGAGAATTGGGAGCCATTGTTCTCTGAAAATGTCAGCACCGTGTTCAGTTGTGCTTATAAAGGCAGGTAGGATGCTAAAGGGTGAGTAACTAGGGAATGTTAAGAAAGGAATAGAGGATAAAATGGAAAATATCATTATGTCACTGTATAAACTCTGCCATTCCCGCATTTTGAACATTACATGCAGGTCTAAAGCATGTAGTGGAAGTACAAAAGGTAGAGGGTTTGGTAACAGGGATCGTCGGAAGTGTACAACAGCTTTATGTTTCTATATGAGGTTAATCCAGCTAGACCAGGACCCTTCAGTGTGGAAAAGGGGAAGACAAGGCAGGAGGAAGCTGAAAAGGAGACAGTTGCTTACTGTTTGTCATAGCTCAAGCACACAGGGCACATAATGAAGTTATCAGGCAGCAAGCTTAAAACAAGTAAAAGGAGCATAAAACACAGCTAAGCCAGGGAATTAATCATCCTCAAATCCCAAGTAGTCAGAGTAGAGTGGGATTAGAAAATTTGACAGCAAACAAATTCAAGGGTGGCTGTTAAACACAACAGAGAGGATTCAATCTCCAGTTCAGGAAGTTCCTCAGTCACTGATTGCCAGGTCCTCCTTACGTCAATACTACATTCAATATTATTACATAATTTCCTAAGTTACCTGCTAATGGACACTGTCTTGAGATGGGTTACTGGACGGTCTTAGTTTTGACCCAGTTCCGACTATGCCTCTGTATTTTTGTGCAGTATAATCTAAAATACGCTGGGTCTAGGGCTGGAACTGACACAGAACCAGCCACAGTATCAATGAGATACAAGAGATTTCAGGCATGAGGAGATTCTTGGGAGCAGCAAGGAGTCTATCCCTGCATTTCTATAACTTTGTGGACTCAAGCTGTCAACCCTCAACAGTGCCTGTTTTAAGAATGATCATTTATTAATGTAATAAGCCAGAAGCTGAAGTCCAGTGTGAATGTGACTGAGATTTCCAATTACTTTCCCACAGGCAATGTGCAGTGGCCAGATGCCAGAGACACGTGGCTATTATCCAGCCAGGATCAAACTCTAAGCAGAGTTCCTGTGGTCAATGCCTTTGTATCCATTAGCAAATTCCCCGACTCAACCAATGCCTTTGTTTTCATATTTTTGCAATGGTGGCAAGCATTACTCTAATTTTGGATGTAAACAGTGCCATTCTTAGCATTAGGAAATACATGCCACTGATTAGGTAAGAAAATAAAAGAAAAAGTGTCAAAGGCAAAGGTTCAAATTAAAATACTATTGGAAAAATGGGAAGAGAACTCCTAGGTGATTAAAGTAAGATAACCCCATAGGAGACTTATTTTTAGAAAGAAATACACATGTATCTTGATGTTGATCTGACAGGCTATGTCAGGTTACAGAGCTCTGCAGAAAAAGGTCACCACATTTCTTACTAATGTATTACTTCTCATGCTGCTCAGAGCAGTAATCTCTGGCAAGCAGAGATCAGCAATATTAAAAGGCTACAGATCATGAATCATGTCATATTCTGGTCTCCAGTCAACTTCAGCTCATGTCTCTCACAATATGTTATAATTTCTTAATTTTTTTTTTAATTAATTTTTTTCATGTTAAAAAATTAAAACCTTGTAAGCAACATGAGCAGGTAGAGGAACAGGAAGATAGAGGTCATGATTAGGGCAAGATGAACAAGTAATATAGAAATATTATGTAAATAAATGTCTCTAATAACAGTTCTTGATAATGGCAGAGTTTTTTAAGTAGAATAACTGAATACTTTATGTAATCTGCTGTGATAAGGAATGATGATAAGGACTTTCATAGAGAAAAGGTGACACATTGAACATCTGCCAATTCCTTGCCTTTTACCTCATGACCGAGTCTTTTGTACTTTGGATGAAACAGCCGGAGCAGCAGCTGATAGAAACACAAAAGGGACTTGTCCAAGTGTATTTTACAGGTTATGCAAACACAGTGTTTATTAGACAACCAATTACTTCAAAAGTTAGTGTGTTTACAACAATTTGTGTTTCTCCTCAGAAAACACTAGTCTACTAACATCCCCAAATATGCTTATAGTTGTAAAACAAAAAAGTCAAATGCAGAATGAAATGTTGAGCTTATAGCAAAACAGAACATTCTGAATATTATTTTTTTTAAGTATTTGTATAAAAATGAGGTCTTAATAGAAAATTAAAAGCTCGGACTTGATTCAGTTGAGATGAAACTAAATTTTCTAACTGTGGAATTCCCACAGAACAAAACCTACAGTTTACAATCAGCTTTTAAATAAGGCTTCTTTATTTCCATTTAAAAGTTTTCCAGCTTGTTTATCTAAGGGTGGAGGAATGAAGTGCCCTGCCATTAAACCCTAACAGTATTTTCCATTAGTTAAAAATTAAGATGTTCTTCTGGTCATCTCCAGTCTTCAGATTTTCTCAAGTACTATCCCTTGATATTTATAATCCACAGTTCTAGGAAATCAGGTTGACCATTAATGTTTTGGATGGTCAGCATTCCCCCTCTGGGTATCCTACTGACCTACTGAGCTTTCCTCCCAGTCTAACCTCAAATCAGGAAAAGCCTTTTGCTGGTAGAATAATTCTTTCAACATGACCTAGTTGCTAGTTATGGCAAGATTCACCTAATAAAACGTTTAATTTAAAAGCTTTTTTACTGCTATTACTGTTCAATAGCTTGTGTTGTTTGTTTTTTTTCTTAATTTCTGTACACACTTGTGGGAGAAAATGAAATCAGGTGTCTTCTCTTTGAGTGAAATGTTTGTCCCTATTCCAAACTTACAAAAGATATTTGCATATACCCTCTTCCTAGTTAGAGTAATTTTTCTCCTTTGTTGGGTGCAAATTCTTAAAGATTTATTACTCCATTACAATCATACCCCAGACTGATGCACATCATATGATAACCTTGTTGCAGACTATCCTTTTATTGAACCGCTAATCTCAGCACAATCTTATTTGCAGCCTGAACACATAGCATATATGTCACCTTGATTCATCTGGTAATTGGATAACAACTGCATGGAAGCACATCCAAAGAGCCATCACACCCTGCACGAGGCAGAAGTAACCTATTAGCAGAGAGACCCATGAGAACGCCAGAGCCTCAAACTACTTCTAGAACTGCTCCTTGCTGTCATTGATGGTAATAAGGTAACTTACTGCTTCACAAACAGTGTCTGTTCATAGAAAAACATTCTGTTTGAGATGACAGCAGCTTTTCTTAGAGAATGAAATTGCTATTGCAATAGAGGCAATAATTCACACATAAACAAAACTGACAGGCTTTTTTTCCCATGAAGCACTAGTTTGTGCCATTAATACACAAAATATTAAGGAATCTACACAGTGCCAACTTGCGATGAAACTGGTTTTAGTTTAGTGTTTCTTACCAGTTTTTTTTTTTCCAGGAAGAATTCCTCCAGCGAAACAGTAGGAACTCACTGATTTGCATCACACTGCACAACACAACATGAGCTTGCAGGGCAGGAAGATTGTCTCAATATAAGCAGGCCAGTAGTTTTATCTCTTCAGAGATATGATAATTTATGGCTGGGCCCAAAAATTGGACATCATCTCATCTCATTCAAATAATGGCCAATTACAGGTATTAGGAGAATGAGAAGATATGAAGGACATTGTAAATACAGACAGGGTGAAATGTTCTGAATTCCACCCAGTTAGAAAATGTGGTATGATACAGAATTTTGTTTTCTGCTTTTACAGACTCTGTTGCTAGGCTTGCATCCTTCATGAGGTCTATAAGGACAGACCTGCGCACCTTCCTTAGCAGTCCTTTGACCTTAGCAGAAATCCATTCTGCACGACTTATTAAGAAAAAGGACCATGATGCCTTCAATCCTGTGCTGCAGTGCAATGTCTACTGCAAAGAAAATTAAATCCGTAGACTACAGCTATGCTTTCTCTCTTTGCCTCATAACCTTCTTCCTTATTTTCTTTACTCCCCCTGGCTAGAAAGCTAATTGGAGAACACATTGACCCAATTTTACATATAAAATTAACATGTAGAAGGGACAAAAAATTTAAAGCTTCAGCTTTCACAGCAGTTATAATTTAAAACTGCAGGTGTTTATTCTAATATATAATAGTGGAAAACTATATTTGCATGCAGGGTAAGTTATGAAAATGAGCTTTTTATTTACACTGCAAATTACGTTAGGGTCAAATAAAATTATATGAGGAAACCAGACAAATAAAACTAATTCCATTATGAAGAGTTTCAGAAGAAGCCCTCCTTTATGCTGGCTCCAGCAATAAGATAAAGAGTTACCAGCAGTATATCATCAGAAAAATTCATTTGCTGATCACAGGCCTGGGGGAACTACACTGTTACCTAGCAACTAGTGAGAGTAGCCTTTTTAAAATAAATTAACCCCTTGATGAGTGCCAAATGCGTAACTGGTTTGTGGGATTTCAGCTTCTTGCTGGTCTCTGTAAGACTGTTTCTGACCACATCAGAATGAAAGCCTTTTTTTTGCCATTTCAAATGGCCTACACTTGGCCTCTGAAGACATAAAATTGTTACACATCTCCCTTCATAACCAACATCTCACATAAAGATGAATCTGTCACATCACATTGTGTCATGGTGCAAAGAGCCTCAGCCCAGAAGAGACCTCTGTGTGACTGAGGTTTCTACACAGCCCAGCTTCGGCTGAGACGCCTTGGGTTCCCATACAAGGGAACTACTGTGTATCTTTACACTCCTTTCTGCATTAACCAGTGCAAAATTTAAATGCGGTACCAAAGTAATGCTGCCACAGGGGATCTCTAAAGATCCTGTGTGCATGATACACCTTTCACTTTGTTCTAAGAAATACACAGTTTGAAGTTTTTGCCTGGCAGGTATGAGTTGAGAAATAGTTACAATTTTCTGATAATGGATGTGAATAAAAGGCAAATACTTGGGCAGCCAGCACATCCAGTGAGCCATGAACTCCAGTTAGACCCTAGAAACTAAAGGGTTTATTATGCAAATGACAATATGTTTGAAATAAACTCTCAAATTGCATCTATTACCTAAATGCCAAGAGACCGCAACAACCTATCAGCAAGCCTGAGTTATTAAATTTGTTTCCTAGGACTGTATTTGCAATGGCTGGAATACCTAAGATCAGTCAGTCCTCATGACAGACATCAAACCCGATTGCTCTCCTACAGCAACATAAATATGGAGCAAGTCCACTGAAATTAATTGAGCTGTTGTACACATGAAATCAGAGTGAGATCCTAGAGGTCACAAACTTTTGACAAGGGCAGGAAAGCCCACTGTTTTCAAGGGCTGTACTCAGAGTTTTTTAGTAGGTAAATATAGAAGCACCACTGTCTCGAGTCAAACAATCTTTTTCTGTCCTGACTTCTGCACCTGATCCGGTGAGAGCTGAGCATGTCACATAAAGTCATACAAAGCTTAATGGAGGCAGCAGCAAAACTCAAAAGAAACAGAATGAGATTCAGGTCATGAAGGGCACTCAGGATGTGGTTGTGATCAGCAAAAGCAGCTTCTCACATGGCCAAGTGTGGCAGATGTTGAAAGCTCTGTAAAGGTAAGTGAAACTGCAATTTTTCAGAAATTTCAAATCTATTCCAGTGTAAGTACAGGCAGGTTGGACTGCAGATGATATTTTCTTTATACATCCTTTTACTACACAACAAGACCTCTTATGTACAACATAGCCTCTTTTCATGCCACAATCCTGATATGTTATGGAGCTCTTAAAATTTCTGAGGAAAGATCTTGAATATACCATACAACTTTGGTGGTTGGCCAGATCTTTCTATTTGCTGATTTTGTGATCCTTCTATTACGTCCTTCAGACAGGTGACTTTTGCTCTGCAGTATGAATACCCAACTAGCTGCAATATTAGAGAGAAGAACACCTTCAGCAGGGAAGGTTGGAAGTGTCCCAAAAAAGGGGGAACATCCTATGTAAAGAGAAAATATGCAGGCAAAAGAAATTATATTAAATTTAAATGGAAACTAGATAAAACATTAGAGAACTGATTACAGAAATATGTTAAAAGAAAAACTATATGGTAAAAATTCTAAGGCCAGACATTTTACAGAAAAGGATTCTGAAGTGCTTGGTGACAAACAAAAAATAGAGGTCAGAGTCAGAGAAATTATGCTTGTGTTAATTGGAGTGGAAAACAATTGCCAGTGAAGCGATCATCTCTCTCTTTTAACTGCAGTTTAGTATTTCTCATTCTCTACCTATTCTGACCTATTGTTTTATCTTACAATGCCCTTTTTTTGACAATAATTGGCTTTATTGTCTCAACACTTTCACAGATAGCCATTTTTAGTTTCACAGCTTGACTTTTAATGATGTCTTCTCTGACCTTATTTTGCTATTCCCTGTGTGTTTTTATTAACCTTACTTTGATTTGTTGCAAATGTGCTGACACAGCACTAATTCTGGTTTCAGCTTGTTAGCTGTAAGTAGGAGTTACACCTGAGTCCTCTTAATGTCACAAAGAAAATCTAATTCGTCTGTCTGTGCAGCCTGAATCCTTAAAACTCAAGGATAATGCAGCAACCTGTGAAGCACATGCATTCCTACAGGCAGCGCTAAAGAAAAATGTGATAAGTAATTAGGTTTCATGATTTATATATCTGTTTCTTCTAGATCCTACTTGCTTCAAAAGTACTAATGTTTGATTAATGTGGCCTTCCTTTTGATATCTCAGCTGAAAATACTAAGTCCTGGGTGAACAGATGGTGAATTAAATTGAATGATAAGAGGGAAGAAGTTAAAGCGCTTTGAACATGAAAAAGGCAGGCACAAAATGGAAAATGGATTTTCATTCCTTAAAGGCGAAATATATAAAATATCTAGCTGACCAAGGGAGGACCCTCTTAAATATTCCATTTCTTCATTTGTGGTTGTCTACATACTTAATTTTTAATATTTTTAACACAGTGTGTAACTAAACACTGAAAACTCTAGTTCTTTCTCAGAGAATGGTGTTCATATCAATGCTGAAAAGAGAGCATACTTCCTCTGCAGCACTGCCTCTTCAGTCCAGGTAAATACTGTTCCATCCTGGGAAATACTGTTTTGGTGGGGGTACACAGCACTGCCAAGACACCTAGCCCATGGACTCCAGATGTATATCACCAGAGAAGAAGGGACCAACTGGAGAGGCAGAGGACAGGATATCTCTGTCCCATTAGGGGAAGAGGAAGGATGATTCTTTGTCATTGTGAAGATTTCTGTACTAGCCTGATAGAATTCCTGTAGAGACTCTGCGTCTGTCACCACCACTGCAGGGATACAGCTGAAAAGACAGGGCAGGTCCTGAAAATGTTCTGCTTCGGCTGAGTTTCTGTTGCTTGTGTTGCTAACATTTGGAGTTTCTAAGCTCATTGTAAGGCTATCATATTTCTGTTTTATAACATCCTGTATCTCCCACACAACATGCTACATTTTACTGATGCGTCAATAAATCCAGCAGCAGATGTTTGTGTGTGTCTCATCTGTGAAGTTATGCCTGGCTGTGATAGCATTTCAATATATCGTGTTTTCTACTGCCAGTCCACTTGAAGAGACTTTGTTGTTTCCTTTCGGCTGCTAACCTTTCTTCTCCAACTCCCATTGCTTAACATAAAACCTTTGAACAGGAAGTTTAGATAGTTTTACACACATAAAAAGCAAGCAGATGTATAGAACATTTTTTAATTCCTCCCTGTATCTTTCTGGGCTTAGAAGATTAAAGAAAACTATTAAGCACATACAGATGTGTTCACTTTATGTTCTGAGCATCTGCTTTTTCAAAGTGGAACTTCTGTGGAGGAGCTGCCAAGAATACAGCTTACATCAAATAAAACAAGAGTACCACAACACAAGTGGATTTGTAAACAACCACACAGAAAACTACTACACTCCAGCCAGAGGTTAACCTGGAAAAAAAAACAACACAAAAAGGCTTTATTATGGAGATTGATATACCTACACCAAATGCTTATAAGATCTTCTGATTTCATCCAGATATTCACCCCCACAATACTTGAAGCAAAATATCATACAACCATGAGCTTTGCATTACTAACATCATATCGTGGGTCAAAATTTTACTTATGCTCCTCTGTCTACTGTTTTTTCTTATTGACCAGCTTGCAGGGCACCTGGCCACTAAGAAGCACTAGGTCCTGGCACTTTGGTGGGATCGAGGTTATATGAATACAGTCCTCTTCACAAAACAAATGTGGTGCAGATCCTCATAAACCATAGCTGCACCTATGTTAGGCATTCGTGTACCCCACCCTTGTTATGGCTCTAATCATGGCCGTGAGAGAAATAGGTTGGATGATGCAGTTGGGAGGGCCTATAACAAAACACATTAAGAAATATCAGAATGTGGTGAGTTAGACCTGATTTTCAGAGGTACTGAGTTTTAGAACTAAAGCAGTTTGCTATATATTTTTCAATCTTTTCTAGGCATATGCTTTACCACTGTTACCCATAAAGAGCTAAAAAAGCATGTGTCCTTTGGATAAGTGGATTACAATGTCAGATGCAGGAAGAAGTAGGAATTCATTATTAATGCCAGATAAAGCTAGATCCCACCACTCCAATTTCTCTGCTGTGACAATTGGAAGCTGCATGTTCTGCAGATAAGGGAAATACATATGCTTCTAGAAAGTCTGGAAAGCACTTGTGTGTGTGTGCTTCAGTTCATTGGATACTGGGAGAACTGAACATCAGATCAGAGTATAGGTAAAGATTAATAAAAATGCTTGCAAATATACAGAATTCAAAAGGTGGCTGGGTCTTCTATACGAGATGGAAAAAGATGTGAAGAGAGACAGAGGCAACAAAAGGAATCATTACAAATATTTCCTGTTCAGTTCTGCTGGTGCTAGCAACATTGGTGTGCAACACAAGCAGCTGCTTAAGCTATTTTAAAGTTGCTTAACACCTGCTGTAGATGA
Source organism: Haliaeetus leucocephalus (assembly GCF_000737465.1). Classification (NCBI taxonomy): domain Eukaryota; kingdom Metazoa; phylum Chordata; class Aves; order Accipitriformes; family Accipitridae; genus Haliaeetus; species Haliaeetus leucocephalus. The sequence goes on from NW_010972603.1 coordinate 1,568,301, forward strand.
AGTTCCATATTTTAAGATCATGTTACTGGCCACACTGTAACATGGTGTCACTCCAAGTACTGACAATGCATGGTAGTAGGGATTTAAAGGTGTTAAATATTCTCTAATTCTATCTAAATTTAATTGCTATTTTAACATGCAGCATGTATTTGTTTCACTATTCTTTTTCCTAAACAACTAAATACAGTGTGTAAAACACAACAGCGCATAAATACTACAGTACTCAGAAGATTTTCTTCATATTTGCTCAACCACAGGAATTACTGAGATAAGAAATGAACTGAAATGTGTAATTTAGACTTTAGAATTTATTTATGACTGAACAGCACTGCTTAAGAATCTTCTTGTTAAATTTGTAGTGATCCAAAGAATGCATTCATAATGCTCCTGCAATCACTGGGAGATGGCTCAGTGTCTTCAGTATCCTCTCTAAATTTATTTTTCTTGGCTCCCCACCCCCGCCCCCCACCCCCACCCCTATATGCATTTAAAATTCTCAGATACAACTTTATCGGTACCTCTGCCTCACCTAATCATCTAGGCACCTGCTCTCTACCTGAGTCCAGGTCTCACCCGTAGGTAGGTATCACCACAGCCAGGTCCCCTGCAGAGCCTGAGCTGGTTGGCATGCCTAGATCACAGCACCATCTGTGTGCAGTGTCAGAGAAGAGGTAGAGGATGTCACCTTCTGTGCGATGGGCTAATTGCTAAAGGAGCTATGCAGAAAGCAGGAGGTTTGGCTTTGTGCCCCTCCAGAGCACGAGAGAAATCAAACCCATTCTCTCTGGTTTTTGCCTGTGGTTTTATAAAAGTCCTGATGCCACCTGCAGATGGAATTTCCTCTGACACTCATCTCCCTTTCTTCTCTCTCCACCTGCCACATGGTCTCGTCCATGCCCTTTTATCTGCTCTGACGCTTGCCAGACCCTTCACAGAGATGCCTTACCTGACTGACACAGCAACACCAAAAAAATGAAACAAACACCCACCCTCCTTTTCCTCTGGTAATTTCTGCCATGTCAGTGAATTAAATCAGCTTATGAAGGTCTAATTAGTGTCAGGGGCAAGTGTTAAAGGAGTAGCACTCAGGAGCAGAATCTGTTCTTCTTTTGGTGCCAACAAGCTATGATATTAGCTAAACCCATCTCATGCAGATGTGTTTTAAAGTGGTGGCTGGTCACCAGGCTAAAGGCTAGACTGTCCTGCGTAGGCTGCCTGAGAATGTTACCTTCTGCTCTCCTTGCTGTGTGTGCCACTTAAGTGCTCCACTACATAGCCAGGAATACAAGCCTAGGAGTTCACAAGGGAATGAGCAAATGACGAAGAGAATTGGTTTGCGATGTAATGGTGTTCAAAACAGGTCATTATTAATTTTTGCCATCTTATTGCTGCTTATATGAGGAAAAAGAGAAGTTTAAGTGCTCTTCCTTGCAAATCACAAAACTTTGCAATTTTTTCTTCCTGACTTGTTAAATATCCATTTCACTTCTTTACACAGGGTCTTAACAAGTAACAAAAGCATAATAGATTACAAATGACAAAATTACATGGTTTATGGCAATGCAGTGATATTTCTGATCTTTTTTCCCCATGTCTGCTTCCAAAATAGAAATGTTAATAGAATGGAATGTCCATGTATCTAACCACCATGGCATTCGCAAAGGAACACTTTTCCCATATATTTTACCTTTGATCTGAAGAATTGGCTAAATGATCCCTTTTTCATAATAGTCATTATCAGTTTTCACCTTCAAACCCAAAATCTAAATGCAAAATGAAAGACTACTTATAAACAAGCTATTTTAAACTGATAAATTTAATATGGGTTTTAACAAATGCTTCCTGTGCTCATCACAATTTTGCAATTAAACTGAAGGAAAACATTCATTTTATACTGACATTGCACTGATGATAAGACTATCTCCACTATATTCATGTTTAACTCATCCATTATTACATTACTTAATTAGGAAAAAGGAAATGAAGTAAAGTCTCCTTCTCCCTGGGTGATCAATTAGACTTCCCTATTCTTTCCCCCCCACTCCTCATTATTAGGGTTAAAATGAAATTACAGGGATTAGTTCCTATTTCCTTCTGGAAGCATGGAGCTCTGTTACAACAAATTATTGAGCTTAAATGCAAAATTTAGATTAAGAAACAAAGCCCTAGCACTGTAGTAACTACTTGGTTTAAAATGTGCATTTCAAGGGAAATATTTGTAAGCTTATTTAAGCATTGATCAGTTGATAGCCAAACAGCAGGAGGACTGGAGATCGCAGTGAAGAATCTCAGTTATAATGCTGTTCTCCTTTTGTAATTATTCATCAGGATAGTTACCTGGTCTCATATTAGTACAAAGTTTATTTCATTTGTTACACTTTAAACGCACTTTCTGTGACGATTAATGAAAGAGTTGATTGGAGAGGCAGTCAATAATTAATAAGCCTGATCCCTATCTAGTGCATATATAATTAGGACAGGTGTGATTATTCTTTTTTCGTTAACAGTTCAAGAAGTATCCTGTGCCTAATACATCCAATCCAGGCACCAGCATTTAGCTCCATATGAAAAACTGACTTCAAGATATGGCAAGATGTTGCCTGGCAACAGCTCTTTTCTTTTATTTTGAATGGCATTTTTGGGGCAGAGAGTGAAAAGGGAAGAGCTGGAAGGGAAGTTCGACTCGAGAGGCCTGCTCTGAGCTAGATTCCCGTGTTACTATAGGACGGTGATTCTGCTCAGGATGGATGTGGATCCCACAGGGGACTGCGTTTTGTGGCTCTGTCAGTTTACAGGATTGCAGACGGCTCCGCTTTCCCTTTGTGTCCAATTCAAGCTGTGTAGTTTCTTCTTTGACCCGGCCAAACAAGCTGTATTAAGAGATGCAAATAAACTGAGTTTATTTTGATGTCAGCCACATGAGGAAGAGCTGTGATGTCTGGTTCCAGAGAGGAGCACTTTTTCTTTGGAATACATGCCAGGATGGCCATACTGAAAAAAAGGATCCTCATGCAGACCTGGGCTTACTTTGATATCTGTAGATTGCACAGCAGTCCTCCTACTCAGCCCTCCCAAATGCTACTAAAATTTCCAGCTCTGCTCATGTGGCAGGAGTGGTTCATTCAGTCTTGGGACTATAAGTAGCAAATACACATTCAAAATGTCCTTTCTCAGAATACTTGGGACCTACGTCCCCATGACCCTCAGCTTAGGCTAGATAGGATAGTTCAGTCACCTTTTTAGTTTTTTGGAGGGCTTTGTTCTGACTCAGTTATAAGGTAGTTTATCTCTAATTAAAAAAAATAGCCCAAAGGAAAGGAGAAGGTGGAGAAGTTTGGAAAAAACAAAATACACCAACAAAGCAATACGCTCAGAAGGCAAGATGTGAGCTTAAAGGCATGTTAATATGCCAACAGTACCACCAAGAAAGCTGAACAGAAGCTAAAAAGGAAAGAAAAAGACGCAACAAAAGCCAGAGAACTTAATACCAGATATTTTATTTTTCAATCATATGTCTCGTCTATCTACAACTCCAATGTGTTTCTCTACAAAAGCAGTAGTAGTTTAGAAAAAAAAAATTGTGTGACTGACTGCCCATGAGACTTTCATTGGGAAAAGCAAATCAACTCCTGCAAAATCCCTAGATATTTTAACAGCAGCAAATCAAGAAAACAAGGTTCTGACTCTGCTGCTTATGATACCACCTTGTGAGGACTGTAATTTTCCTCCCTGCTGTGCTGCCATTCTCTTCCATCTATTCCCTCCAGGTAGAAAAAAATGAAATCACTTGTTTCTTAAGTCACTTGAATCATTATCCAACAGTTTCCTTTACATCCCATTGGGTTCATATATTAGAGTGATTTTGAAAGGGTATTGCTAACCTTTGAGCTTTTGACTGAGCTTGTCCTTGTCAAAAAATCCAATCTATCTTACTACTTCTGGTTTAGTTTTGTTTTTTAAAGTAACATGGCACACATGAAGAGTGTGGAGGAGACAAGTGCCTGATGTGTTACCCTCCATATTAAAAGGAGTCTTGCTTTACTTTGTGAGCTCTTTTGATATCCCAGAAAACAAATTATTGGGGAAAAAATATCAACCAGTTCTTTCATAGTTTTTGTTAATGAATGCTGGATGCAACATGGCAAGATTTAGAGCTATTTTGCTGGTTTTGTTTTGAGGCAAAATTAAAAAAAAAAAAAAGTGAGATAAAAGCAAAGGGAATGACCTTACTATGAACCACATCCTCTAGGTCTGCTTTTAAGCTTACACTTTTTCTTTAGTTTTCTGCTCTTGCTTTCACTTGCAGCATTATTGGTGATAAAAACAATGGGAAATACTAAAAAAATACCACCTGCATGCAACTGACAGCCTTTTAATGCAATTATCATTTGGGCCTTCTCTGAAACATGGTAAAATCTTACCTACACCCATGTTCCCACCATTTTATATTTTAAAAGGAAAGGATGAGCATAGATGTGTCCCAGGGTCAGAAAGCAATTTACTGTCTGTGCTTATAAAATAAGGATTCATGCAAATGATAATAACGATTGTTAGTTTATTTAAACCACAACTTCCTGAACAACTGCCCCACTGGGGGTGGAGGGGTTTGGTGTTTCTCAGCCTAATGTTTGAACTAAACAAGAAAAAATGGCATACACTTTTTCTATGCAAAAAATGTTTCAAGTTTGAATTCTGATACTGCCCCTCAGAGTGACTGCAAACTTTCCTGTCATGGTGTTATCTGGAAACTGCACAAGTATAGTATGTATTCAACTATGAATGGAAATACTGTTAAGCATAGGATTTGGGACAGTAACCTGTCGACCCAGCCTGAAATTCTTTCTCTCTTTCTAACAGCAGCTCCTTGACAGTCAGTTTCTGAGAGCAGCCTTTCAACCAGTGGTATATGAATGTACTAGTAATTTAATCTGGAACATGTTTTACTAGCTTGCTTTACAAAATGTCAAAGGCAACAGCAGTAAAGCTTTTCATAAAAAGCAATAGACATAACAGCTGTTTCCCACTTTGTCTACTATAACCATCACTCTCTCAAGAATGAAATTCAATTGATTTGACAGGATTTCTTCTTGATAAATCCATGCAGCCTCTGTCTTATTGCTTTATTATCCAAATGCTTTGAGATGGTCACATATAATTTGTTCCTATATCTTCCCTAGAATCAGGATCAAGTGGGACTGCTCTGTAACTCTTCATGGTGTCCCTTCTGCTTGACTTTTTTAAAGATAAGTATCACAGCTGCCTTTCTCCTACCCTTCCTTTTTCTTTGAAGAGATCTTGAAAATAATTGCTGAGGTTTAGAGAGCGCTGACTGGAATACACATAACTTATGTCTGTATTCTTTCAAGGCTCGCTCTTCCATTTTCTTGCCAGTTATTTAACCCTTAGTTAAAACTATGTTTTGTTCAGGCAGCAATCATGAATAAGCTCTAATTGCTTTTCTGTGAAGAGAGAAGCAAAAGATATAGCTGAAACACTTCAGCCTTCCCTGCTTCCTCCATTATTTCCTTTCCCCTTTGTTACATTGCTGAACTGTATTTTCCTTTGTAGCCCCCCCTACACAAGTTTACTTTCCACATTTTTTCAGTCCTTGCAACACACTGAAACCCAATTTGTGCCTTAGTCTTCTTAATTTATGGTTACATGCTCATGGTAATCCTTTAAATTCATGTGCCACTTGGTTGTACTGCTTTAATAACAGTAACTCAGGTGCATCATCTTTCCAGAAAGAATTCAGTTTAAGCTGAATTCAGTCCATGCCATTTCTGCATTAAAGCACAGGCTTTAGCAGTGGAAGCTTATGCATGCTGGCATAATGGTGTCCCCATCAGCAGTTGTAAAACTAAGGCTGCAACTGGACTGTTTTTCCCAGAACTCATATACTGCCTTGCCCCCAGCAATGTGTCACCTCTCTGCCTCCACTCTGCCTGCAGGTTTGCCTAAGTGGTCTTTATCAGGGACAGGTTAGGAAACACACAAGTAGTTCTTTCAGCAATTCTGACAGATGGCACAGGCAAATTGGGAGAGGTTGATAGGCAGGAATCTTCTTCACCAACATGGCTCTTCATAGGCACAATGAGTGTCTGCTCCCTATTACCAGTGGGAAAGTACACTCCTAGAGAAATTTTACACCAGTATAAAATTAAGGTGTAAGCCAGATCTGTGAATTCCAGAGACAAAAGGTATCCCTCAGACTACATCAGTCAAGCACAATGTTTGCTTTCACCTTCCTTTCTGTAGGAACTGCCATTAAATGTGTAACAGTCATCATGAGTATCACTTGACTGTAACAAGTGGTGTTTTCCAATCTGCTATATCTTGGCAGAATTGAACATACATTTAAGTATTGACATTGATATATTAGTTCCTTCTTCAGCTGACAAAACAGCTGAAACAATCAGTGACTTGGCCAGAAAGAACAGATATTTATTTACATGTCATCACTGGTGATTTGAGCTGTGGAAATAAAAACCTGACTTCAATAGTCACTTGCTACTTGTGCGGTTGAAAAAGAAATACCCCAACACTTGCTCTGTTATTTTCAAGACAGAGATGAAAATGCTTTAGGAAAGCTGAGAATAAAAAAGGGGACTTCAACTAAGTGGATTGATTGTTGATGGTACCATTTGCAAATGACAGTACTAATGTTAACTTTATCAACCACTCTGTTACAAAATAAGGTGAGATGAAAATGAACTTTTGCTTCAATTTAATTGCCCAGCTTACTACTGAAAAATACATTAAAGCACAGTATAGGTAAGTATAACCTGATTTTGAGGCTTGGGTAATATTTTTTCCTCACATATCAAAAGAATTTGAGAATCTTGAGTATATTTAAATTTGTAAGCCTTGGCACATACATCTGGTTAGGTACATCCCACAAATCAGTTATTTCTATATATTTTAGTTAGAAAGATCTTACTATGTTCTGCAGATTTTTTAAAATACTAGATTATTAGATTGCCCATTTGCCATTTTTTAATTTTTGTAAGACAAATGTTAGAAAGACAAGTTATATTTCTTTTACAAATTGCTAAACCAATTTTGTGATAGTGTTAAAAATGTGACTTTATAGGTGCTAAACTTTATGTCATAGTGTCCTAAATGAAAAAAAAAGCTAGAAAGCTATTGGCAAATTCCTTGGTCATGAATTTCCAAAACACATTAAAAATAGCAAGTGTTTTCATCCAGTATAATACATAATCTTTCAAATAACTACCCTCACATTTTTGTTTCTCATTATATTTCAATGAACAAAATTACTTCAATGACCTTTAACTCCTCTTTGGTATAAGAGGAAGTTGACTTTTTAGGAAACAGTAAGTCTTGGTGAGAAGCACCTAGCAGACATGCAACGTTAGCATCTAAGCCTGGTGGGACTGTCCTTAGAAAGATCACTACATAGTAGAACACTGCTTAGCTGGCCTACTGGGTTTCACTTCTCATGTTAAATTGGTTGCAGCTAGAACATAATCTTGATTGCAGGCTCTCTTTATATAATTTTGTTTAAATACATTTTTACCTGTAACTGAGTTTCTAGCCTGGCAACTGAGAAGTCAACCCTTTACTTCACTAGCAGAAACTTGTATCCTTTGCTTTTATAAACAAAATAAATACAAACAAAATGGTATTGTAGAAAAAATCACTGAGCATCTGCCAGCCAAGGCAAGTTTGGGGTTTGGGAATACAGGTGACACAACACGTTTCTTGCTGTGTTGCCTGGGCCTATCTGGAGACTAGCACGTCTCCACACTTTCGTCTGTAGTCATATACTTAACCAATCCTACCAGATCATCCTTGCAAAGGGTATCAGTTTTTATTATGACTGTTGCAAATTAGAAGTCCTTAAAATTTTAAGCCATCTAACTAGCATCGAAGTTACGCAGATTACAATGTTATGATTTTGTTCTTTTCCACAGCAACCATTTTTCTGAACTATCATATTTCCTACCAAGAAAACAATTATCTAGTCTAAAACAAGACTTAATCATTTACATCATCTAGCTTGACCCACAAAAACTTAACTGTTTCATCTTACTCTTTATTCACATGATAAATGAAGGAAATAAGTGATATTCCTTAGAATAGGTTGCTACTGTCCTTGAGGTTCTTGTTTGTTCTTTTCTTCTGATAAATGTTGGCTTTGGGAACCAAAGTTCCTGACTTACATCAATAATGAATCAAAGGTGCCTATGCTTGACTCTGAGCACTGTTATAGGTAGTGTAAACGCACACATCTCAATTCCAGGGAGCAGCCCTGCCCTCCTGTATGCTTTCACTACTGTATCTTTCCAGCTTAAGGACCCTTCCTACAATTCACTAACACCTTCAAGTCTGCCAAAAACTTTATAAATAATATAGTATAAGAAGTATTCACTCTACATACATTTGATTAACTCCTAGCTTGCATTTTAGTTTTCCCAATAGACCATACATGGCATACCAATAATAAAGGTGGCATGTGTTTAGGGTGTCCTTTTCCTAAACTTGTTTTCCCTCCCTACAGGGTTCCATCAATTTAAGGCCCCTACTAGCACACTAAGTGTGACAGTTTCCATTTACAAGAACAGATATTATACTATTCAGTTAATTTATTTATGATACTGAACAATCATTGTATAAACCCATTGCTTTGGACATTGACTTGTAATCAGGGGCCTCTTGGGTTGAGACTGCTTACAAGGGTAGGACTGTCATCTGCCCATCCTTTACCAGTTGCACAGATATCTGACAGCTGCATCTCCTAAACTATGGGAGCGATTATGGTTACTTTAAAATCTTGTGCTATGAACAATGGTGTTTCAAGATCTGGCTGTTGAGAAACTGAGCTGTCTGCATAGCAGGAAGGCATGGAGCACCTCATCAGCCATTCAAGTTAAACTTTCATTGCTTGTCAGTCTGACCCTGCAGCCTTTGATTCAAACTGATGGTTAGAAATGAAAAGATTTCAAGAGTATTATTTGGAACATTTATTTCCCCTGTATCTTTGACCTTTTATTTAATTAAAAGCAAGCAATTTTCCTTTTATAAATTTTTCATCAAAATAAACTTTCTTTTGCCAATAAACAAAACTCAATACATATAATTAAAAAACATAGGTGCTAGCTGTGGCAATATAATTTCTCATTTCTGAATCTCAAAACACCTAACAAACTTCATTTACTGATCGTATTGATCCACCATTGTTATGTAGATAACTAATTGCCTACATTTACATACCCTATTTTAAAGCTAGAATTGGGCTTATTGGGCAGGAAGTAAAAATAGGCTACATTTTTGGCACAATCCAACCCAAACCAGAATATCCATGTTTCTTTTACCTAGAAATTTTTAGGCAAAAAGTCATGTGTCATCTCTGAGACAGATGAAAGAGCTAATCATGCTGAAAGGATCTAATTCTATAGCACTCCAGCCCTGCAAAACCTGGGAATGTGGCAACGTTGCAGCGAGAAGAGTCTCGCTGAGCAGCTGAACACTGCAGACTGAGTGATCAGGAGCTCTGTAGGACTGGAGCTCATGTGCAGCTCTGCTGATTTGCTGAACTCTGTGGAAGCAGAGAAGCAGAATCAGCAGCCTGTGATGAAACTTTTCATCTCCCTGTAATTCAGAAAGCTAGCCCAGCAGGCTTTGAACTAATCAAAACTCAGATGATGCACTTGGAGCAGACCTTTTAAGATGGAGCCTATTTTATCTGAACATTATACGTTTTCTGATCATGAGTACAGAGAGCTGTTTCAGAGATGCCAAATCTTTCTATAGTTAAACAGTTTCCTTTTAAGCTTGACTTCTTATGCATGAGATATTTTTGCATCAGATAGGTTCTGCAAAAGCATTAAGGATTCATTTACCTTCACAGTGAAGAAAAAAATATTTTCCCCTGAGGGAGCTGGAAAGCTCTGAAAAACATATGTTCTGCCACACCAAGTTTAATGGGAGGAGAATGATATCTTGTAACTGGCTTTTCATAGTATCAGTATGTGCTAAGGTAAAAAATAGTACCAAGCTCCTCTGCATACAAATTAAAACCTTCCTTGGACATGTCTTCTCGCTTAGTGACTGACTAACTGGTGTTCAGGCATTTACTGTCCCTACCTCGAGTGGCACACACTTAAATGAGTGTTATTTTTTCAAGGATTAATATCCCAGCTTTAAATCTGGCTCCTTAGCCCAGAGAGTTCACTATTTTAATTGTGTCTATGTCTTGATCTCAACAGTATTTGTATAGATAACAACTACAAATACAAATGCACAGTTTGGGATTTATGATAAGTGCTTACACTCCAGTAGAACTGTAATCCCGTTTGCCCTTGTATGTTAGGTAACTTCATTTTGGAAATAAATGTCATAATTATAATAAGGTAAATGAGATTTAAAACATTAAGCTACATACTTTGTTCTGTCTTCATATCTTCAGAACTGCTTGGATGTCAAAGGCTGATGACAGTGTTACATGAAGTTCAAGAAAGTTTTTTGTCCTTTGAAAAATACTAACACATAGAATTATGCTTAAAAAGTGGGTAACCTTACTGAAACCATATTACAGTACATTACATTAACTATTGAACAGCCATTCATTTCACAAGACTGTTACTTGTTTATATTGAATATAGTCTCCTTTCAGCCTCATTTGGAATAATCACATGCATGTCATCTTAGAACAGTTTCACCACATGGTTGTCATCCACACATAACTCTATAAATCTTAGGTACACTATTAGTATGGGATTTCCAGACAGGATCACATTGCAAAATAAGGAGTACCAGTCAGCAGACATTAACTAGATTTAGGAGTAGATGGGTCTGTAAGAATATTAAGAGAGCCTCAGGAAATGGGTGGTGAAATACATATGGATTTATAAGCTGAAGGCATCCCCCAGTTTCTTCTGTAAAACTATTAATATAGTCATGACAGCTTTATTGTTTCCTTAGTTAAAGGAGTATCTCTGGGCTGCAATTGTCAGAAACACAGAGCCACAGCTAGCACATAATGTCCAGTGCTTCATGCACAGCTGTTCCAAATATTAAGCCTACTAGCAAATTTTGTTGCTGATGATGTGACCTCCATGGGTGATACTAATTATGGAAAAGTTGAAAAACATTGGTTTCTGTCTATTCTCCTTTTGATTTTTACATCAGTATTTTCAGAGTAGACAATATGCTTTCCCACCTTTGCAGATCTACACTCAGGTGTAAGTGGGGACATGGAAACAAGCAGTTGTTGTGATGTGTGACCTATATTCTCTCTGTACCTTTTGGCAGGTCATTGAACATCTTTTCTTGATTTGTGCCTTGGCAAAATAAGTGCTACCATTTTAGTATATTATGCAATATAATGATAAAAAAATAAAACAGGTTATTTCCATTACTGTATCAGCAGGTTCTTTCAGAGTTCTGTGGCAGACAATTTGCTTAGTAAACTACTTCAAGCTGCAACAAACTGATAGCAGAATGAATGTATACAAGTTGAACAAAACTGCTGAAGAAACCACTAACTATAACAGTATCTCACATTAATGAGCTTTGTGTTGTTAGATAGTAGTATACCATGGTACTGCCGATTCTGAGAATTCAAAACCTAAAAGCCATTTCCCAAAAACCATAACACTGGCATTAACATATATTATTTAAAAAAAAATAAATTCCTTTTTTACCTTTCAGACCACACTCAGAAAAGTCTTCAACAAATTCAAGGAACTTGTTCCTATGAGAATGAAATCTAAAGGGGAAACAAGGGTTCATCAAACTAGCATTTGGAAGAGGTAACATTAAAAAAAGTAGTGAATTATTCCAACAAGCAAGAAAACCAGGAAATATACTATAAGACTAAAATGGTTACATCAGAAGCTTGTTAATGCTCTGAAAATCAAAAAAGAGTCACAAAAACATGAAATGAATGACACATTGCTAGGGTACAGTGCAAGATAATAGCTGAAGCATGTAAGGACAAATTAGAAATTGGAAGTATTCAATGGCTTTCTTCACCCTTTCATTTAAAATAAAAAGTATTCTGACCCAAATTTTCATACATATAAAGTTTAGTAATAAGGTAGTAGGAACACAGCTTTCAGAACAGGAAATGAACAGGATAGAGGATATTTAGATGTAAATTTTAAAATGTTTTTAAAGGGTAAGTAACTGAAATCAACAGGGCTTGATGAAGGTCACCCTAAAGCAATGGTTCTCTGGTGAATTTTCGGCTCCCACATCTGACCGCATTTTCTCTCTCACAAGACAAAGATAAGTAATTTAAAAAGAAGCTTTCTATTTAATTTTCTCAAAAGGAGAAAAAGCAGAGATTGAGGAAAAATTATGAAATGTCATATATACAGGAAATACCTTTACTATCATATGCTTGAAGCAGTCTTAAATTTATTATCCAAGCAGCTCACATTATTAAAAAGTTTGGACAGTACTTTGACAAAAGCTGTGTCCTTGACAATTCTCCTCCAATAGCAGCTAAGTAAAATAGATGCCACATTATTTGTCCTTTAACATTACTGTGACAGATTTTTTCCTACAAAATCTTATTTAAATATTGTAATTTGAAGGAGTATCAAATTCTATTACCGCTCAAAGCATTTAAGAAAAACAGTAGGAAGTAATTTTTCACACTACACATATTAAACTGTATGGAATGTTATGGACATCAAAACCATAAATGCTTAAAGATCAGTTGGACAAGTTCATGGGCAAAAACCTCTGACATGTAGTTTCAAGGCTCTGGAAGTCCTGTAGGTCACAACTCTTTGAGTTTGGAATAGTACATTGGGATAAATATCCCTATATACTTCCTTCAGTCTTGGAAATGAGTGGTTGCATTTTTGAAACAAAATTTAGTGTCAAATTTTGCATTCATTTAGTTCTCCAGTTATAAGTACTCAAATAAGATGAAAAATACTCTTTTCTAATCTGGCACAGGCAAGCAGCAGTCAGATATCATACATAATTCATGCCTGTTGAGCCAGTCTTCAAACACTGAGTGTTTTAATAAAGAGGTAGAATTTTCATTTTTTTTTAAAGACAGATATCTCTACAGATGCAGGAGACTCCAAAATGCACTGCCAAAAAATTAATATAGGTTTATTACTTAAAATCATTAATTTTGCTTAAGTCACTCAGGTGGAGCAAAGAATTATCTGGTAAAACATTTACATATATGACTATTATGTGTATGACATATTTACAGCATAGCATGTGACTGTCCAAAGCCAAAGTGGCTATAGCACTTGAAATATTTAAAGATGAGAGAACTATCAACCAATCTTAGCCTGTGGGGAAAAATCATTTTTGTCCAAAGCAAAAAACACAACATGGATTAGAATGAGTGATTAATAGATGGGACCCCAAAAATAAGAGCCCTTGAGACAGAGATGTAAAAAAAACCAAGACAAGGCAAGCAGGTAATATTTAAAATACTTGCTTTTAAAGAATAGTTTATGGTGTTTTTTTAAGTTAATCACACTTCTGGGTATCAGTGAAAAGAATGCAACTTTGAGGCATTCATAGTGTCAGGATGTTGTCTGGAACCCTGGATTCCCTCAAGGGAGCTGAGGTATTTTTTAATTCTACATTCATCATACAATTTCCAATCAACCCACTTCAGCCACCTAGAAGAACGTTTTGTGTCCTTTAGCATTACCACTACTACCAGCTTAACCTCAAAACTGCAGTAATCACAATTATGTGACTGCTTGGTCAAACAGGTAGAAAGAGCTTGTATTTGTGCTAAATATCATGCAGATGTATTATTCTCCATAGCCTAGTGATTAGTACTCTTACCTTATTCTCCCAAGACTCTTTATGTGTCTTATGATGAACACTCACTCAGCATAAAACAGAAATAATACCCACAAAAGGTTCAGAATAGATGATCACAATTATCCCCTCTGGCCACTTGGGCTATTAGCTTATACATCTGCAGCAAAACATTGGACATTTTTCTAATGGGATGCTCTTATGAAGAGTTGAATCTCTGACCGATGCTCTGCCAATGTTGCAAGTAAACAACCTCAGGGTTCCTCAGCTGAGGCTCTTCTTTTGCTGTGATCACTCCAGATGTCTATGAAATATGACTAGATATTGGCCAAAAACCTTTTGGCTATTAATAAATGCCATTTCTGGTTAGAATTATGTTTTAGAAAAAACATTTCAAAGGCCTGCATGCTACAAATAAGATGATTTCATTCCTGACCTTATTATTTTTCCATTTGACAGTCAGCTCCCTGACAGATCAACCCAGCTAAAAAATGTGGGTAAAATACTGCTGTAAGCAAGTTATGTATTAAATTTTTTAACCTTGAAAATAAACACAAATCTTTTTTTACCCCAGTAACTAAAAAGGTAAATAAAAAGTGAATGTTTTTTCTCAAGTTTGCCTTGACTATTCAGATCTGACTAGAAACTACAGGAATACCTGAGGCTGAATTAAAAAAAGTGAACAGCAAGTATTATGGCAACAGTGTCTATATGAAGTTTAACTTTTGTAATTCTGAAGTATATATAAAAGGTAATATTTCTACCATGATTTCTAAAAATGGATCTCAACACTCCATCAAAGGAAACAGATCTATGATTTCTAGACTAAGGAGGGCAGTAACATTTCCCCTTTTCATCACCTTGAAGCTGCTTCTATTGAAGGCAAAGCTCCCAGATGGATATAGCTCAAAAGACAGAAATTAAAGCAGTGAAGCTCTTGTCACTCTTTCCCTTCATTCACGCACTGAATAAAATAATTTCCCTCATAATGCCGCTCTGTTTGTCTCCTATTTTACTTTCCTTTTCTCATGTAAAGTAGCTACATTCATTTCTGTATTTTTGGAAGCTGCAGAATACCAATGACACAGAAGAAAAATACAGTGACTGTGCCAATATGCAGAGACTGATAGAAAAATACAAGATCATGAAATGCTCCCTCAGTGTCTTTGTTTTCAAGATACAGGTTTCCTAACTTTTACTTCGTTCTCTTCTTTTTTCCACGTGTTGTGTTTTCCTTTTCTTCAGTCCATCCTTCCTCCTCTTCATTTACCTAACCTCTCTCTTATTGTTTTTCTATTGAAAATAACATTCAAACTTCTGGTTTTCCTCATGAATTCCAGTAAGAGGATATAGCAAAAAATCCCTACACTTCTTTTGGGAAATGAGTAATCACAAGGGATGGATTTTCACTAATACTCTAACATGAACAAACAGTGGGGAAAAGTGCCTCTCCCTCCTAGTGAGTGCGTTCAGGCTGCTCGTACCGCAAATGTGGCTCTGAGAGTGGTTCAGCCCCTGACCTGCTGCTCTACTTGCGAACATTCAGGTGCAGGAGGAAGCATTCATTTGGCACAGCTGTGGCGTTTTTCCTTCAACAGTCCTCCACACCAATCAACGGAGATGGCTGGTTGCAGAGGAAGAAGCAGGCTGAAAGACCTTTGGCTGAGAAGGTGTATTGGTTTTATGTGGCAAGGTTTTGGTAGCGGGGGGGGGTTACAGGGGTGGCTCCTGTAAGAAGCTGCTGGAAGCTTCCCCTGTGTTCGAGAGAGAGCGAGCCCATACCAGCTGGCTCTAAGATGGACCCGCCGCCGGCCAAGGCCGAGCCAATCAGTGATAGTGGTAACGCCTCTGTGATAACATTTTTAAGAAGGAAAAAAAAGTTGGGACGCGGAAAACAGTCACCGGAGAGAGGAGTGAGAACATGTAAGAGAAACAAGCCTGCGGACACCAAGGTCAGTGCAGAAGGAGGGGGAGGAGATGCTCCAGGCGCCGGAGCGAAGATTCCCCTGCAGCCCGTGGTGAAGACCCTGGTGAGGCAGGCTGTCCCCCTGCAGTCCAGGGAGGTCCATGGTGGGGCAGATATCCACCTGCAGCCCTGAAAGGAGGACCCCACGCCGGAGCAGGGGGATGCCTGAAGGAGGCTGTGACCCTGTGGGAAGCCCAAACTGGAGCAGGCTCCTGGCAGGACCTGCGGACCTGTGGAGAGAGGAGCCCACGGAGCAGGTTTTCTGGCAGGACTTGTGACCCCGTGGGGGACCCACGCTGGAGCAGTCTGTGCCTGAAGGACTGCACACCGTGGAAAGGACCCATGCTGGAGCAGTTCGTGAAGAACTGCAGCCCGTGGGAATGGCCCACGTTGGAGAAAGTTCATGGAGGACTGTCTCCCGTGGGTGGGACCCCACGTTGGAGCAGAGGAAGAGTGTGATGAGCCCTCGCCCTGAGGAGGTGAAGCAGCAGAAAATAACATGTGATGACCGTAAACCACATCCCTGTCCCCCTTGTGCCGCTGGGGGGGCTTGCTGGAGAAATCCGGGAGTGAAGTTGTGCCCGGGAAGAAGGGAGGGGTGGAGGGAAGGTGTTCTGAGATTTCGTTTTATTTCTCATTTACCTTACTCTGGCTGATTTGTAATAAAAAGTGAGCTAATTTTCCCTAAGCTGAGTCTGTTTTGCCCGTGATGGTAATTAGTGAATGATCTCTCCTGTCCTTATCTCGACCCGCAAGCTTTTTTTGTTATATTTTTCTCTCCCCTGTCCAGCTGAGGATGGGGGAGTGATAGAACGGCTTTGGTGGGCACCTGGCGTCCAGCCAGGGTCAACCCATCACAGAAGGAAGCAGCAGGACTGAGATATTGATGCTCCCTATCTTGGCTGAGTATCTCTCCATACTCCTTTAGTCAAAGTCAAGAGGATGACTCTGAGCACCTAATGTTGCAAAGCAGATGTGTAAAACAAGTGGGTCTGAACACATTCCTTACAATTCTTTTCCAATGCTCCTTCTGTGGAAGAGGGAGGCCGTAGGTAAAACCAGAGTAGACTGGACTGACTAAACCAGAAGGCTTCAGTTCACTCTCACTTCTTTTTCATTTCTATTTCCTTTATAAGAAAAGGTTGCTATACTGCACTTGCTTGATGCCACAAAGGGCTAAATAAATTCCTTAGATTGCAGTAGTACTGCAAATTGTTATTTATGAAATATCCAAGATAAAGATTTTATGGCAGGTAATTCCATGTTCAATCCTCTGCTTACTGATGGCAAGCTGTGACCAGCAAATGTTTCTATACAATCACCCTCACTGCAGTTGTATAGTGATATTAGTTTCAGTGCTTTCTCTTAATGGTAACATTTCAAAGTGATGCTGAGTTGCATATTCATGCTTATTAGCATAATTCAGCACATTAGGAGGCATTCAGGAACTGGAAAATGTAAGGGGCAATGCATAAAGGGATATTTTCTTTTTAAAATGTATACAGATGGCGAGCCATTACAAAAGGACTGAATGGCAACATAGAATAAGCAGGAGGTGTGTACTTGAGGAAAAGCTGTCAGGCGATATGCATGTATCCATGCTGCATGGGCACAGCAATCAGCAACATCCCAGAAAGTATTGCTACACTACCGGTGATTCTCTCAAAATCAATTGAGGCCCCTAAGGCAATGCAGTTGGAACTGGATGCAACTGGAAAACAAGATTGGTGCAACCTACATTATGATCATGGGAAATTAAAACACTAGTTCCCTTTGTTAGAAGAAAAGCAACCTGCTTTTCAGAGGAAACATCATAGATGCAGCCCCCTCTTCATTATTTGCATATGGTGTTGCCTAAAACCTACTGGTATTGAGGAACTGAACAGTAGTTGATACTGTAACTGGAGTATGGCAGAAACACAATTCTCTATGTTGTGCAGCCTCCCTGGTCCTCTTGCTTTAGCTTAGCACTGTCAGCACCCCCATCTGTGTGTAAAATCCACCCTTTCTTAGGATCTCCAGCTTGAACTCCCTGAGACTAGTGTAATATTTAATGGTTAGAATGTGGATGAAATGGCTTGTGAGTAGCTTGATGATGATCTAATTGCAGCCTAAAAGCTTAAGAGAGACCAGTGACGATGTGACAACTGTAATTTTTGTTCATTTCACATTCTTTAACAGCTTTGGTTACTTCACAGAAGCACCTGGCTATTTATAGAAGAGAAATAGAGAATACATAGAAACAGAGTTGTTGTATCCTCTCCTTTCCATTTAGTATAAAAAACCTCACCAACACAGGAAAGAAGGAAAAATATGATACTCATTACCCTGTATGTTTTACCAATTATTTTAAGACAACAAGAAAATAATTAATTCCAGATAATTTCTAGATTCCAGACAGGAGTCCAAAATTGAAACTACTTGTATGTGGAAAGCAGCCTTATGTTTTTATACTTAAGCTTTATCTTTTTTATTAGCTTCACTGACTTTATCATTTCCTTCCCGTACAGAAACATTTTTAGAATTTGAGGTTTATACTTAAAAAATGCAACAAAAAATATTCTAATTTGTTTATTGCTATAACATTTACTAAATTAAATATAATCTCCAGAAATTAAGGTACAATGCCAGTGTGTAAGCAGTGGAGAGATGCAACTGAAGGAGTGATTTCCAAAGGGTAGGTTTTTATGTTTGGGAACAGACTTACCTATTGTACTGTGGTCATTAATGATTAGCGCCACCAGAAACCATGCTGACATGACAGTAAGACTGTACTTGAGACAGAAGTCTGTGTGTTAACCTAGCTTCTGACATAAACATAGCATCAATATACAGATGTGTGTTGCTGTTGTGGTTTAACCCCAGCCAGCAACTAAGCACCACACAGTTGCTCTATCACTCCCACTCCCCCTCCTCAACCGGACAGGGGAAAGAAAATATAACAAAGAGCTCATGGGTTGAGATAAGGACAGGGAGAGATCACTCACGAATTACCATCACGGGCAAAACAGACTCAGCTTGGGGAAAATTAACTTAATTTATTGCCAATCAACCAGAGCAGGTTCATGAGAAATAAAACCAAATCTTAAAACACATTCCCCCACTCCTCCCTTCTTCCCAGGCACAGTTTCACTCCCGGATTCTTTACCTACCCCCATCCAGCGGCACAGGGGAACAGGGGATGGGGGTTACAGTCAATTCATCACACGTTGTCTCTGCTGCTCCTTCCTCCTCAGGGGGAGGACTCCTCACTCTTCCCCTGCTCCAGCACGGGATTCCTCCCACAGGAGACAGCTCTCTATGAACTGCTCCAATGTGATTCCTTCCCACAGGCTGCAGTTCTTCATGAACTGCTCCAGCGTTGGTCACCCACAGGGTCACAAGTCCTGCCAGAAAACCTGCTCCGTGGGCTCCTCTCTCCACAGATCCGCAGGTCCTGCCAGGAGCCTGCTCCAGCGCGGGCTTCCCATGGGGTCACAGCCTCCTTCGGGCACCCACCTGCTCTGGCATGGGGTCCTCCACGGGCTGCAGGTGGATATCTGCTCCACCGTGGACCTCCCTGGGCTGCAGGGGACAGCCTGCCTCACCATGGTCTTCACCACGGGCTGCAGGGGAATCTCTGCTCCGGTGCCTGGAGCATCTCCTCCCCCTCCTTCTTCACTGACCTGGGGGTCTGCACGGTTCTTTCTCTTACATGTTCTCACTCCTCTCTCCGGCTGCAGTTTCTGTGCTGCAGCAACTTCTTCCCCTTCTTAAATCTCCATCAGACATGGGGGAAGCTTCTGGCAGCTTCTCACAGAAGCCACCCCTGTAGCCCCCCCCACTACCAAAACCTTGCCATGCAGACCCAATACTGTTGCTAATCTGTAAAAAGTGGGGCAAGCTGATATCACATGGTGAGAGAAAAAGTTAATCTTGCATAGAAAAATTAACACAAAGCAAATGAAAAATAAATGTAATCATATATGCAAGCTCGGAGTTAGAAATCTTCACAAACACCTGAGCCAAAGTCAACAGGGGCAACTGATGTCTCATTGCTATGATATCCCACTCATTTTTACAAGGAGAGAACACGAAGATAGGTTCTGTTTTGCTTCTTCTTTTTTTTTCTTTAATCTGCAAGAACATACAATACTAGGTTAGAGAATAGTATAATGCATGAGGTCTTGTGATAGGATGCAGTGAAATATACTATGTTATTCAAACCACCAGGAGCTAAAGAAGGGTGTCTGTATTATACCTCTTAGCAGATAGGAGAGAAGCATTAGTTTCTTTCAAACAGTGGTTCATTCCTGAAACAGAAAATATCCCTGTTAGAATACCTACACAGAAGCACCTGTATTATATCCTTTGGAAACTTTTTTATTTACTAGATGGTTCATTTATTATTTATTTATTTATTTATTTATAAAGTGACTTTACAAGGTGTTAGATGGTAAGATTTAATCTGAAAATATGTATTTATTTTACACAACCTACTTGTTCCTCCTTTTCCTTACACAACACTGCATGATACAACAGCCCCTCATTAGAAGGAGGCATATTTTTACAGCCTTAAAAATATAAGTTTACCCCTCAAAGTAAACATGAATGAACTGCTTAGTATGAAGGGGGATTTGCTTACACTGAACTCTCAAAGAAAATACGACTGTTCCTCTTAGGTAGTGTATTGATCCCGAGCAGGAGAGCATTCCACGTTTAGGGACTAGTGATCCACATAACAGTTGACCTGTGTAGGCACAGGACTGTGCTGCATTAAGCTGCACACACAGGGTGGCTTTCAGGCCTGTGCTGTGCTGCCCAAATTGCTTGGCTGCGGGACAAATTCAGGCAGCTCACTGGAACAGAGGAGACCACAGGCAGCACCCACTGGGTACCAGCGATTATACCACTTGCCTGGCCTTGCCTTTATCTAAAAGTGTAGCAAGAAGTTCTCATTACAGCATCCTTTAGGAACAGAGTTACTTTCTTGTAAGGAAAATATATAATAGCTCAGAGGACCAAAAGGGAGAGCTTCTCTCCATGGACAGGATCTGCTCTGCACAGTGCCATGGGAAAATCCATCTGGGCTCCACCCGATGCTACACAAGTGCAGGGTGCCCAGCAACTGAAGGGACGTAAGATCTACTCGCTACCTATATTGCTCTTCTTATTCTGTCTAATTAAAGCAGTTATCTTGTTAAGCCATTTGTTGTCAAGCCTTGCTTACTGATTCAGAAAAAGCCCTGCACTGTTTCTCTCTCACCTCACCCCTCATCTTCCAC
>NW_010972603.1:1589362-1589624 GCF_000737465.1 Haliaeetus leucocephalus
GAGAGTTCGCGGAGCAAGATGACACAAGAATGTATGGATGGTTCATCTTCCTCATAGTCCTCATGGTTCGGGTCATTAGGGATAACGGGTTGGCTTAAAGAGTTATGTCGCATGGGCATTGTTGTAGTTATTGTGATTTTAGCTATTGTAATAATTTTACCTTGTTCAGCTTGTTGAGAAAAAATGGCATCCCAAGTTACTAAACAAGCCTGGATTGCTCAAAAACAAAAAGGGGGAATTGTTGAGGATTTCTTGGCTGAGC
>NW_010972603.1:1589978-1630678 GCF_000737465.1 Haliaeetus leucocephalus
TTCCACCCCAGTACGGAACATGCAAGTACATGGCATGAGGAGACAGGTATGCTTGCACAGCTTACGCTCTGCGTTTGATCTTTTTTCAGTTCTTGTTTGTACAGGAAAGTTTGTATACATTTGCCTTCTCCAGCAATAGTTTCAAGTTCAGATCTCAGAAGAATTAAATAAATTAATTCTATTGATTCTACCGTGCAAGTTTCTGATCTATAATCCATGGCCTGTAATCATGGAAATGCTTACATAAGCCCATAATTGTGCACAGCATTATCCCTTCAATGAAATAAACTTAAGTAAATGCTCAAATTTTTCCATGACCAAGGCCTGAATTTCTTGTGGTACCATGTATCTGATGGTTGAATTAAGGCAAATCTGTTAGCCTGTCTTTCTCATGTCTGTTTCCTTACCTATAGTACCAGCTGAGCAGAGCAGATTTCTGTAAACATGGTAAGTAATCAGAGAAAATCAGAAGGACATTAGGGGATAACTGAGAGGAGAGAAGGAGATGGTGGAGACTATAGTAATATAAATGCCTCTATATGCAGGAACTACTTTAAGCCCACACTTCTTTTAGTCAAAGAAAATGGTGTAAATATTTCTTCGTTAATAAGATCAACATATAAAGGCGTGGATATCGAACAGTTATTTATGAATCAACCTGATTTGCAAAAAGAAAGCTAGTAAGCTTGCAGCCAAATATTTTCAATGTCTCAAAGTAAGGTCTTCTCTCAGGCCTACTTCTAATTGTTTATCATTATTTGTTAATGTTACAAACTTTTTGTCCATTGCTTTAACTTAATGTTCTGTCTTGAGAACACAGAATTTAGGCTGCTTTTTAATGAAGTTGTACATTATGAGACATTTTGAATAATATATGGTACTGCATTCATTTCAGGAACTGGCAGAGTTCCTAACAAAATCACATTAAGCTTGATTGAATAGTATTTCCAGAAATTATATACATTTTGAGAATTCTGAAAGTATAAAACATTAAATGTGAATTTCCAGATTCCTAGACACAGATTTTTTCATAACTGTTAAATGAAGTTACCAGATTAGGTTTCACTTATGTCAGAGTTGAGGGCATAGTTACTTGCCCACTCTTCAAACAGGTAGTATATAATCCATATATTTTGGTTATTTATTTAAGTGTCCCATATTTGCTACACAGATACAGGTAAGAAAACGGGTAAAATTGACCTCCTGTACTATTCTGTCCTTATTTATTTTCTCCATCTAATGAATGGCATAAGAAGTGAACCACAGATTTTTTTTTTTTTCATAGGGTATTTATAGTTCAGCCAGTTAGATTATTTAATGAAATTGCATCCAGGACAGAATGCGTACAGGAGGCAACCTCTCTATTAAGATGCAGACTTCTCGTGAAAGTATTTAAGAATGATGTAGCAGCTGTGAGAGTGACAGAGGTAATTAAACTAAGGTTCTAAAAATAAAAGAAAGCGCATGGTGATGCATCCCATATTTGATTTTTCTTCCAGCTGCTAATTATGCAAATTTATCCTGATAATTGTTACTTAGGCTGGAATCTTCCTATTACATATTCATATCACTTACAAAGATTCAGTCAACCAACCTGTGTTTTGCCTCTGCCAATGTTTTCGTATACAGTTAAGCTTCTGACAACTTGGGCTTCAATTTCTGTACTGGTTTTATAATGGTGTTACAAACTAGGTAATGCCAAGCATGTCAATAATTAGTCACTGAGGGAGGAGGAGAAGCCAATTCTCTTTCTTACGTTATCTCTGTGTGTTAACAGCCTCTTGGTTTCTATTTGTTTGTTTTTACATATTCAAAATCTTCATATAAGATAGGGGATACTGTGCTTGCCCTGTAGTTTGTAGTTTTCAGGCAGCCTGAACACACAGAGGTATAGGCATATGTGTCAATATTTTGGAGCTACTTCTCATAGAACTTTTAAGCTATAATCACAGGCAGCTGTAAAACTTGTTTATACCAAACACTTTCACAGTGAATACAATTTCTGCTTCACTTGTAAATAACAATCCTAGTATTACAGTTAGATCCTGGTTCATTCAAAGTTCTCTTTTTTGCACTTGCTTTAAGATTTGTGTATTATCTTCTGCATCTCAAAATACACATGCTTCGTACTAGTCAGGAGGTGTTTTTATCTATCCATACAGAAAACTTCAGAAAAATATTAAAAATGTGATTATTCAGATTTTGTGCCTAATTAACTAAAGTTGACCAGGAATAGAAATCTCAGATTAGTATTATTTAGAAAATTAGACTGTGATGTAAATATTAAGCCATGTTTAAGCAAAGTTGTTTTAGCACTCTAGAAGTTACAAATATTTAAATTCAGCAGTTTCATACAAGCACATTCAAGTTTTTCAAATGGACTTGAAGTATGTACTTATTAACTGTGTCCTATTGCACTACCAAATAAGTATGCAGAAGTGTAACTTTTACAATATTCCTTAACAGGGACTTACTAACATGCAATTATACTTGGTCTATCAAGTCCTGCAAGATTTGGCTCCATGACTTCCTTAGATTTCACAAACCTTTAGCATTTTTTTTTCTCTTGTTCTGATGACAACGTTCTTGGAAATAAAAGAAACATTTTTTTAATTATTTTTATGTTTACAGATGGAAGATTCCCTATAACGTTATTTATTTTTAACGTAACACAGCTGCTATATAAAAAGGAATGAATACTTTCAAAGAGGTAACCAATCCTTTTTTAAATTATCAGTGTTTTCATCAGGTTAACCACATCTTTGCTTCATCACAAGGATATTTCTCAATACATTACATGATTCATTTGTACCTAACTTGTTAGAAACATGAACATATGTTGAACTTGTCTCTGAGAATCAAGCTTTTTGAGTTACAAAAGAGGACAAGGAGGACAGGAATGCAAACCTTTCCATACAGGTAATGTGTCCAAGAAACTGCCTTAAATCCAAGTGTGAGTAGACCACATTAAGGAGAAAACCAAATGGAACAATATCAGATCATCAGGACACAATGGCATTCACCCAAGGGCTCTAAAGAAACTGAAGGATATTGCTGAGTGACTGATTGAACAACCTCTTTTCAATGGGCCCAAGCATCAGAGGACTGCAAAATGGTCAGTATGACACTGACTTTTAAAAGGCTTCCAAAGGAGATGCAGAAGAGGAACTACAGAGCAGTAAACCTGACTTCTGCATTGGGCAAGTTAGTGGGAAGCCATCAAAAAAAAATAAAAATGAATGGGAGTGTGGATAAATGCTTTCAACTGGGGAAGAATCTGTACAGGTATTGTATGACTTCTCTTTACACATGAATCCAATGGCATTCTTTGAAGGAATCAGTAATCATGTGCATTAGAAAGGTCCTGCTGATATAGTCTTACTTCAGTTTCCAAACAATGTCACTGTGTATCCCTGCATCTGGAAGGTTAGGCACAGTTGTCATGCCTCCATGTCAAAATATAGCGTAAAACTCAGAGGTACACAGATGGGTGTAAAAGACTTGGTACACCTTTCATATTAGGACTGACTAGCTCAACTAGCACAGTCCATCCTGGGAAAAAAGATGACTGAGAAGGCATTTCATATGAGAGAGGATTAATAGGGAAGAATTCCTTACTATCTCTCTGAACACATGAACTAAGGGGCTTCAAATAAATATGCAGCATTCCCATTCAGAACAAACAGAACAATGTGTTCTTCACAGAGAGCATAACTAAGCCACACCGCATTCTCTACATTTTTAGTAGATGTGGTTCACTGACTGATTCTTGATTCCTGTGGAAAAGATACCATGGTTTTATGAGCAAGCATTGTTTCATAATATTCATATGCAAATGAAATTAATGAAGATTGCACAGGCAACCTTCAGATTTCTTAATATTTAAGTGCTTGTCTTTACAAATAATCTTTTTTAAGGTTCTCTGTACATTGTGCCTAATAGCTCTACCACTCCATGCAGCGGTACACGCTGACCCAGAAGTGATTGCAAATGACAGCATTCTGATGCATAAGAAACATATGCCTCTCTCCAATACTGCTGCAGCATCCCACTGCAGTTTTCAACAGTTTCAGAATTGATTTGCACTTGTGACTTTCATTCTGCATGAAAGCAGCTGTGCTGCTGCTGGAATTTAAGAGCTGATCAGCACTATTTGTGACCAAGCAGTGCCTCAAAAAAATCTATATTGTACTAACACCTGTGAATGTGGAAATACTGTCTCCACTTCATGGTCTAGACTTAATGGGCATGTCAGAACAGCTTTGTTTTTCAAGTAACCAACTGAGCAGCTACTTAGAAATATTTATTTCTGAATCATGACTAAAACTCTTGCAGTTTATCTTCCATAAAAACATGAAACACATGAGAGCAGGACACTGGAAATCTTAGCTAGGCTCAAATATCCTGTCTCTGGAGTATAAAAATACCTCTTTTACTTCTAAACCAAGATTATGATGTATAATTCTATTAATATACCAGGAATTTTGAAAGTGGTCACGGATGTGACCTTCGGTGAGGTCTTTCCCATAATGAAGAATTCAGTAATACTACAGCCTATCTCAAGCAAAAGATATCTCTTATTTTTTTCTTAGGGAATTGCTGAGCTCAGCCAGCTTCTACTGCACAAGAACTGTGATTAAGGTGTGGTCCATCACGTAGGTGCTGGCACAATTTTTTGAGCATGGCCTAACCTAAAACTATATATTTTCCCCCTTATTTTTCCTAAATCCCTACCATTTCCCAGTTCTTAACACATGCCTTTAAGGGCCTTGAGAGCATGCTCCCTCCTGGCCAGGGCTCCGGACCAACATGGGATAATGCAGCTGCTGCCCCTTCCAGCCAGTGACTTTGGGGTGAGGGCCCCAGGCAGGGCCGAACCCCGTCCCATGGGAGCCGCTTTCGGCTGAGGCTTCACTGCTCAGCCCCAGCCAAGCCCCGGCTCCTGCTGCCTCGCAGCCCTGCCTGTGCCTGGCCACGCGCCCCGTTCGCCCGCTCCTGGGCCCTGACCCCGGGCCGGCTTGTCACTACGAACCTGCCCACCGGTCATGGGGCTGTGTCTGATGCTGGTTCCCCTCGCTGGCCTTCACCCTGGCCCCCACCCGTGGGCTAACGTCCCAGCGCAGCCTTGACCCATCCCTGTCCCCGTGGAGGTGCTTGATGCTCCAGGCTGGGGACTGCCGCTGGCTGCCCCCTGGCCCACCCCGCTCCCTGCCTGTGGGTGGTGGGACGGGCCCTGGCTGGCGATGCCCCTGCCCCGTGGTCCCCCGCCCTGTCCGAGGGTCTCCCTTGGCCCCCACGGAGCAGCGGACCCCCCCGGTGCCCTGAGTACGCCAGGTGTTTCAGCTGCTCTCTGAACTGCGGTAGGTCAGCATTTCTCTTTCAGCATTTCAAACAGCACTGCGATACAATGATCAGATCAATGATAACTAGATCGACTCTGCTTCCTAATACACTCCCGCCTGATGAATGTCCCCTGTAAATTACTGATTATTCTACGAACTTCAGTAAATGAATCATGTAAATGAGAGAAGCTTGGATACTGCACAAAATCAAGCTTTCACCGAGCTTTCACGGAAGCATCCTGACTCTCTAACCGCTTTTTTCCTCAAAATTTGCCACTTGTGTCAGTGATGTCGTTATATTCACGAGCTTTTAATCTAGGCGGCCTTCAAAGATTTTTCCAGAATACTGTGTGGACAGAGAGACTGTGCTTATCTTGAACTTTACATAAGCATTGCAAATACTGTTGCTATCAGTGAACTATGATTATAGACTTTCAGAAGGAAAGAATACCTAGTGTAGAGATGGTCATGAGCATAGCCATTTGATCTCACTGATACTGATGCATCAGTTTAAATTGAGTTATATCTGACCCAGATCCAATAATTCAGGCCTCAAAGGGTTTTTTTCAGGGAAACAGTAGCAGCATCTCAGATAAAGGTCACATGACTTAAGAATAGACCAATGACAGTAACAATCAAAAATGACAAAATTTCAAATTTCAAAATTTACATCTTTGACACAAAATCATCTATGTGTGTTGATTCTTACACAGCTTGCTTGAAGTGTATTATTTGCATTAATTTCCTGGGTTATTGTATTGTATCTTATTGTGTACTGATACGAGACAAGATTTCTATGTTTTCATTTAAGAATATAAACACTAGACATTTAAGTCTAAATTGGTCTCTCTCGACTCCATTTATAATCAGCAGACAGAAACAGGTAACTCTAGCAGGTAATTTATCTTAACCATCTAAAATAAGTTAGATTAATCTCCCCATGTGGTATCTTCAATGCAACTTCAGAAGCCCGAGATGAATCTTACATAGGCTGTCCAAAATAATTTCCTATCCAAACAGCGCACTGTATCATCTGCCATATTTACTCAAATTTCACAGAAGTTAAGGCTTAATATGGAAATAATTATAGTATGCACTGGAGCATTAGCATGCTGAAACAAAGTACCAAGAATTTCACATAAAATGTCATATTCTGGAGAACACTGAAACGTACTGCCCCATTTCCTTCCTAAAATGTCTAACTTTCTTCCTCCAAGAAAATCGCAAGTGTGGGTACTAGCAGTGTTAGTTCATTTATTCTACATAACAACCAATTGAGAAGAAAAGTATGTTAAGCCCACACTTTTGAATAGTTGCTTCCCTGATAAAGAACTCTCTCAGAAGTTGTATCTGATCATGAGAAAAATTTGAGGAAAAGAACAGATATTTGCTTCACTTGGAAGAATCCATAAAAATTGGTTCAGTAATGCTAATTCTATTGGGTTTAGGGCTCGTTTGAAATCCATATTATTCTTGCTGTTCACAGTAATCAGTTACTCCTATACACAGAATAGAGACAGATTTTAACAAGGCTATATTTTTTTCCAGTTTTGGAAATGACCACATCAGCAAATTCGTACACCTTTATTTTATAAGTTCAGTTTTAGTATCTTCACTGTGTAAACTATTTACCATCACTATTTGTTCTGTGCTGAAGTTTTAGCATGCAGATGGCTGCCTGTCTTTACTCATAATACAATATTTGTTAATATGATTACAGTATCTTGGGGTACCATGTGTATTTCTTCTGTTGATCATGGGCAATGTTTTAAATTGGATGATCAGATTCTAATTTCCCCAAAGATTCTATCACTTGTGTCCTGACCTTTGGTAGCTACAGCAGACTTTTAACTGAAACTTTCCTCAACAGAGTTTCCTTTGCACATCTGTTAGGTACCCATACTCTTTTCAGGTCTTTTGAGTAATCCAAGAAATTTCTAACTCTGTCTCCTTGCTTATTGACCTCTCTTATTGTAAAGCAAGAACTATTTCACAGTCTTCTAGGCTTAATAGACTTCAGTACGTAAAGCACATGAACTGAATTTGGTCTTTAGGATTTCTCTGTCCATTCTATGTCTCGAGGGAGGTAACAGTGTTATTTAAAGATGCAGACATCTGACTTTCACAAAAACCCCCACCCTTCTTTTAGAAAGCTCAAGATTTAGGGTGCAAGTCCAGACCTCTTCTGATGTCTGGACTTGAGCATAACTCAAAATGATTCATTCCCTGGACTAAACTCAAAGCCATTTTTCATGAATATTCAAGACCCTCATATCTCATTTTCTTTCCTACTTCAATTCCAGCACAGGAAACTTGGACATATTCCATGCAACTATCACTTTCCTTTAGACTGATAGGATAAAATTAACTAAAAATTATGTGGCTTTAAGAGCCATCTCTATTTTTAATCCTGTAACCCTGAGATTGGATTTCTTTTCTGGCACTAGTGTCTAGTGGTTTTTTCCTTTGCTTTCCTTTAGAAGAGTGAACGTTAACATGAACCAGACAACCCATCAATGATTCGTAACATGCTTCATTGCTCCAAGTTCTCTGATTTAATTAATTGGTGGACTGATACTTAACTACACACACACAAAAAAAAAAAAACTCAAAAAAACCCAACAAGCTTTACAGGTCTAATTATAACTTGAGGATTCTGGGGTTGCAGAATATCCAAGTTTAGGACTATTTCTCCTGAGAAGCATCTTTTTTTTCCTTTGTTATACTTTGGAACCCTAGGCATAAAATGTTGTGGGTTCTTGCTTTCCTATTTCTTTCCATTGATTGCAGCTACCCTAGACAGTACATTAATGAGTGACATTTTAATATTAAACTATTAATTGCTCAAACCAAATGTAAAAAAGCAAAGTCATTCTTGTTAAGGGTCATTTGTCTTTGTGATTGGCAACCCTTAAATAGAGAAGGCCAGTCCCCCAATAGCAGACATCTGTAAAACTACTATCTAAATGGTTCTCTCTATAGTTATATTTACTGAAGGTCCTCTGGACTGGCGTTTCTGCTGAAAGGTAAAAGTTGCCAAAATGGCTCCTACAAAATGCTGTTTAAATCTACAACACTGCAAACTGCCAATTGTGAGAAATGCTTTCCTTTTCAAACTATGAAGAATATGATTCTGCTTCGTAATATAGTTAACATCATTGACAAATAATTTATTTTTCATGCATTTAATTAAAACTTAGGCCAACAGAAAAGCTTTTCACAGCGAGCTGTAGAAGTGCCCCTGCAAAAGCACTTCTGAAAATGTTTCATCTTACAACAAGCATCTGAAATGTGGACCAATAGCTAGAGAATTTTTCTTGGTGGTCAAATGTCCCTTAGAACAGGCTATAACTTTTCAGAATGTATCTTCAGTATGATCATCTTGGTCATTTGTCAAACTACTGAATAAGAGCTGCTGTCATTTTATGTTGCCCAGCAGGTTTTGGGGTCTTTCTGTCATATGGCCTTAGGTTTAGCAATTGGGGGCAGAAAATGACTTGTGTACTTATGTCAAACTTTAGTGCAATGGGATACTAGTCTGATCATCACCTGAACATGCTCAGAAAAACTAAACTACAGGAAAGCAGATTATTTCAAAGGCTACATTAAGAAAGATATTCTAGTCCACTACTTTTGTGCTGCCACAGTATATACCATTCACCCTTATCCAGCGAACTCCCCAGTAGGCGCACCAGAAAATCCTGTGTTTACTTCCAGAATGGGTAGTGGCACCAGCACAAGGCTCAGTGGGAGGGAAAGGAGAGGTCATAGCTAGGGCAAATTCCTATTGATTGCTAATAGCATATGCTTCCTTATACCACAATTTAGAGCAGCCACAGCCAGGTCTCTTCAGAATCATAACTAGTTATTGTTTTTTTACTTCTCTTGTATCTCCTTATCCTGTAAGAGGCAGATTAGCTCTAGAGTCTGGTACAGTGACTTGCTCTCCCTTTCATGGAGGCAGATGGCGTATAAGCCAAAGTTTCTTTCTTCACGAACAGTGCAGCAGGTGTTCAGCCACAGGGACCAGGGAAGAGCTAAGCTGAAAAAGCATTGCAGCTGCTGCTTGAAATGCTCTCAGCATACCTCTGAGCTGGTCAGGCTCACGCTGCTAGGGCAGATACTCTCCCTACTTTTTTTCCTGTGCAGATAGTCCTGATTGCAGCACTTCAGCACAAAGCTGCAGCTCATAGTCAAAATGCATATGTTCACTTTATTACCTCAAGGAATCAAGGTACTGCAGATGGTATATGACTACTGCTGTTGTTTCATTTTCTTGAAGTTGCTTGCATTTGGCTTGTTTATCATTTCTTCAACAGAGATGCTTTAGGAAATACTGAATAAGAAAATATAAACAAGGAGTTGCTACCTCATATCTTCCTTCTGTTTTCAGTCTTCCTGAATGAGATGCACTGTAAGATTAATTTCCTTTCAACATAAGTTGCTTTTATTGTTAGAACTCTCCACCTGACACTCAAATGAATCATAGAATCACCGAATGGTTTGAGTTGAAAAGGAGCTCTAAAGATCATCTAGTCCAACCTTCCTGCCCTGGGCAGGGACATTCTTCACTAGGTCAGATTGCTGAAAGCCCCATCCAACCTGATCTTGAACACATCCAGGGATGGGGTATCCACAACTTCTCTGGACAACCTGTTCATGGCTCTCACCACCCTCATCATAAAAAAATGTCTTCCTTATGTCCAATCTAAATCTACCCTCTTTCAGTTTAAAATCATTGCCCCTTGTCCTGTCACTACAAGCCTTGGTAAAAAGTCTCTCTATATCTTTCTTATAAGCAAGCCCCCTTTCTATATTGAAAGGCCACAATAAGGTCTTCCCAGAGCCTTCTTTTCTCCAGGCTAAACAACCCCAACTCTCTCAGCCCTTCATCACAGCAGAGGTGTTCCAGCCCTGTGACCATTTTCGTGGCCCTCCTCTGGACTCACTCTAACAGGTCCATGTCTTTCCTGTGCTGGGGGCCCCAGAGCTGGATGCAGTACTCCAGGTGGGGTGTCCCAAGAGTAGAGGGGCAGAATCCCCTCCCTTGACCTGCTGGGCACACTTCTTTTGATGCAGCCCAGGATATGGTTGGCTTTCTGGGTGTCATGTCCCAATTTCTCAGGACAACGACTCAGGTTTGCTGATTCCCAGGTCAGGACTAAGGTGAAAAGACACCAGGGATCCTTTAACTCACAAAACTAAATTTTTATTTGCTCCACAACAATTGGCATGAAACTACATCAGTAAACTGTGTAACGTGCTATCCATACGTCACCAAACATATACTACAAGCCTCACCTATTTGGGGATCAGTTCAGGGAAGAAAATAAGGAAAGTCCTCCCACTGAGTCATAAGGTGCAGAGCGGACCCCCTTCCTTTCCAGACTCCCTCTCAGACAGGAGCCCAGGGGCAGCTAGGTCCACTTCTAATCCCAGACTTGGTCAATGGTTTATGTTTAAAGGGATGAGGTGTAGTGATTACGGAAAAAAAAGAGAGAGAGGAAGAGAAAGGTTTCACCGGTCCTGGGTCCAGTGTTGGTCCAGTCAGCCTAGAGGTTCAGTTCCAGAAGGTGTGCACACGTGGGGCTTCAGTTCGTGCCTTTTTATCATCTCCTTGCCCCTCCTCTGGGTGGGCACTTGAACTCATTATGCTAATTAGGTGTCATGCATGGTTTGTGTTTCCAGAACCTTTGGGAAATGGGTCGGTGGGCTTGGCAGTCATTTGGGGAGTAACTTCTCCCTCCCTGCAGGCATGGCCATTGTTTGATCTTTGGCCATACACGGCGAGCTGCCCGGCTCAGCGTATCAGAACACGGAGCTGCGCACCCTGCGGCACAGCATGCCCTCCACGCCCTGTTGCTACCCAGTTTCTCACCTGCAGTCCTGGGGTTTGTTGTTATGCAGAGTTCAATTATACAGAACTTGCCCCACTAGAATGTTTGAGACATTAACTCTTTCAGTCCCTCACACTCATGTCCAATTTTTCATGCACCACTACCCTCAAGTCCTTCTTCTCTGCTCTCAATCCATTCATCCCCGAGTCTGTACTGATAGTGGAGATTGCCCCGACCCAGGTGCAGGACCTTGCACCTGGCCTTGTTGAGCTTTGTGAGGTTCACATGGGCTCACTCCTCAAGCCTGTCAAGGTCCCTCTGGATGGCATCCCTTCCCTCTAGAGTATCAACTGCACCACTCAGCTTGGTGTTGTCTTCAAACTTGCTGAGCGCACTCAATCCCAGTATCTATGTCATCAATGACGACAGTATTAGTCCCAGTACAGACTCTTGAGGGACACCACTCCTTACTGGTTTCCACTTGGACACTGGGCCATTGGCAGTAACTCTTCGGACGTGACCATGCAGCCAGCTCCTTCTCCATCAAACAGTCCATCTGTCAAACTCAAATCTCTCCAATTTAGAGGTGAGAATGTTGTGGGGGACTGTATCAAAGGCCTTACAGAAGTCTGGGTAGATGACATCCATAGCTCTTCCCTTGTCCACTGACGCAGTTACTCCACTGTAGAAGACCACTAGGTTAGTCAGGAGGAAATTTATTTGAAGATAGACTCTCATAAATTGGGTTCAAGAAATTTTGAAGGTTACTCCCTTTTATGAAGAGGAAGGTTACTGTGTGTACCACAGAGACATTTAAAATTGTTTTTATTTAGACTGTCATACAGCTAGACATTCTTTCATTTAATCCAAACTCCTTAGAATATTAAATTATTATGATTTTCATCTTTTACCTTTTAGGCAATATGCCAGGGAAACTAAAGGTGGCTGAATTTACAAAAATACTACCAAGAACCATTGTCTTTCAAAAAGCCATAATCAGTGTGATACATCATATAATTATGTAAAATACACCACTTGGAACAGCTAATATTAGTTCACCTCACCCATTTGCATTATATTGGTCAAACCCGTATCAGCTTGTATTTAGCTATTTGTGATCATGGTTTGTAGGATACAGTTTTATGGCCCTTGAAATGGATTAGGGGATAATCAGGACACAGCAATGACAGAAATCACAACTAAAAATTTTATTCAAATTCCAGGAAAATTTCATTACTAAAATAAGCAGTACAAACAACATCAAAACATAAAATGCATAGACTCAGCTGTTTATCAGTATGTGCCAGCTTTCCTAAGTATCCAAACACTTGCAGTTTGACAGCAGCGCTTGTGACAGACTCTGGTATGATCTCTGTCCAAGAGAAGCGAGAGAGGGCTTGGCAAGGCAATTCCTTTGATACTAACAAGGGGGCAGAACCTGTCTAGGCCCAAATGAGGAGAACAGAAAGCTGTAAAACACTGCACTGCAGGTCAAATCTAAGGAGGAAATGAAGAGGACTAAAAAATGATTTGAAGAGCGCCTTGCAAAGGATGCTCAAACTGGTAGTAAAAAGGCCTTTATATACATCAAAAGGAAGAAGGTAGTTAGGAAACTGGTGAGATTGCTTAATGACAAAAGTCTAAAAGGGGTATGGGGGGAGTGTGTGTCAATGATGGCAAAGCTAGCACAGAGAAGCTCAAAGCGCTGTCTGCCCTTGACTGCAGCTGGGGGTGCTGGGGATTCATAACCCCACACCGGCTTCACACTGGGGAGGCTGGAAGAACTGTATCAACTTGAAGTAACTTTACAGGAAGTATGAGCCCAAACTGGGAAGTGAAATACTGGGTGTATAAGCCTGTCACCTGGAAGTGGAGAAAGTCACCTGAACCAGGTGACATTCAGCTAAAAGTGATGAAGGACTTCATCTGTGAAACTCCATAACTACTGGTTGTGGTGTAGAACCCCATCCTTACAGTTGGGGCCTGGCCACCAAAGCATCTCTGCCATCCCAGGGCATGCCAGAGCCCACCTTCAGACGGAGAGACCGGAGACACTGACCTCTCTCACTGTGAGGCTGAACCATTTATGTTAAAAGCTCACCGAGCGCATGGACAAACATGGGCTGACAGGGAAGAACGTACCTTCTGTGAAGGGAAACTGCCTGGCTGACTGCTGGGTGAGGGTCCCAATAAACACATAGAGAAAGGATGGGGGTACATCCCACCTTTTCCTTCAGCTTCCAGAGTTGGCTGCCCGTGGGCACACAGCTTTCTGCCAGGGCGAGTGGCGTTTCTGGCCTGTCTCTCCGACACCTGACAGCACGTTACTCTCCACAGTCGAGCCAGGCCACCCCTCTACAGGGGAGTACCTCTGTTCTGCTCCAACCACTCGAGCACTGCTTCGGGCTCTCACCGCCCGGCGACTTCGCCCTGTCGGCGCAACGCCGCCCCGCTCCAGGCCTCCGTCCCACGCCGGCGCGAAGCCACGGAGGCGGCAGGCGGACTGGGAGGCGGCGGGGGCCCGGTACCCGCCGCCCCGCCCCCGCCGGGCCCTCCCCCCGCGGCAGGTGTGCGCCACCGAGAGGGGTGCGGAGGGAGCTCCCGCCTTCGCGCATGCGCGCCGCCCCGGCGGCCGGGATTTCCTCGACTGCGCCTGCGCGCTCTCCTCTCCCCTCGGGCAAGATGGCGGCGGGGCGATAGGTCACGGGAAGCCAGTGAGGCGGGCGTTTCGGGGGGGCCGGGCTGGCGGGGAGAGGGCCCCGGCGTCGCGGCTGAGGCGCGCCCGAGGGGGGCGGCTGCCGCGCAGGGTCTGGGCCCGCGCAGGAGCTGGGGAGGAGGCCGGGCTGTCCCGGAGCCCTCCGCGGGGATATGAGGAGCTGGGGAGACGGGGCAGAGGCCGGCCCTCGCCGGTGAGGAGGGGGAGCGGCTGTCCCCGTATGCGCGCCCGCCGGCTGCCCCTTCGCCCGCCCCGGGGAGGAGGCGCAGCTCGCGGGTCCGCACCGGTGGCGGCAGCGGCGGGAGGCGTCGGAGGAGTCGCGGCGGCGCTGCCGGGCGGGGAGAGGAAGGCGGACAGGTGAGTGCCCGTCGGCCGAAGCGCCGGCCCCGGTGGACCCTGCGCGCTTCACCGGGCCCTTCTCGGGCAGCCCCCGCTAGCGGCAGCCCCGGGCGGGTTTGAAGCAGGATTCCGTCTGGCTCAGGCTTGTGTGCGCTTCTCCCTGAAGGCGCCCGCCCCTGCCCCTCGTCCCCGGCGGCGGGTCGCCGCGCCGGCACAGGGCTGAGTCCCGTAGCTGCAGCTCCCCAGGCAGAAGGAGCCTGATCTCGTGGGTGTTACTCAAAGCCAGTAGTGGCTTGCTTGCCCTTTTTTTTTTTTTTTTTGGTGTGTGTGGTAGTATAACGCCATTTGACTTCATTTAGTGGTTTTGTTCTTCAAAATCTGCCTTGAAGTATTCAGATATTAGGTAGCTAAAATACCACTGGAATATGAAGGCAATAGGGTTAAGGCCCAGTGACTAGGTCTTAGGAAGAGCTCAGCTGCTGTCTTGTATGAAAAGATATTTGAAGTCCTTGACCTGCAAAAACCTTCCTCTAACTGTTAGATGAGTCTAACTTCAAAACTCGGTATTAGCAGGGCTTATTTCTTCTGTTATGTGTCCTCTCTGACCTCTTGTAATGAGGGGTGGATCTGTACAGGTGTCTGTGACTACAGCCTCAGTTTCTGAAGTCATTCTAGCCTTAGCTGTCATTCAGGGCTTCAGAAGTGATTGAGTGTGAAGTAAAATAGTTCAGATTTCTGTAAATGTCGGCTTCATTGTGTAACTGCAGAGTAATGGAGAAGTGAAGATACAAGTGTACTAAACTATACGATGGACTTGTTTGTTGTTGCCTTGGCCCCCTTCATAATAAACAATAGGATGGTAGTGACCTGTAAAACTGGAAAGACAAGCCTTTTGATAAAGCTGTCATAGAAACTTTTAACTTTCCAAAAAATAAAATAAGGTTCTGCAGAAACTGTTTTCATGTACTTGCTTCCACCAAGTACTGATTGAACAAGGGAGATTTTTCTACGGACCAGTGGAGAAACACAGATTTGAAAGCTTTGCTTCAGGAGAACTGCTAACATTTTGGTAAGTTAAGCCTATGGCAAGAGTTAAGTAACATTAGGTCACTAATTGAAATGCAGAGAAACGGAACCTTTTTCCTATTCAGGTGCTGTAACCTTATATTTTTAAACTGCATTTGAAAAAAAATGGTATGCCAGATGGATTCAACCAATCTGAAGCAAGAAGCATTACTTTTAAAGTGAATGTCATGAGATCATTGTTATGCTTCAGCTTCAACTTCCTTTATGCGTATTTTTTCCTTTAGTTACGGTGAAGACTATTTATAGAATAGTTCTGTCCAGTGAGAAAGGTCTTGCAAGTACTTGCTCTCCTTGGATGCTTTAGGTTTCAAAAAAAAAAAAAAAATTATTTGGTAGAAGGTGTTGATACTTGGGGGTAAAAAGGAAAAAAAACCCAAAACTGTGGAAATCCAAATGGTGATATAGTTGATGAAATATTTTATTTCTAAGTAATGCAATAGGAAACACTACTGAACATAAGAACGTGTCTTACCATGTGTCTTATTTCCATGCAATGTAATCCATGCTCAAGTATGTTGTCCTGGCTTTGGCTGGGATAGAGTTAACTTTCTTTCTAGTAGCTGGTATAGTGTTATGTTTTGCATTCAGTATGAGAAGAATGTTGATAACACATGGATGTTTTCAGTTGTTTCTAACTAGTGTTTAGACTAAGTCAGGGATTTTTCAGCTTCTCATCCCCAGCCAGCAAGAAGGCTGGAGGGGCACAAGAAGTTGGGAGGGGACATAGCCAGGATGGCTGACCCAAACTGGCCAAAGGGGTATTCCATACTGTGTGACGACATGCCGAGTATATAAACTGGCGGGGGGATGGCCTGTGGGGGGATCGCTGCTCGGGAGCTAACTAGGCATCAGTCAATGAGTGGCGAGCAATTGCATTGTGCACCACTTGTTTTGTATATTCCAATCCTTTTATTAGTGTTGCCATTTTAATATTGTTATTATTATCATTATTAGTTTCTTCATTTCTGTTCTATTAAAGTGCTCTTATCTCAACCCATGAGTTTTACTCCCCCCCCCCGTTCTCTCCCCCATCCTTTTGGCTTGGGGGGGAAGTGAGTGAGCAGCTGCTTGGTGCTTAGTTGCTGGCTGGGGTTAAACCATGACATATGTCAAGTTTTGATACCTAGGCATCTGTTGCAGAAAATGTTCGTCAAGTAACTAACATTATAACTACAGTTTCTTTAAAATGTACAATGAATACCATCAGCAATGTGCTGTGCCAATGTATGCACAAAGTTTTTGATACTCTGTTTTGGTCTGTATTAGTGCTAAACGAATAGTCGGCCCCAGTGAATACCTGCATTTTGTATTTATATATGTGTTGTGTGTGTGTATATATATTTACTTTCAATAAAGACTTCTAGATTATTTCTAGAATCTTCTTATATCTAGATAATCTCTAGAGTAAGGGATTTATATCCCTTTATGATTGTATTTAAAACTAAATAGCGTAGTTAACAATTAAACTTCCTTAATCCTGTAATGATCAAGAAAGAAGATTTTGATTTGGCTGTCTTTATTTTGGCTAGACTGAAAATTTGTTCTTTTCTTTAGTTGGGATTGTTTTATAGTAGTTAACTTGTTTGTTCAAGCAGCTCAGTAACAATAATCATTCACACAGGTATTTATATATATATATGCGCTTTTGGAAATATTTTATGGTAGCAAGTTGTTCTGAAATATCATGAATGGCAAGTGAAAGTTCAGCACTGATTTAGGATAATGTGCATCTTGTTTCCACTTTCAAACTATGCTGTAGAAGTTGTTTCATAGCATTATACAGTAGAAATCCATTAATTCTCTGGTCTTCTCTCACTATCTGAAACTCAGGGTCAGAATCCTTTTTTTGTTGTACGTCAACACAACAGTAGAAAGCAATGCTTCTTTTTCTTTTCTTTGTATCAAGGTACCATGTTTTCACAGTATCATTTATAGTAACTTGTAGGATAGTGATGGAATAAGCAGTGGTTTAATGGACTGGAATTATGTCGGTAGCCAGCTTGGCGAATAAAACATACACTGCTAACTTTTCATCTTTTAATGACAGTATCAGTATTACAAATGTTAAAAGAAAAAAATGTATCAAGATTATTTTATGAGCTTAGCTTTCAATGAAGTCTACATTGTAAGTTTAAAAATGCAGTATGACTGTACTAAATGAATGTATATGGACTCAGCTGGGAGGTAGTTGTAACTGATCTTTAAATGGATCTTTTAGTCGTTTGCTGTTCATGTTCATACTGTTTTCATCATCCATTTATTACCAGTATGAGTGAAGCAAAACCACTTCTACTGTATAGTCTTAGCTTTGAGTCCTTCAGATTCACATACATAACTTCTAACGTTTTGATATTTAATGACCCACACTGTTGGGATTTTGATCCTAAATTAACTTGAATCATGGCTACAAGTATGACTTTGCTAAAACAGTGTTAAAAGAACCTGTGATAGTGATTTCAATGGCAAGTGATGCTGTGCTGTTGGAGAACTTGGGTTGTATGATTGCCATTCAGTTTTAGTTGAAAGTTTGCATCATGTTGCATCAGTTGTAGCTGGGCGATAAAGCTACTACACAGTAACCGTTTGCTCAAAGTATCAGAGGTCTATATTCAGCAGGGGTGCTATGTTTCAGTGACAGTTATGGGAGAGGTAGGTAGTTGGCAAAAAGGTTAAAAAGAGTAATACTTGTTTGGTTTTGTTATCTCCATGTGCTGCTATAGCAGTACCTCTGATACTGCTTGCTGGTCATGGTCACAAGGCTAGTATATGCTAATTTGAATTGACTGCCAAAGACTAATTGGGTTCCATGAGTATGTTTATTTGTGTCTTTGTTAGAGGATGATGGCTTTAATGTTAGTCATCACTAGTGGAAATCAGAAATTTTAAAAACATAAATGCTTTCTGAGATCAGAGAGAATTCATTATGCCATTACTTCCATGTGGATTTTCAGAAGGTGAGAAATAAAGTTCAGTAGACAAGAGTATCTTTCAAATTAGTAAATACAGTTGTATTAGAGCACAAGTAGTTTGATTTCTCAATTGAAATGGTAAACCAAGGCCTTGAGTTTAAGGATCAATAGCATTTTGATTTGTCTTTCATAAGCATAGTGTTATTTTTCAGGGGTGCATTTTAACCGCAAATTGATAGAATAGTAACCTCTAATGGAAGCAGAGACCTTACAGTTCAAAATAGTACAGTAGACTTTACAGTTCAAAATAGAAAGAATTTAGGCTTGTGTGAGATAGTATAATGATGCTTCTTTTAATGCTGTAGTTTTTTTGAAGAGATGAACTTTTTCTTATCCTGTAATAGAACTCTGGCGACACAGTAAGGCATCACTTAAGGCTTAGCTTTTCACACATAGATTAAATACTTTGAGTGAAAATTGTGGTTTTTTTGTGGAAGTTGGATATCAATAAAAAGCTTTCTTATTTGTGCAGTTACTGGTATGAGTGTTGGCTGCTTTAAATAGATTCTGAAAAGTGCTGAGTTTCACAAAACTGAATTTGGCTGTTAGTAGATTGGCCTTTTTGTAGTAACTGGCATGTGGAGGGAACTGGAAGGAAACTAGGACTTCTCATTGTTGTGTAACAAGAGTGCAAAGAAATCATGAAAGCATAAATTGTGTGAGTTGGCTTTCCCTTTATTAATGCAAAAAGGTTCTTGGGATCACATGAGCTTTTTCTCCTCTCTGAAACCCTTGCTATGGAGATCTCACATTGCTGCTGTTCTTTCATTTAAAGGGCTTCAGCTAAGAATCTCTTTAGAACTAAGCAATAATTTTTCTTATAGGGTTAAAAAATCCAATAAACAAACAATTTTATACAGAAATTTAGTTATATTGCTCAAACATGCCTACTTTGTCTCATTGTCCTTTCACTTTGTCGTGGTTTAACCCCAGCCAGCAATTAAGCACCACGCAGCTGCTCACTCACTTCCCCCCCAACCCAGTAGGATGGGGGAGAGAACGGGGGGGGGGGGGGGAGGGAGGGAGGAATAAAACTCATGGGTTGAGATAAGAGCACTTTATTATCATTATTAGTTTCTTCATTTCTGTTCTATTAATAACAATATTAAAATGGCAATACTAATAAAAGGATTGGAGTATACAAAACAAGTGGTGCACAATGCAATTGCTCGCCACTCGTTGACTGATGCCCAGTTAGTTCCCGAGCAGCGATCACCCTCCCAGGCCATCCTCCCACAGGCCATCCACCCCCAGTTTATATACTGGGCATGATGTCACACAGTATGGAGTACCCCTTTGGCCAGTTTGGGTCAGCCGTCCTGGCTATGTCCCCTCCCAACTTCTTGTGCCCCTCCAGCCTTCTTGCTGGCTGGGGATGAGAAGCTGAAAAATCCCTGACTTAGTCTAAACGCTAGTTAGAAACAACTGAAAACATCCATGTGTTATCAACATTCTTCTCATACTGAATGCAAAACATAACACTACACCAGCTACTAGAAAGAAAATTAACTCTACCTGAGCTGAAACCAGGACAACTTTTAAGCTAATTGAGTCATATATTGAGTTTTATGGCTTGGTTGTGCTTTGCTGCTATTTCTTTGAATAAGATTCCCACTTTTTTTTTATATACTAGAAATTGAAATTTATTTGATCAATAAGAAGCGTTCCCCTCAAGCCCCCTCTGGCTCTGTTACAGACTCTACTGGAGTTTGTGTTTGGATTGTGAACTCCCTGTTTAGTTAGTGGGGTGACTTCCGACTCAGGCCTGTCAGCCTGGCCTTGGTGCTGGGGAATGTTATGGAGTGGAACACCTTGAGTGCCATCATGTGGCATGTACAGGACAACCAGGTGATCGGGCCCAGTCAGCGTGGGTTTATGAAAGGCAGGTTCTGCTTGACTAACCTGATACCCATCTATGACAACATGACCTGCGTAGTAGGTGAGGGGAAAGGCTGTGGATGTTGTCTACCTAGACTTCAGTAAAGCTCTTGATGCTGTTTCCCACAGCATTCTCCTGGAGAAACTGGCTGCTCATGCCTTGGACAGGCATATTCTTTGCTGGGTAAAAAGAACTGGCTGGATGGCTAAGTCCAAAGAGTGGTGGTGAATGGAATTAAATCCAGTTGGTGGCCAGTCACAAGTGGTGTTCCCCGGGGCTCAGTATTGGGGCCAGTTCTTTTTAATATCTTTATCAATGACCTGGATGAGGGGATTGATTGCACCCTCAGTAAGTTTGCAGATGACACTAAAGTGGGCAGGAGTGTTGATCTGCTTGTGGGTAGGAAGGCTATACAGAGGGATCTGGACAGGCTGGGTCGATGGGCCAAGGCCAGTTATATGAGATTCAACAAGGTTAAGTACTGGGTCCTGCACTGGGGTCACAACAACCCCATGCAATGCTACAGGCTTGGGGAAGAGTGTCTGGAAAGCTGCCTGGTGGAAAAAGAGCTGGGGCTGTTGATCAACAGCTGGCTGAATATGAGCTGGCAGTGTGTCCAGGTGGCCAGAAAGGCCAATAACATCCTGGCTTGTATCAGAAATAGTGTGACCAGTAGGACTAGGGAAGTGATTGTCCCCTATACTCGGCCCTGGTGTGACTGCATCTCGAATACTGTCTTCTGCTGTGGGCCCCTCACTACAAGAAAGACACTGAGGTGCTAAAGCATGTCCAAAGGAGAGCAACGAAGCTGATGAGGGGTCTAGTAGAGCACTAGTCTTACGAGGAGTGACTGAGGGAACTGGGGTCGTTTAGCCTGGAGAAAAGGAGGCTGAGTAGAGAGCAATAAGGTGTCTCCAAGTACCTGAAAGGAGGTGGTAGCAAGGTGCATGTCAGTCTCTTTTCCCAAGTAAAAAGTGATAGCACAAGAGGAAACAGCCCCAAGCTGAACTAGGGGAGGTTTAGGTTGGATATTAGGAAAAATTTCTTCGCCAAAAGGATTCTCAAGCATTAGAACTGGCTGCGCAGGCAAGTGGTTGAGTCACCATCCCTGGAGGTATTTAAAAGACTGGTAGATGTGGCGCTTAGGGACATGGTTTAGTGCTGGACCTGGCAATGTTAGGTTTACTGTTGGACTTGATGATCTTAAAGGTCTTTTCCAACCTAAACGATTCTATGATTCTAATAAAATTATTTGAATGTCTGAATAAGTATGTCAGGATAGAACTTCAGCTGTCACTGTATATGCAGAAGTGGATTCCTGCTGCTTATTTTGGTTTGTCTCCTGATGTGTGATTTGTTTGTGGTTTGGATTTCTTCTTGTGTTTGGGGGATTTTTTTTTTGTTATACAGCAGTATTTTTCTTACCTTTCCATATTCCCCCAAATCAGTTAAGTATTAGTGTGAATAAAAATGTAGACTGAGGATGTGGTTAGATAAATAAGAAATGAGGTTCCAACATGGTGGTGAAAATCAGAAGTACTGTAATATTAAGTGTATCCCTATGGCTTTAGTGGAAATTACGCATCAGATTGTCTTTGCAAGACTCTTTTTGACAAAAATCCTGTGAGCGTCTTTGGTCACAGACTTTATAGTCAGGTATATACAGCAGAACAGATCTGAATCCATGTTGCTACTTGGGTTATCCTTGGAGAAATAGAGTAAACTTCAGAGTGACAGGAGCAAAGTGTTACTACATCAGAATTATTACACGGAGTTTGTCTAACCTAGTAGTTTTATGTAATGTGGCTTTGTGTTGTTTCCTAGAAATTGAGGAGTGTTACTAAAAACAAAGAAATACGGCATGTAGTGTGCAGAGATTTTTGTTGTTGTGAAGAGTGTTTTGTGTTTGGGGGTTTTATAATTAATCATTTTTCATAACTAGTCTTTGTAATAAATATGTGGCCTCTGCTGGGATAGAGTTGATAGGGTTTGTTCTTCCCTACAATTCAATCATTATAATGATGATTCTCCAGTTTGTTACAGGTAGCTCTTACTGCGCTGTGGGTGTAAAGTTCTTGCTTACAATGTCTTACCTTGCAGCTGATCTCTGTTCTCAGAAGTGATTG
Source organism: Haliaeetus leucocephalus (assembly GCF_000737465.1). NCBI lineage: Eukaryota > Metazoa > Chordata > Aves > Accipitriformes > Accipitridae > Haliaeetus > Haliaeetus leucocephalus. The sequence goes on from NW_010972603.1 coordinate 1,612,273, forward strand.
ATTTGCCAAGCTTGTGAAGTTTGTAATGTTGCTTTTTGTGCCAGTTGTGCTTGGATTTGAAGGAGAATATAAGAAAAGGTGTTGATGGTAGAAGAGTAGTTATATGTTGTAATTAAGAGAAACAAAAGAGTGTGCTGCAGAGCAAGTTAAAATTGAGGTGAGTATATAGCTGTACCTGTATTTCAGTGCTTTTGTTTAGGGGGAGGAGCAGGAGAAGGTTTAGTTATTCCTATATTGGAATTTAGTAGTTCAGAGATTAGAGTCTTTCAGTTCCTGGTTTTTCTAGAAGTGTTATTTCAGACCTGGTAACAGTACTGTCCTGGAATGTAGTAACTCTAGGAATAAGCTTTTCATGAGGCTCTGCTGTAAGATTTTGAGCAGATGCATTCATGTTCTACAAGAAGCAGTCATGCTACTTGTTATCCTAATAGATGCTTTAATGGTCAAGGTTTCTTCTAATAGTGTGATAGAGTAACAGCTTTTATTTTTATTTGAATGATAATGGAAACAGTGAAACATTCAATTATCATTGATAATTTAAACATTTAAAATGTTTCTGTATTTAAAAAAAAATTCTGGAGTAGAAAATGCCTAATTTATCTTTGATTTATTTTAATAATGCAGTCCATTCCTTGCTGTCTTGAACCATCTGAAAAGAGTATGTTGGAAAGTGCAACAGGTTTTTTGTGTTTTTTTTTTAACTGCATGAAATTGTCACTTCAGTCAAAACAATTACCTCCATTGCTTTGTGTATGTATAACATCCTTTGGAATAGGCTAAGATTCATTAAACTATGAAACAAGACATTCCTTTTGAAAATGGAGCAAAATAGTTTCATTAAACAAGTTCATAATCTTACTAAGTTGTATTTTGTATGTACAGTATCTGAATAAAAATACTGAGATCCTCAGCTGTTCCTCTTGGATGCAGGTCATAGTAGTGCTGTCTTTGTAGATCTAAATTCAGATGTCAGTCTTGCAAAGAACTTCAACTTTGCCTCAAATTGCTGACATCTTAGTGTAATACTGCTGTTGTCCCAAAAGTGGGGTCATTTACCCGGTGTGCGAAAGGCCAACGTACACACAGAGCAGAGGTTATTTTATTCCAATTCATGTTTGCGCAAAGATGGGAGCTAGGTGGTAATCCACAAAGCTAGCACACCTTATACCTGAACAGGCAAGCAATGTATACAGTTTAGTTTTACATATTTAGTTTCCAAAGTTCTTCCCCCAAACTCTTATTGGTAGTTGCTTATCTGCCACAGTTTCTATTGGGCTGAAGTTTTCCCCACTTCAAATTAAAGGTACAGTGTTCTTTTATTCTACAGCGCGTGCTCAGGGAGGGGTGGGGTGGGTAAGACACTTCGGTCTTGATTTGAGTTGGTGGTCATGATCTCCCCCTGCTGCCTTTACCTTCTCCCAGTTACTGAAGATCTTTGCTGACTTCATGCCTATTAGCAATTATGCAACTTTCAGTACCACCTGGGGTAGGATGCTCCCTTCTTACCAGTCTTTTAGTTGTTCTTCGGGGGGCACAGTTGTTAGCAAGGCTTGCATAGTTTATACAGAGGGCATCCTGTTTCACAGGACCGTTGTGGCCTCTTTAAGGTGGCTTAAGTACATAATTTTCCCCCTTTGAGACTGGGATCTCTTCATTTGAGTCTCATAAGTCTCACTACTTTGTTTTATCGTCATTATATATGCTCTAGTTGTGGCTTGTAAAACCAGTCTCTTGATACAACTTAAAACAACACAAAGTACGGTTGTAAAAATTACAACAGTGATCAAAGTTTTAATTAGGTTTGCCAACCATCTAGTAAGGGAGAATTCTATTCCGTGTAATATTTTATTTAACCACCCTATTTCAATTGTTGTTCAGAACTTTTTTCTAAGTCGAAAGTTAATATTCCCCCATTTAAAGGATTGTCTGCCAACTCAGGTGGAGGGAGACAAGCGTTTACGCTGCTAACATTCTGGATTCGCCTAAAGGACTGGATAAGCTGTAAAACCAAATTCTCTTGACCTAGAGCTTGTACCAAATGTCATATTATAATAATCAGCTTCTTCATTCTCACAAAGTTCAACGATCTCTGATTAGCTGAAATTTAAGTTTCCCAGTCTGTGTGGCTCTCCACTTTTCTTAATCTGGTTCTGGTGCTCTTTTCACTCACATGTAAGGAATCCAGAAGTCAATTCCTTCCACTTTGACTATAGTATAGGTTTTAAATAACAGAGTGGAAGGTCCTTTCCTTTAGAGGTTCATCTTTCCAGGTCCATATGTAAATGATGTCTCCTGGTTGGAACGGATTAACTGGTATATCCAACAGGAGAGAGAACTTCTGATTTACATACCTGTGCAGTGAAGATAAAGTCTGTGAAAGAGGAATCAAATGTTCTTTAACATCAGCCTGCCATTTTATATGCATTTGGTCTCCTTCGTTGTTCAAAAAAATTCATGGGATATGCTTTCCCATCCACAATCTCAAAAGGACTTACTTTCTCTTCGACCCCAGGAGTTACTCGAATTCGTACAAGAGCTATGGGTAAAATTTCTGCCCATTTAAGGTGCGTTTCTTGACAGAGTTTAGCAAGTTGTCTTTTAAGAGTTTGATTCATTCTTTCTACCTTTCCACTTGATTGTGGCCTCCAAGGGGTGTGTAATTACCACTTAATCTGTAAAAACTTAGAAATCCCTTGCACCACTTCTGCAATAAGATGAGGCACGTTATCAGAGGAGATTCTTTCTGGAATACCAAATTGGAGTATTATTTCCTTCAGTAAGATTCTAATTAGCTCTCTAGCTGTGTTGGTACAGCAAGGGAAAGCCTCTGGCCAACCAGAAAAGGTATCTATCAAGTCCAATAAATATTTATATTGGTTACACCTAGGTTGTAAAAAAAATAAAAATCTGAAAAATCGATTTGTCGGTATTCCCTAGGAGTTATTCCTTGTTTCACAATTCCTTTTATAACCTTTTTCCCAATTTTGGGATTATTAGCACAGCAGATGGGGCACTCTTTTACTACCATGTCTGCTACCCTTTGCATTTTTGGTCCAAAAAGATTTCTTTTTGCAGTTATTGTCAGTGCATCTGCTCCTGTATGTGTCTCCTGATGTAATCTCTTGAGCAAAGTTTCCATCATTCTTTCAGGAATCAATAATTGCTTTAATGGTGTTATCCACCAACCTTGTTCATTTTTGGAGCAGTCTATTTGTTCTGCTAATTGATCTTCCTTCTCAGTATATTTTGGTGGTGGTAATTCTAAACAAGGCCCTGGTATTAAAGCTCCTTCAAATTTTGGCTCCTTTAGAGCTGCCTTTTTTGCAAGACAATTAGTCTTCCAGTTTTCCTTTTATAATTTCACTATTTCCCCTTTGATGGGCTTTACAGTGCATTAGTGCAACCTTCTTTGGTAGGAGAACCGCTTGCAGCAGTCTCAAAATTTTGGTCCCATATTTTGTTTGAGTTCCTTGTGAGTTTAACAGTCCTCTTTCCTTCCACATTGCCCCATGTGCATGTACCACCCCCAATGCATATTTAGTATCTGGGTATATATTAACTCTTTTTCCATGACTTGATTCCAGAACTTGGGTCAGTGCTATTCCTTTTGAGTGGAAGTGTTGGTAGGCAGTGCCTTAGTTTCTAGTGGTTGGGCATTTGTTACCACTGCATATCCAGCTGTGGTAGGTTGACCCTGGCTGGGTGCCAGGTGCCCACTAAAGCTGCTCTATCACTCCCCCTCCTCAACTGGACAGGGGAGAGAAAATGTAGCAAAAGGCTCATGGGTCAAGATAAGGACAGTTTAATAAATTGAAAGCAAAGGAAAACAAAAGATTTTACTCTCTACTTCCTATCAGCAGGCAATGTCTGGCCACTTCCTGGGAAGCAGGGCTTCAGTACTCATAGTGGTTGCTCCAGAAGACAAAATGCCTGCCCTTCCATCTCCCTCTACTTAACTTTTATAGCTGAGCTGATGTCATATGGTATGGAATATCCATTTGGTCAGTTTGGGTCAGCTGTCCTGGCTATGTCCCCTCCCAAGATCTTGCCCAGCCCCAGCCTGCCGGTGAGGGGAGGGAGGGTGGAAATGTTGGAGAGACAGCCTTGATGCTGTGCAAGCACTGCTCAGCAGCAGCCAAAACACTGGTGTGTTAATCAACACCTTTCTAGCTACTAATACAGAGCACAGCACTAGGGGGCCGCTATGGGGAGAATTAAATTCATCTCGGTCAGACCCAATACACCAGCTCTTTGTTTTCCTTCCAGCATACAGCTGTTGCCATCAGTGAAGACCTCTACTTCCGCATCAGGCAGGGGTTCATCCTGTAGGTCTGGTCTGCTGGAATACACTTGTTCAATAGTGGTTAGACAATCATGTTGCAATTAATTGGATTCAGAGATTGGGGGCAAGGTGGGAATATTCAAAGTGGAGATCAAAGAAAGTGTGACATCATCTTGCTCCACTAACACAGCTTGATATTTAGCTAATCAGGGAAATCCAGTGATGCCCCTTATTCTCAAGGAGGGATGATACAGCATGAGGTACAAACATGGTAATCGGTTGGCCCAGTGCCAGTTTTTGAGACTCTTCAGTCAAGGTTATGGTCAGTGCTACTGCCCTCAAGCAAGCAGGCCAACCTTTGCTGATCTTACCCAATTGTTTGGAAAAGTATCCCACTGGTCTCTTTTCATTTCCCAATTTCTGTGTTAATACTCCCAGAGCCACCTGCTGTCTCTCATGTACATATAATTGAGAGGGTTTTCTTAAATTTGGTCATCCCAAAGTCGGAGCTTCCATCAGCTTTCTTTTAATTTCATCAAAACTTGTACAGGATTCTGCTGTCCATCCCAAGATTCCCTCAGGTCTTTTTAGAGCAGCATGTAACTGTTTGGCAATCAGTCTAAAACTAGGAATCCATAGCTGGCACTGTCTGGCCATTCCTAAAAATCCCTTCAATTGTTTCTTTCTTACTGGTTGGGCTCCTGGTTTTAATTTGACTTTTACTGGAGCAGCATTCTTGGCTCATCTAGGTTTCTTGGAGGCCCATACCAGAAGTATTACAGCACCTAAAATTTCCTCTGGGATTCTGGTCTCTTCTTGTTTCTTTTCAGTCAATAGACACAACTCAGCTCTCCATGCTGTCTCTTCAGGCATGTGTAGCAGAATAGACTTATCAAAAAATGTTAATTGTGCTTTCAGTTTACACAATAGGTCTCGTCCCAAAAATGGTAGGGGGCATTCGGGTTTATATAGAAATTCATGACTCAAAGTAGTATTTCCAGTTGTACATTCCATAGGTTTTAAAAATGGCCTAAAAGCTCACTTTCCTGTGACCCCAACAATTGGCATATACATTTTACTTAAAGGCCCCTTACAGCTACTTACTACCAAATGGGTTGCTCTGCTATCTGTCAGAAGATTTATAACTTCATTCCCCAGCTTTGTGGGAACAAGGGGATTGGCTGGGGAAATCTCAATATTCTCCTCCTGTCCCCTTCACTCAGTGTCAGATGTCCCTAGTAAATTAGGTTAGTACTTGATTCTGGCCCCCCTTTTCCTGAGGATTCAGCAAATAATTTTTCTTTCTGTGGGCATTCCTTCCGCATTTTCTTGATAGGACCCCACTGATTGCTTCCAATTCAATAGATCTGAGGTAGTGAATGGGACATGCACAAATACTGGCTGTCCCTCCACCCTCATTACCTGTCTCAAGGGAGCTTGTATAATGGGATGCTGTCCCCTCATTCTCCCTGAGATTGGGCTAAAATTCTCACTCCCTGCTCTTGAGCTGGAAGTGGGCTGGTCTTCATCTTCACTCTCACTACTATCCTGTGATTTCCTTTTCTCATCTCTTCATTCTACATTTAACCGGATTCCCCTCTGGGACCAAGATCTACACATCTTCAGCCTCCCCAGTGTCCTTAACACACCTCATTTTACATTCTTTTCCAAAACAATAATTCTTTTTCTTTTCCTTTCTGTTAATACTTTCTGCTAATACATTCCATCAGCATCATCCATCAACATTCTACATTTTTATGTGTTTCATGATCATGTCTTAAAACAAAAACAAATCAACATATGCAACTTCACCCCATTTATCCATCCCTCTACAAAACAACATCAATTGTAAAATAATATTATAATTCAATGATCCATTCTCTGTCCTTTTTCTCCATCCTCCAATTCATACATCAGCCACCATTGTGCACAATAAGCTTTTAATTTATCTTTCTTTAGGGGATCCCCTCCAAACTTTTTCCAATTTGTCAAGGTGCTTTCTAAGGGAGAACAAAGGGAAGTCTCCAGAGAAGTAGCATTGCCCATATCAGTACCAATTCTAACCCAGCATTCCATACACCAAAATGAGGGGATGTCTCCCTTCATTACAAAACAACATGTAGAAATGAAATAATAACCCAGTGTTTCATACACCAAAATGAGGGATGTCTCTCTTTGTTACAAAAACAATGCGTAGGAATGAAATTATGCTACTGCTGCGTATCTTTTGATGCATCTTACGCAGAGCCCAAATGGGACAAAATGTCCCCCCAAATGCTTGCTACTCCCCAAAAGACTTTTCCCTTTTCCCTTATTTATCTATCAGAAAATACCTCTTTTCCAATAGTGTTGCACTATTGTGTCGCTTACTGCCTAACTGTAGGAGAGGAGCCAATAGAGTCCCTTAATAACAGGTCGGTGCATGCTGGAGTCCACTCACTTCTCTCCTCCCCATCAGGTGCAGCAAGATGAACTGGGCAAGGCTGTCAGCGCTGTCCCATCTTAGTGTAATACTGCTGTTGTCCCAAAAGTGGGGTCATTTACCCGGTGTGCGAAAGGCCAACGTACACACAGAGCAGAGGTATTTTATTCCAATTCATGTTTGCGCAAAGATGGGAGCTAGGTGGTAATCCACAAAGCTAGCACACCTTATACCTGAACAGGCAAGCAATGTATACAGTTTAGTTTTACATATTTAGTTTCCAAAGTTCTTCCCCCAAACTCTTATTGGTAGTTGCTTATCTGCCACAGTTTCTATTGGGCTGAAGTTTTCCCCACTTCAAATTAAAGGTACAGTGTTCTTTTATTCTACAGCGCGTGCTCAGGGAGGGGTGGGGTGGGTAAGACACTTCGGTCTTGATTTGAGTTGGTGGTCATGATCTCCCCCTGCTGCCTTTACCTTCTCCCAGTTACTGAAGATCTTTGCTGACTTCATGCCTATTAGCAATTATGCAACTTTCAGTACCACCTGGGGTAGGATGCTCCCTTCTTACCAGTCTTTTAGTTGTTCTTCGGGGGGCACAGTTGTTAGCAAGGCTTGCATAGTTTATACAGAGGGCATCCTGTTTCACAGGACCGTTGTGGCCTCTTTAAGGTGGCTTAAGTACATCACTGCTACTGTCTATATATCTTTGCTTGTGCTGCTCATCTTAAATATCCTTTTCTGTGGTTACTTGTTTTCAAAACACCATCCTATTATCGGATGTGTTTTGAAAACATAAGTGAAAATTTTTTTTCTTGTTGCAGGGTCTTTTAGTACTCATATTGGTCTTGATGGTTGGTCACATTGGTCTAGAAGCTTGTTTAGACCAGCAATTTATCATGCCTTCATTTGTGAACTTTTTCTTGCAATTACATGTTGACTTCTAGTTCCCAAAGGTTTGAAACATTGTCAGAAGTCTGCTTAATGCTTTGTAAGGGCCTAAGGAAGTGGGTGACCTTCACTCTGCTCTTGCCTGTTTAGTAAGAAATACCTTTCCTGTAGCTGATCCTAGTGCCTGATTTGAAATTTTAGTATCATGTTGCAGCCTGCTTTTTGGTGAAAATGCTGGCCATTTTGTCATGTTGCTATGCAGCAAAAGCTTCAAATGGATAGGTAGGAGCTTCATTTTCATGACAAAGAGAAATCAGCTTCCATTCTGAAAGAGAAGTTTGTATTTTATCAGTCCTGCTGTAGTGCCCTTCCAGTGCCCATAAAACTTGGCCCAAGAAAGGAGTGTCTCTTTTCGTCATGTTTAGGAGTTCTTTGAGTAGAAAATTCCCGTTTATGATGTGCAAAGCATAGGTCATAAAGGGCTAAGTAGCTGTGGTTCTTTTACTATAGTAGAAGGGATACAAGACAGAAGTTGTTTTTTTGAACCCAGAACTACTTCTTTTGTTCGGGTTTTATTTTTTGTTAGGTTTTGTTTTGTTGGTTAGGCTTTTTTAGAATTCAGCTATGGGTGGGGGGTGGGGGTGGAGATTTAGGTGTTTGAATTAGACATTCCGCAAAGGAAACACTGTACACGCCTTGAATAATGGGATTTCTGGAGCTAAATGCTTGCATTGTCTCACTGAGATTGTTTTCAACTTCTGTATTTTCTGCTCAGAAGGATGTGCATTCAAAATGTCTACTCTTTCTAAGCTGTTTCCCACATAACTTGAGATCCAAGGGCTCATGTAAAGTCTCCTTGATTACTCTGTATTAGTCATTAAAGGCTTGGCTGTGGAATAAAATTTGGGTAAAATTGTTGGCTGTCAGCAGGTGCTATACACCAGGATCTAGACCAACAACAAGAAAAATGCTGATTATGTTAGAATGTACTTACTTACTTACTTTTGGTATTAGCAGCCTCCTCGTCAGCAATTTTGGAGTAAAAGCTTTGGTGCCAGTAACCTTGACGCTATAATTGGCACCTACCACTGCCAAGAAGACAGCGTCAGCAGGCAGTGCAGAGATACATGAGATTCTGAGGTTAGCAAAACCTAATATATGGCCAAATTCCTTCCATATTGTTGCTTTTTAACACAAATCTAAATTGATTTTTTAATAATACCATGTAACAAAAATTTTGTTTATGGACTTTATCAATACTAGGATTAAGCACAACTCTGAATACTTCCTAATTCCCGTATATGTCTATTTCTTTAATCTTTCTTGGTACCAGTCTTCCTCCTCCCCTGTATTTCAGCAGAATGACTCTATTGGGATTTTGTTCCCTGGTATTCAAATTGTTCAACTACAAGCCTTTCATTGTATAGGACTCTAATTTTAGCTCAGTCTAGTGGAGTGGTGACTCAGACCTCTGTAAAATTCCTATTTCCGCAAGAGCAGGAAAAAAACCCACAGAGTTCCTGCCACTTGCTCTAGCATTTTTCTACATTTTATATTTTGTTGTTATTTCAGTGGAAGCTGCAGATCTAAATTAGAAATACAAGCTGAAAAACGGCATTAGCTAATGTGTATTTTCTTCTTTGGTTCCAAATGTAGCTCATTTGTTTATAGGTATTGTTATATATGTTCATAACTTCTTTAATATTCTGTATACTGAATATGACTTGGGGTAGAAATGCCAACATAGAATAATGGTACTTAATTCACATGTGTAAATCTCTAAATATGGTTCAGAATGAGCTCCAGAAAGGTTTAAGATCAGGACTCAGCTTGGAATCAGTGAAACAGTTTTAATTTGATCAGATGGTTTTTGGGTTTTTTTTTCCACTTGGATGTCATAATTGTATCCAGGCTACCAGGAAGGACAGAGTATGCCTGAGTACCAGTTCATACATGCATGTGGTTATTATATTTTTGTCTTAGAACATCCTTGCTAGTTTAACATGTGTACACTGTCAGTCTATGTCTTTGCGTTTAGTTAGATTCACTCCGCTGTTGTGTTAATGCATGCCAGTGCAATCAAGTAGCCAGAATATTATGAGACTTCTTGTTAGTTAATATAAGACTAATGGGATGTTTGAATTGGCATGGAATTAGGTCTCTGACAAAAGGTTTAGATGCCAGTCCAAGTGATGGCTTGCTAATTAAATGTCTAAATGTCATTGTTAAGACCTTGAGAACTAGAGTTGATTCATAGAGCTTTTTCCAAAAAATGTTTCAAGTGCTCGAAGCTGAAAAGAGTGAATTGAATGGAGAAATAGAGCTTGTCTTCCTCTAAAACGAGTGGATTTGTGTCTTGCTTTATTTGCATGAAAAAAGTAGTTGTCTGTACATGACTGTCTTTATACTGTTCCAAATCTCTCTCTCAATTTTACTTGTGAGCAAGATGTCCAGGTCTTTTTTTTTTCTTCTTTTTTTTTCTTTTTTTTTCTTTTTCCACAAGTAGTGCCTTGAATGATGTAAAGGTACTGAAAAGTCCATGTAACAGTCTAGTATGCATGCAGCAAGGAAGACCTGAAGCTAGTTGTAATGACAAAGCCTGGTTGTAATTCACTGTTTTGTAAGTCTCGGGTGTTTTAGAATGTTTTAACTTGTTCAGAGAATAATGGGAAAACGTCTACCTTCAACATACTGGGGTTAAGTTTTGCATTTACTCTCTGCCAATATATTAATTCTTGCCTTTAAAGTCAACTGCTCTGAATATAGATAGCGTAGGAATGTATGAATTTGTTACTTGCTCAATCAGTGTTTATTGCTTGAAAATTTTCTGACTTGTGACTTATAAGTGATGGAGTTCTTTACAAAGCCAAGTAATTGTTCTTGGTCAATTTGCCACCTAGTTCACTGTTTGAAGGAGAATTGTTTCTTTTATTAAATTAATATTCTTTTAAGTTTATTGCACCATTTGTAAACATGGATGGATAGTGCTTTTCATCATTCTTGCCTCTGTTCTGCATTTCCCAGGTTGTTATTTAATTATATTGCAGGAGTCTCTAGAAGCCTGGTAAGCATCAGAACTGCTTTGTGTTGGGCAAACCTCAAACCCATAAAAAGACGTGATTCTTGTTCTGAAGCAATTACATTGCTCATAGCCTGTGGTGTAGAATGTTACCAGGCATTTGAACTGGGGAATGAGATTTTCATAGGCTCACTACTAGCGCTTGCCAGCATTTACTCTTGGGGAAAGGAAAGGTGATAAAGAGTAAATAAAAGAATATCAAGAAAGTATCAGGCAGGTGTGGACTAGAAAGCCCCTGCTCTTCTAGCTTACTTGTTTTCAGTGAAGTCATGCTATACAGCCTTTCATGGAAGTGCTTGGACTTGATGGAGTGGCCATGCTCTATCACATGACTAAGCATAGGTGTACCCTTCTATGTGGCAGATGCACATCTGGTTCCAGTCAAGTCACTCATCCAGATGACTTCTGTCACGTGCATGTTTGATCACATGAAGAATGAGTGCCATGACATGAATGTCACGTGAAATTTCCAAGGGATAAGACATGTCACAAGATAGGGCAAAAAATTCAGGGAAAGTGGAAAAAGTAAGAAGTGAGACTGGGGAGCAATTCATTCATACTCTTAAGTAAGAAAATTTCAATTACTGCCGATTGTGTTTCTGGAGAAGGACTTTGGTTTTCTGTTCGTGTGACGGAAGGGTTTTTTGCCAATGACATGGGATGTCTTCTGTTTTTTCTTCCTTGTCAGAACAAGTAGTACCCACTGTGCAGACTTTTTCTTGCTACCTGGGGTAATTAGCTTGCAAACTTAACCCCTTCAGTGGTGTGGGAAATGCTTAAAATTCTTGTGATCTCAGCTTACCTTCATTTGCAGGCACTAAGTTTGCCACCATTGGAGTGGGGATTGTTTTTAAAAAACTCTGAGGAGTCTATAATACCTTAGGATATTTTCTCCTAATAATGAAGGTTTAGCATCCGTTTTTTTAGCAGTGACCTCTGTCAACCACAGTGTAACAAGAAACTGAATCTGATTGTGCATCTGCATGGGCATTCATCCATTTGTCATGTATAGATGTGAATACTGTAACTTCTTATGGTTGATGCTAAATATTAAGAAGAAGCAAAATAGGGCTTTGTCTTGGAACTCGGGCCACTCTAAGTATTCTAGGTATGTGCTCAGTTTCTTCTACTAGGTTTGACCCTTAATCAGTCTCTGGGCAGCTGATCGGTGTGCAGCCTTGGGTAAAAAGGTAAAACAGAGCCAAGAGCTATGCGACAGCTAAGGACAAAGTATTCTACGACAGAGTGCTTTGATTACAAAAGATAGGTCTAGTGGTGACCAGGCAGATCCAGAGCCTGGTACTCTCCAAGAAACATTGGAAAACATAAAATTCTTGTTCTTTGTTTAAACATTTAATATTTTTATATTCTGTGGCCCAGATGTGGAAAAGAGGAGAAATCTGTGTTAATTAATGAACAGTCTTCTAGGAAGAGCTTTTCCTCTGAAAAAATTTCCCTGGAGAATCCCTGAGGTATGCTAGACAAGGGCTTTTATATGGAAGATGTTCAGCCTTCAATACTGCTAGCAGATTACTGAAACGGCATTAAAGATGGGTTAGAAGGTGCAATTACAGTTTTCCAAAAGTGCTGAATAAGCCTTTACTTTGCTGGAGGTTTGGGATGAGTGGGTAGGCACATGCATGAATCAGTGGAGTAAACTAAACTATGCTTGAAAGTCAACTCTAGTTTATCTGGTCAGTGTGAATTCACTTTCTGCACATTACAGACAGATGGTAAGTTTTCTAGCTCGCATCTTTAAAATCAGCTTTTCAAATTTCTGTAAAAGTCCACCCCTTTAGAGGATTGAGTGAGCACCATCCATTTCTATTTTCTGCCTTTTTAGCTTTTTCATCTTTCTTTTACGTAGTTGCAACAGAGCTTTTAGGATAGGATTGTTTTTCCCTTTAAAAACCAGAAATCTTTGTGAAAATTAATGCCCAATGTTAATACTGGGTAAGATGAAGGTATCTGCGGTTAGCTGGGGAAAGCAAGGGCTGATGTAGGTATGTATTGAACTTCACTGTTGCCTTTCATCTGAGGTACTGCACAGCATTGGTCTGACTTGCTGCCTCCTCATGTCCTACAGGTGAGGCCCAGATTAAGTAACAACTTATTTTGTTATATTTGAACAGAAATATTTCTGATAAAGACTTGTACTCAAATTAAAGTCCCTTAGAAATGAGGCCTAACAACTGTCACGCTTTGCCATAGTATTAAGAGGAGGTGGAAAAGAAAGGTAAATAAAAGGAAGGCTGAAAACACAATATGCAGCTGGTTAGAAGGGAAAGAAAACACAAGGCATGGCTGAAGTAAGAAGTGGTAATTACAGTACACAGATAACAGTAAACTACTTTATAAGCCTGAAAGAGCTGCAGTAGAGGAAACAAAGCGATGAAATACTGGGATGCTCTGTTGCTTTTAATTAGAGGATGAGGAAACCATAGGTAGTGCCACACAAAGTTTGTCAGATGGGGTTTATTATGTAGCTGAGATAGAAGAATAGGTAAACGGATTAATGGTTTGCTATGCAAACTCTCCCTGTTATTTTTATACTCTTTTTAGAACATATGTGACCAATACTACAGATTAGGCCACAGCTCTGTACTAGATCTAACAGATTTGAGAAAGGAAGCAGTCCTTCTCCTTGAAGCTTCATTTCTTTAAGTTGCAGCAAGAAACCTGCATGCAGATGGAAAAACTCAGTGAGAGGGAAGAAAGCAGTACTTCTGGACAAAACTAAGGAATTGGCAAACAATAGAGAGCATGAGATAGTGAAGGATTTAAAGAGCAGGTGATTGCTTTCTGTATGTCTGGCTTATTTATGAAGTAATTAAAAGGCATGCATTTTTCTGCTTTTCTTATTTAGCTTGTTTACATGACTTTCTGGTAGTTAATTGACCCCTGTGAAAGACAGATCTTTTCATTGCTTCTGGAAAAATCTCAAGTTCAGGAATGTGTGTAGCACAACCTTCTGAAAAAAAAAAAAAGTGGAATTTTAGTACATTAGTATAATAGAAAATCTTAACAGAACAACTTGATTTCTGGGTCTGTATTCTCAGTACAGAAATTTTCTGTTTATTTTTGTAGGACTAGTGTCAGAAGAGTTGAGTGCATGTGGTCTGGATGATGCATTAGGAACAGTGACAGTTCTTTTCTCCATTCTTTCTGGATCTGCATGAGAAAGGTGGTCCTTTAGATTCTTGATCCTCAGGAAACCTCTTTTTCTGATGATCTAATTCTCATAGTTGGAGGTCATCTGTATGGGGAAATACTATGCAACATGTCTGAGAGATTCCTGATGGACAAAGTAGGAATGCAGCTTTTCGTGGTGAAAACACTGGCGTTACTGCTTATGGGAGCAGGTTATGAGTATTCCCAGTATGCGTATATACAAACTATCACTGATCCTAGTCACATGGTAAGGACAATGCTCAGAGGCAACAATACACAGTCTGTGTGTGGTAGTGAGAGGTGAAAGCAACTTCACAATTTCCAAGGAAATGAGAAGCAGAGAGCATGTTCAGCTTCATAGATTTTTTAAATAAGGTTGAAAGGCAGGAGACAATCTTTGGTTATAGCAGCTGCTAAAATATTTTATCAAGTCCTGTGTTAAGACGAAATTTGCATCTATGTAAAACAGATGTGAAATGTTTTCAGTTTATTTTGTTAATAAAATCTATTTATAGCACCTTTCTAAAAGGTGCAGCCTGATGTAAGTCAATGTGTAAAACACTTGTAAGCAAAGTTCTGAAGGCAAGATCTCTTAAATTGGCAACACTACACTTCACAGTTGCGAGTAATACCAACCATAGAGCCTGGCAACAGAGAGAGAGAATTTAACTCATTATCCAACCCACTCAGTGCCCGGAGTCTCTGAGGTAAGTAGTACTGTGCATGTACAATGACTAGTAATGAAATATCAATCACTTTCATTATATTAAATAGTTAAAAGCTGCTAGGGAGAAGGGTACTGCTGCAGAGGGTGAGGTTGTGAAGGCACAGAAAACTGTCCCATTTATGAGCCAGTTATCTAAAACTAGAAAACCTCTTGCATTTGCTGTTGTAATAGTCTTGATTTTGTGAAGCAAATAAATATTTTGAGGAATGTCCTTTATATTTTTAAAAATGTGGATCTTAATCTGCTCAGAGCTTCTATTTAGCACTGCTTAGTAGTGGGGGGGAAACAGGGTTATGACAATTTTAGTTGGTCTCAGACTGGATTTTTATAAATGCAATAAAAGGTTGGGAAATACTTATTGCATGGATTACATAAAATATTCTAGGAAAAGATTGCCAGTTCCTTTTCTGGAGCCAAATTCCCATTAGGCTGTTTGAGAATGCTGTGCTGGGTAGACTGCAGGGATCTTGTCCAAAATAATAGAAGTAATTGTGTTTTGAATACTGAAACTGAGCTGATATTTTTCAGTACTGAAATGTTGTGTCCCTGAGATTCGATGGCTTCCATGCAGAGATTTCATTCTTTTGATAGATTTTAAAGGAGTTTTTATGTAATACAGAGCAGGTATTGGTAGATCTGTCATGGTAATGGTATCTTTCAAAAAATGAAAAAGCCATCTTGTTCCTTCTGCCAGATAGAAAGTAACTAACCAAAAATAAACTTAGTCTAAATAAGACTTTTCTCTGTACAATTCCTTTCTGTGTTTCATTTTTTCCTGAGAGCCTGACCTTTCTTATTCAAATACTGTTTCATTGGTATCAGTTCTATTAGTAGAATTCTGTACTGCACAGAGAAAGCAGTTTTGAAAGCAAAAAAGAGTATGTGTAGCAATACCATTCACCTGTTTGGCTGTATATCAATGTTTTAACACCACTGGAAGGTACAGTGTGAGAAAGGTCCTGTTATTACTAATAACGTGCTGTTTCTTAAACGGTATTTTACTTAATGTTGGATTTTGCTTCAGAGGCAAGTGCATGTGACACAGACACAAAACAAGCTACCATTTTTATGAAATCATAACAGAATGGGCATTACTATAAGCAAGGAAGGGAAAGCTTTCTGCTTCCCACTCAACTGTCATCTTGGCAGAATGTATTAGAGAATTTGTGCTGCTGCTTATGGTCTGCTTGTTCTGCAAATAAATACGGGACCTCACGCTATAGAGCAGTGAATCTAACATCGCTCATCAGCACTGAATTTATTCAAACTTATGCAGCTTGTGACTACCATGCTCAGAAAGGACTAACCAGTACCGGGACTAACAAGGATCTTTTCACAAAGTGAGAGCTATAGTTAGTTTTTCAGAGTTGCAGAAAATGTAGTGTGATGTGTGTAAATGACTGGAACACATTATGTAGCCTTCGATCTTTGATATTCCCATTTTGGATTCTAGAAAATTAACTGTATGCATTGAGCTTAGTTTTTCACTTGGAAGTATTCAATTTAGTTTTAAAGTGTATAGGATTTCAGTTTCTCTGGCATTTTCTTTGGCATCAGTTGTCTGGTATTGTCTTTGCGCAAAGTACTCATTCCAGACTGCATTGCACTTGCAATTTCTGAACATGATTTAAAACCATTACTGGACCAACCTGATTGGTATGTAAGCCACAACTCATATTGCAACAACTTGCTAACTGGTAAGGTAGGTGTTGAGCTATGTCCATACTTATTTGAGTATATGCTTACGCTAATGTAAATAATTTTAGGACGGAGAGAGCTGCACAGTAAAAACTGGGAGCATTTTGGTTTGCTTTTCTGAGGGAAGGAGCAGTGGTGTGTATCAGTACTAACATCAGTAAGATACAAAGAAAGATGTCTTTAGGTCTAATGCCTGGCTAGGTTCTAAACTTTAAACCTGTTAAGAGTCATGTGATAATTTGTTACAGCTGAGGGAATGTGAACTCAGTCTCTGTGAAATGAAATTGAGTGGATCAAAAACCAGAGGGATGTCAACTATTGCTGTAATTAATAGAAGCTTTGTAGCAAAAAATCATATAGCCTGAAACAGTTACCTTTGAATATGGCCCACTAAACTTTTGTTTAAAATGGTGTGCCCTAACAGCTTAAGTGACAGAACCTCTATAGTTAGCCATACTGATGAAAGTCAAAAGAGGATTGTGTGTGATGCTATGCTGAAGGTAGCAGATGACATCATGATTAAGGAGATGTGTAACGTTAAGATGTTTGATGAAGGGTTATCTGGTAAAGAACATCTTTCCTGAGAGTGGAGTGTTGCCTTCTATGACTGGAAAAAGGAGCCATGAGAAAACTGCTGAAATTTGTAGTAGTATTTAAGTATCTGTGGTGTGATTGCTCACATGCATACACAGGTCTGTCGTGCCTTTAATTTTGTCTGGTCCCAACCATGAGGTATCATGAGCCTGCTTTTTTCATACAAATCAAAGAAATGATTATAGGAAAAATGAAATTTCCTCAGGCATGTAAAGATACATGTTTTTAATGAGCTATCTATCCTTATGTCCACTTGTATAAGTGTGTAACTCCATAATTCATGTGAAGTGCCACAGGGAAGGGCATTCATTTGCTCTAGCTGAGAAACTGTTGCACTTTTTCAGATGTTTTCTGTCAGGCACTATTCTGTTGAGATGGACTGCACTGCCCATAGATTCATTCTTGAATACTTCTAGAGGATTAAAAAGGCTTAATACTGTGCTGTTTCTACAAAGCTGCCTTTTATATTAGAGGTGGATTATTTTTTTTAAACAACATCCCCATAGTACCTGTTACCTAGTTAACCTTTTTTAAAAAGTGAAAATACAGACTACAAACTCAAAGAGCTGAAATATGGCTTAATTCCTGCTGTCTCTTGTATTCAGTAGTGTGCTTCTGTAGGGTTTTAAGTCATCTTCATGAATACTTTGTTACATCCTTATCCTTGGAGAGAGATCAGTTCTGAAAGAAGATTCTAAAATAGTTTCATGGATTTGTTTGTTTACCTGTCTTTTGGACTTTTTCCAACCCATCACTAAAACCGGTACTGACTGTTGTAATTTGGTATAGCTTAAACATGTACATTCTTGATCTGTTATTAAACTAGCAAGTAGCGGTGACAACTTTATGTCTGAAAAGCGCATGAAAACAGTGTTTTTACTGAACTGCAAATAGGTCTGAGATACCCTTGAAGGATACGCCTACAGGTCACCTTTTTCAGAGGCAGTGTCTGTATGTGCTTTAAAAGTTAGATGAACTGTTTTAATCCTAATACATGCAGAACCTCGTTTCATTTTCGTATAAAAACAAAGTATTTGCCTTTATATAATGCAAACGATCGTAGTCCGACACGGTCTTTAGCCCTTGTGTACTTTTACTGAAAGGAGAACGAACGATCATCTCACAACCGGAGCCGTGCCGATGCCTGCGCGCTGATTTCTGCAGGCCGCGTCAGGTCCCCTGCCCAGGGCTGTGCAGAGTACTGGCGCTCGAACGTGCCGCTGCGCGTGCTTCTGCGTCGGGAGGAAGGTCCTGCTGCCTGCTCGGCGGTTCAAAACCTACCCAGCCGCCGGCACCGCTGTAAGCCTGTGTGCATGGGCAGAAATCGCAGGCTCTGCTGTACGTCATGCGTGCGCAGCAGGTGGCAAGAGGCCGGGGACGGCTCCGGCCGTCGGCGGTGTGCGCCGCGGGGACGGCCGCAGGGCCGTCCAGCGAGGAGCGCGGCGCCCGAGCTCGCCTCGCCTCGCCGCCTTCCCGTTAACTTCCCGGCCCCGGGCCTCGCCTGCCGCGGGAGAGCGCTCGGCCCCTCCGGGCGGCGGTGGG
>NW_010972603.1:1631142-1657677 GCF_000737465.1 Haliaeetus leucocephalus
GCCGCTCCCGGAGGGGGGGGGGTGGGCAGCCCCCGATGGCGCGCGGCGGTGCCCGTCGGGGGGCGGCGAGGCGCTGCCCGCGGGTGGCGGCAGCCCGGCTTTGTTAGTGGCGGGGGCGGGGGGCCCCCCGCTGCCGCAGCGCGTCCCTCTCGCCGGGAAGGGCGAGCCGCGCCGAGCGGGCCTGGCGGGGAGCGCTCTGGGGGGAGCGCTGCGCGTTCCCTGCGCCCGGGGATCCGCTGACTTCTTACAAATTATTTAACATCACAAAGAGAGGCTTGGGTCCGCGACTTAACCCGAATGCTGTGGGAAATCTTAATAAATTATGCATGAAGCAGCGGGTCCTTTCTTTCCCTTTGTCAGATACGCAGCTTTTATTCTAGTAATTAGGTCATTGCCAGCAGAGCGCTCCTTGCTTTTGCAGGAACGTGTAGCGATTTTTTGAAGACGCATATGCTGCCTAATTGTTTCATCCTATTCGTTGTCTGGGTCGAGATTTAAAATTCTTCCTGTTGACTTACATGGAGGACCCTGGCTATGAGCTGTGAGGAGCGTTTTTCGCTTGATAGGATTTTCTTCAAGGGATCAGCGGAGCCCGGTTTTGACTTGATTTGGATAGTCATACACTGAAGGATGCCTTTTAAAGGCGTAGCGAGAAACATACAGCTGCTTAGTTTGCGTAGAAGGCTTTTCAGTAAACTGTCGTGCCTACGTGAATAATACAATATAGATCAATTTTAGTTTTTAAAAACTCCCCCCCCCGCTGTTCTGTTGAAAGTGCTCCTTAATGTTCTGCCTGCTCTTTTTACTACTTAGTTAATTTTTCTGTTACTTCTAATGCAGTTGATAGATTTATGAATATTTTGTCAAAATTACAGTTCTTTGAAAATACACGTAGGCATATATACTGAAAGCAGTTTCCTGGAACCAGACTCTTCTCTATTTTTAAGGACACTCGAAGTAACTGGTAAAATATTATTTTATCTTCCTCAGTTCTGTTAAATAGAATGAATGATGCACAAAAAAGGTTTGAAGACAAGTCTAACTTACTGAATTTAAATTTCTGCTTTATAGTAAACATGCCCTCAAAATGTTTTCTGTATATACCATTATTTTTAGAATCACAGATTTCCTCTCTATCAGTAAGAGAGGCTTTGGATGATGTTAAATTTTAAGACATCAGTTGAGGACTTACCATTTGGAGCAATTGGTTTCAAAAGGTAAATTGGTGATACCGGATGTTTCTTCTGTAATGTTTTGAATGTTTGTTACAGTTGCTTAAATATTAGGATACAGTAGACGCAGAGGTGCATTCACTGCTTTTTTTTCTGAAATGAAAAAGGGTGACAAAAGCATGGTAGTGATGATGATGATTGTTATGGTGATGCTTCTTTCTCTACCTTTTTATATCTTAAAAAGAAACAGCCTTAGTATTGTTTTGTGTAACAAGCAGAGTGGTTCCTGTAAGAAACTGTAGTCAGACTCTCAAAAATGGCAGCTTGAATAAAAGTTCACTCTTAAATATAATACTTTGAATTATTTATGAGTGCAGACTTTCCTAAACATCATCACTCAAATGCTGTCGTACTTGCCAAAATATTTGTACAAAATATTTGGTTATGATAAATGTACTGATATGTGTTGTCATAGTACACTATTAGTATATCATCGGCATGGGATAATACAGCATAAGTTGGAAATGCGTATGGCTAAAGTTGGTTCCTTTGGTCTCTAAATTCTTACGTTGGATTTCAGTATGCGTCTTAGTTCAGTTGGTAAAATGTTTATGTTGATGAAACGTGTTTAATTATTTTTTCACCAATGTAATGAGATCCTACTTAAAATAAGCTGTACTACTAATGATGATGCTGTGACAGTAAGTTATTGTCAGTGAAGTCCAAGTCTCCACTGGTGGTTTTCCAAAATTCATGCAGGACCTGTGTGAACGGATGCTGATACATTTCCTGCAAGACAAATGGTCTTCTGTTCCCTACAAGCGCTGAAGGGAACCCTGAAAATGACCCTGATAGGTCACCTAATATGGGGAAATACTTCTTTATTACAAATAAAAATTTTTTTTTTTTTTAATTAAAGCTCATTTATTTAATGTTAGTGGGTTTAGGTTTAATTTGTGTTTTCAGTTAAAACAGGAAAATAAAGACCTGTCTCAGACTTTCTAATAGCTTAAAGTTTCTAGAATTGAATCCTTAAAAGATTAGGAGAAATACAAAAGTAAACAGGAGCAAGTCATATGCAGTGAGGGCATACACAATTAGCCATGAATAGCAAAGACGATCTTTATGAAGAATGAGTGTTCAGGCTTGTGAATCATCCCTGGTCCAATATAAGTTATGATTCAAATGATGTCTGGACTGCTTTGTATTCAATATAGTATTTAAATGCAAATCATGTTTCGTATTTTCACAGTCGTACTCTGCTCTGAATGCAGCATGACTAACCAGCTAAGGAACTTCCCAACCCAGAATTATAAAGGAAGAAGTGGGGCTTTTTTCTTGGCAGTGTAATAAAGGCTGGACTTGACTGTTCATAGCCTGAAATGTATGGCTTCTTGATTTCACTCTTTTTATATTAACACGAATGTTTTTTGATTGTTGGCATTCTTCAGTAAAATTCTAAACATGGGGTCATTTCTGTTTCACACACACACACACACAAACACTTGACCCCCATCATACTTGACCTGTTACAAGGAACGCAGGCCAAGAGTTCAGACCATCATCTTCTCTTTCCTTCTCCTCCTGGTCGTTTAAGGAATGAGGAGAACATGGATCACTTATTATTTCATCAGCCAAGTTACGTTTTGGTTAGGAAGAACACATGATGCTTCTGCTTACGGTTGGAGAGTACAGGCCAAGTATCGAACTTAAGGAAGTATCCCAAAATATAACTGGTTTGAAAGCTCTTGGGCAAGTTATGAATTCATTTATGGAAGAACAAAAAACCTCTCTGCCCTACCCCCACCAGTCAAAAGGATTTAGGAAGGTCAGGTATAGAAACACTTCAGTGTTTTAGTCTGCTGTCCACAAAGATAACCTTCATGCAGAAGTGGGTAGAAAAAACCAAGAAGAAAATCCTGTCAGTGCAGCTGATGTTCAGAGAGAATTGTGTGGCCTTCTTTTAAAGGGACTAACCCTTTCACACGTTTTATTAGGATAACTGATAATAGTGATGGCTTTTCATCAGGCCCTTGTTTTTTCTACATGGCTGAAAAACCCAGGAATTCAGAGGGTACCTAATATGGAGATTATAATTTGGTATAATTTATTGTCAAATTTTTTCAATGTCAGCTTTTTCAAATTTTTTATTAAAAGGGGTAGTGTTACAGAACTTGCAGTTCACTTTCTGATATCAAAGCCCTTGTGGCTAAAACAAGCTGATGAAGAGCAGTTTTCTGTGATGGCTTTTCTGTTCCTTCCTGCATCTCTCTGATGACCTGAGCATGTTAATGCAGAATGAATGAGAATGCAAACAGAAGGTACCAGATCTGCTGTTCCACCCACGGGAGATTCTCATTCTGTACCAAATACTTTCTTAATTCTTTTAACCACACCCAAAGCCTTGCAGCACTTTCAGGCTCCTCATTATATTTGTGTGCCCGCGTAGCCTGGATGAGGAAAAACCAAACAAAATAGCTTCCCTTCTAGCTGCTACTGACTGGAATTTTTGTGGTTTGTTCTTAAATGCAGGTAGGGATCAGAGGATTAAATATGCTGGCAACAAAAGCCATTTTAATAAAGCATAATCTTATCACCAGGTGGAAGTAACAGTTGTTCAGTGTGATGCTGGAGAAGGCAGAAATACAATTTTTCTGCTCTGTCTGGAAAGAATCAGGATAATGGGCTTTTACAATCTGAGGCCAGTGGAGTGTTTTTCAGTGGGTAGAAAAGGAGGTTATTAAACAACGCCTGCAAAGGATAAACATTTTTAAATCCGCAAGCCTGGAAAGCTTGCCCCAGACTGAAATGGGTAAGACAATCCTTGGCCCACTGATGGTCATTTTTGATAAGTTCTTAAACATGGTACTTAGAGTGCTGATATTTTGCCAGAGAGGATATTTACATACAAACCTTTTAACCTGAAGACAGGCTTCAAGCAAAATAATGGAAAATCTGATACAGGATTCAATCAACAGAGAAATTGAGTTAATGCGAATTGGCGTGCTTTGATATGTTCAAAATAAGAATGGCCAAAAAATCCCTCACTTTATTCTCTTAGGTGTATTGATAAAGGTAACTATATGAAAATTGTCCATGGAAGGCTGACGTTAGTAAGTGGGGCTGGCTTACCTTAAAACAGCTGTGCTGGATTTTTTTTTTGCCCCTGTGTGTCAGCCGTACCCTTCTTTTGGAAATGGCCGTGTAACAGCTGCCAAATGATTGTGGTCAATGGCCCAGCATCGTAAATTAAACTGACACCTATTTCACATTACCTTGGTAGTCACGGCAGTAATCTGCAGTGGTTTAGGCAGCTGCCACTTGAGCAGCTGAGCCTTTCTCTCTTCCCTGGGTGGGAACCTTGTGGAGTTGGGTAGGGCAGACAGCTGGGGGCAAGCACTGGTGTGGCTGTCCCGGCATTAGCACTAACCACTTCCAAGTCAGAATCCCTGGACCTAATGCTTAAAAAAGTCTGGTTTCAAATGTATTTAAGTTAAACTAATTGGAAAAATCTTGTGACAGTATGAATGGTTTTTTCCCTGAATTCAGTGTGATATGCCCTTGAAGAAACAATTTCCCATTAGTCACGTGGGGATGAATGACACAAATGAACAGAATGGTAAAGAATACTATGGACAAGATATTGGGCTCAGCACTGAAGAGTTGGGTAAAATTTGTGGAGGTAGGAAGAAGTCAGAGTTGATGGTCCTTTCCAGCCTTACTGAATTATAATCTAGATATTCATGAACTTTAGATACAACGATTACATGTTGTTATATTAAGAACGTAAGCTATATTGCTTTAAGTTACAGAGTGTAGGAGCACATCTGCTTACTGGTGGTGGTAGTAGAATGCTAAATTCTGTGCATAATAAATGCTTATTAGAGGGTTGAACATCTTACTACTCTCAATAAATCCAAAATCAATTACATGAACAGGAGCCTTGGTTGATATCGGTGATTTTTGGATTGGGCCTTATTGAAGAAAGTAGTTTTGCTGTTTTTCACTGCTTTTGATGTTTGAAATAGCCATACAACTTATTTGCTAACAAAAAACAAACAAAAATATCACCCTCAGGCAGTTACTGTGGGTGACAGAATAATTATTCTGTTGAAAATAGCTAAAATTGAAACAAATAGGTTGTGGTTGTCTAAAAATGTTATCTAGCCTTACATATAGGCAGTGCCAGGTCTCTGTCTTTATTGTTGAAAAAACACATGGTAAGGTTTTATATCTTAGATTATTCTCTTCTGAAAAGACTACAACTAATTTGTTCTATAAAAGTTGCTTTATGAAAATAGGACACTCTGGTAACAATGATAGCTTTTATGGTTAAAAAATTGGTAATGGGAGTCTGAAATGTTTTCATAAGGAGATTTGATTAATGTATCACAAATTGTTGGGGTTCTTAAGTAGAACTTCTTTAGGGCATGTTGAGTATATCTGCTTACTGATTTCAAAGAAAAAGGCTCTGATCAATAAAAAACCTGTAAGTTTTCAGAGAGTATTGCATTTTTTTCCTATCTCTTGAGATTTGAGACTGAAAAGAGTACATCTAAATTCCTGATTTCTGGGCAGTTGTTAACTGATATAGATTTCTTAATGTAGAAGAATGCATATCTAAATATTAACAGTATGTTTGCATAAATTTAGGCTTCTTATTAATTTTGATTTTAGTGTGTGAAAGAGTTATATCCAGCTTGAAATTCTTCTTTGATATGTATACTCATGCAAAATGCTGATTCGGTAAAGCATGAAATTTCTTGTCATAATTTCACCTTACTTTGATAGCAGATGGAGAAGAAGCTTCTTAATGATGAGAAATATGGGTCAGGGAAGTAGGAGACCTAGATTTTAGGTGCTACTTACAATGAGGGAATTAAATTTAAAAGTTTCTGTATTCCAAGAGGGTTATTTCTTGAAGTAAATCTAGAGAAAGGGGTATCTCCATTCATCCCTTTGAATGATGACTACTCTGCGAGGAACAAACACAGTTAGAGCGCAAAAGAGAGCTCGACAGAAGCATAATAGTGAACTTTGCAAAGGTGGGTTGTGTTGCATCCATCATGCATTTTCCCTTGGGCTGGGTAAAATGTGAAATGGGTATTGGAGGCCAGAGTCGTCCCTGCCCCGCCCCCCTCTAGTGGCTTTGTATAGGGAGCAAGGAAGAGTCATCTGTTCTTGACTCAGCTGATTATGGTCCCAGTAATCTTCAATATGTTTATGTGAGCATGTGTAGTGGTACAGCTTCAGGCTAGTGGGCCACGTGTAAACTATTCCTTGATTTCATTTGCACTGGTTACTGGTTACTTCTGCTGTGAATGAGGTGATATGTGGCTGTGAACCCTGTCTGGCTGAGAGGATCCAGAGTTTTACTCTTTTCCCCAAGGCAAGTGTTTTGACCACTGAGAAATTACAAGAAGGGGGTGCAGCGATACAGTCAATTTCTATCGATGCCATCAATTCTGTGTTTAAAAAGTGTTTTTAAGTAATTTTTTATTTTGCACTCAAATAATTTGGAGCATAAATCCAAGGATTTGGTAAAACCCTATTTCCGGAAGAGAGGCAGATTTTGATTTTGAGGGTGTTAGCTCAATATACATGGAACAGCTTGTGTGTAATGGAGCTTTGTGATTTCACTCTGCAAAGTGCAGTGCCTGAGAGGCGTTGTGGTGTTCAGCATCAGGAAGCCTGAGCTGCTTGGTGGTTATGCATTATCTGTGTCCATTTCCCTCATTATAAAATTAAATAATGGTACCTTTTGTGAAATGCTTTGGCATTTCATTATTTCAGGACAAGAAGATACAAATATTTTGGAGCTAAGAAAATAAGTACAGTATTGAAGTTTAGGAATGTAGGATTGGATTTCTGAACAGCTAAGTCCAGTTCCTTTCTGTGCAGTGAGCTAGGCGAGGATGTTGCTGAATTTACAACTTCTAATGGATGTTGCCAGCCTACATTGATAAATGACCGATTTATACCCATTTGTTCTGTGTCAATATGTGTTTCAGCATAAGTATTTTTCTTCCTCTTGGGTGTTTTCCCCTCCCTAATAACAAAGTGTAGCTTTGTAGTGTCGTTCCAGCCTTTGTTGTGCTTGCCTGTCAAAGTCTCATATGGGAAAACCTCTAGTCCCCTGATCGCTTAGCATCTTTCTCTGCAACCACTTAAATTCACTTTTCTTACCCATGTCTTTGTAAAATGACTTGATAACTCTGGGGATTGTGTTTGCTTTCCTTGTGCTGGTCTCATGTTGGTGGTGCCTGGGTGCCTTGCAGGCTGGCTGCCGAGAGGCTCCAAGTTGCTTCTCCCTGCTTCCAGGTGACAAGATTCCTGCGTGAGTGACCTTACATTTTTATGCTATTTAAATCCACCCTGTTTCTACTGCTCCGTTTCTCAGTTTGTCAGATTCCTTGTGTATTACCTGTAGTCCTCTGACCTTGTGAAGCCTCTTGAATTTATGGAAGCAAGTTTTGATGCTGCTTCTTGTCCCAAGGTCAATAATGAAACATTTAAAAATACCTGTCATGGCCTAGTTTTGGGGGAACTTTGCTAACAACCTGCCTCCAGCCTAACAGTTCGGCTTTCAGTACTGCCCAGTGTCATCTTGTCTTTGAGCTACTCCTTAGCAATGTACAGTTTTTCTGCTCATCTCTCTCACAATTGTGGCTAGTTTTACATGTGGCACTGTATCAAACACCTTGGTGCAGTTGGGGTAGGTGAGATCTAGTATTTCTAAAAAGTAGTTTACTTTTCTCAAATACATGGTAGTCCTTTATTACAGGCAGGAAAAAGGAGAATTAGAGGGCCAGGGAGGTAGGTATACATCTGCATGCCCCCAAGAAGTCCAGACGCTTCAGCCAGTGGGGTGGCAGGCATCGCTGGAAGCAGATGCCTAGGTGGCTCGCAGCATATTGCTAACGTGAGACTGGCTGTCTTCAGTCCAGTTTTCAGCATGGATATGCTGACGGCAAACCCACTTTGCCCAAACCTTGCTATGCTCCCAAAAGATGTGATGAGCGCTTCCTCCCCTTGCCTCCCCCTCCCCAGAGGTTCTCTTTAAAATTCTTGCCATGTCCTGAGGTGCTGATGTGAACGCCCTGGTAGTAGAGAGCAGCTGCCCGGCATTACTGCAACTCCTGCTGGTGCAGGCACCTTTCTGGCAAGGGCCTCAGCGGCCAGCAGAGCTGCAGTCAGGCAGCATGGCTCCTGCTGGATGCCGAACTGGCAGGAGTGAGTGTCTGCCTGTGGCAGTGTTGCTTGTTGCCCATTTGGGCATCTATTTAACAACAACAAAAAAATCTATTTAACAAAAAAATGAAGATGTTTTGGATTACCCAGCTTCTGGTAATCACCTAACTCAATTTTTTAAATCTGAAAACACACGGAGTAAAGTTTGACATTGAATGAATCAGGAAGCATCTCCTGGTCTGAGGCAGAATGCTGTCTCTTAGTGGTGATGTCCTGCTTCCGTGTTGTGAAAATAAAATACACAAAAGCAAGTTCGGGAACTTAGATCAGGACAGGGAGAAGACAAACCAAACCTCCCCGTCAGAAACTGGTTTCTTACTCATCTAACTTAAGTACATTTAAGCTTATTTGGGATTTAAAATTTCAGAGCTATTCAGTTGCTGTCTTTCTACTTTAGCTCCTTCCCTTGTTCGGTTTTCTCCATTTTCTTTGTTGTGTGTATGTGTCTTGTTAATATGGCTAATTGTTTTACATTGCAGATTTTGTGAGTGAAAATTCATTAGTGTGGGCAGAAAATGGAAAAACTTGATATTTTTTATCATTACATGTCCTTTCATACTAATAATGAATTAAAATAATTGGAGAAAAAGGATCTTCTAGCTAGAGTCAAAATGCCTGTCAAATACATGGCACACAGCAGCCTCTGTAAATTAGATAGAGATGAATAAATGTATGATATTCTTGAGTTGAAACCAACAGATCCTATGAATATTACAATACAATACAATACTGATTTATGACAACTAATGTGAAAATGTTTGCCGTTCTATCTACCTTTCCTTGGGCTTATGCAGAATTGTCCATGCGGTCTATGTTCTGGAATGTGAACTACAGCTGTTGGTTTTATTAATAACAGTGGAAACTGTTACCTATTAAATAAAATAAAAACATACATGAAATGGAACAGAAGCAGTCTGCCTTTTTTTATTATTATTATTTTTTGGTTACAACTCTCTTTGACAGCTCTTCACCTTTTAAGTAAAACAGTCTGATGGTAAAAGCACAGAATTCACAGTATAGAGTAAATGTTTCAGATTGCCTTTATTTCTCTAAAAATGAGGCCTCCGGTAAAGCATGACCAAATTTTGAAAAATAAATTTGTTAGGGATTTTTTTTCTTCAGGTTATTGGTAGTGTCATGGAAATCACAATTCCATAAGCGGCAGGCTTCTTTCTTCTCCTGTCTTTGATGATGACAGGTGCTTAGGGCGTGAAGACTTGCTTCTTGAAAAGGAAATAAATTCGTCCTATCAACAGCACTACGGCTTTTGTTATTGTTCATGTCTTCAGTGGTATATATTCTTCTTTACGTTTCGTTGAGTTTAAATTTAGAGAGATTAAACACAATTTTCAAAATTTGTATTGGGGAACTAAAACCTTTCTGAATAATTTTACCTATTTTTTGGTAAGCTGGATAATTCAATTAAGATTCATCTGGAAGAGCGAAGTTGATTACATAAGGAGTTACACAAGCAGTAAGATCAAAGGCGTAGTGAGAAGATACACAGAAAATGCTAAATAAGAGCTTTTAATTCTTTCATCTTTTCCAAAGTACTGCAGTAATGATGAAAAGGAATGTTGTCCCATAAGCTTTTTATATTTTTTTCCTTTGAGTTACAGGTCGCATATTTAGGAAATTCCTGCAATGACATTGGAAGGGTAATTTGTGCATGTATGAAGTGCTAGGCTTCTTTCTATTCTCTTGAATGGTTGATGAATAATAAATTGATAGCTTCAACTGTAAAGAGCTTCAAACATGGTTAGCCGTGTTTTAGTTAACTTTTGTTGTTAGATGAACAACTTTGATGGTTTTTGGTTTGGAAAGTGGGAAACAATTTGGATTTTATAATTTAAATTGGAGTATTTGTTTCTTTCTCCTTTGCAATGTCTGAATAATTGTGGTGGCATTCTAGAACTGTGTTGCAGTATTACCCGAAATAATATGGGATATCTTGAAGATATCTCCCAAGAACAGCCTTCTGTCTTTTTATTCTACTGTGCAATATGACCACTTCTTGTGTTGGAATTTTGTAAGTGTATTTGTTTTAATCTTCGTACCTTGGAGGGTATTTTTACAAAAGACTTGATTACTACTACATTTGATGCTTTTTTTCCTGTTAAAATTCCTCAGTATTTACTGTTTGCCTTTCATACATCTCCTTCAGTGTGTGCTATTCCTAGGAATTTTGAACATCTGTGACTATCTTTCATTTCATAAAATAAGTAGGCAGTCAGCATCTTTCACATATGGTTGACGGTGCTTGTTGTCTATCCAAAAATGATTAAATGTGGTCTGTTATCTGCATAGTTTCTCAGTGTTAGTATTGAAATGTGAATAGTAAGGATGCTTTTGTATGATGCTATGATTTTCTTTCATGTATTCTGGCTTCCCTAATACCTAATGCAATTGTTAATGAACTTCTTTCATTTGCTTAATCATGTGTATCAAATGGAAGCCCACTGAAAAAAAGTCTTTGAACTGGCATTAGTTCTAGGAATTAATAGTTTGGTTTAATGGATTTAAATGTTTAGAAAGTTGAGTGGTAAATGGCAAAGAGAGAGTTATAATTTTATGGTTAGATAAATTTGGAGTGTTTTTCTAAAATGTTTACTTTTTTTAATTTATTTTTTTTTAGGGCTGAGGGTAGCCCAGGATGGCCGCAGCTTCATATGATCAGTTGTTAAAGCAAGTTGAGGCGTTAAAGATGGAGAACTCCAACCTTCGGCAAGAGCTAGAGGATAACTCAAATCACCTAACAAAACTGGAAACCGAGGCATCTAATATGAAGGTATTGCAAACTCTGTGCCTGTGCGCATCAGCATTTCAGTTGCTGCCTTTTGTGTTATGGGCTGGTAGTTAGTTACTCAACAAGTTTTGTGTCCTTTTAGATTCCTACAGAAGTCCTCTTCCAGACGGTGTAAGGGAAAACTATCAAATCTACTTCGTGAATTTTTTTTTTAATTTGAAAACTGAAATATTTCAAAACAGTTTTTAGAAACAGCTTCCCGGTTTCATAGCTTCTTTTCTGGTGTGTCATGATATGCGCTACCATTTTAGCACTGCTGTGCTTACCAGCAGGAAGTCCAGTCTGCTGACATAGTTTGACAAAGCAAGTATTGTTCAGCTCTTGAAAACATGGGAGAGACTAGAGGTTTTCAGTGTTTTAAGGTAAGTTTAAAAATTTTTGGGTTTACTGCAGTTACAATATTTAACATCCTGAAAGGAAAAGTTCATTTTAAAATAAGACCACAAGTTCTCCAGCCTCTCCCAAAGCATAAATTCATACTTAATAATTTCACCCAGATCTGTCCATCTGGTGTTTATTGGCTAGGTGTAGGCCTTCAGAGCCACCTATTCAAGAGGAAACACTAGGCTCAGCTGGAATTCAGATGGATTTTGATCAGTAAGGAGATACATAACACAGCTGTATCCGTGTGATCCATGACACTGAACAAGGCAGAATTTCACAAGCATTATAGCTGCATTAATGTAGTGCTCTTAAGCTGACAAGTCCTGCTGCTTTTTCCTAATAGCCAGCAAAACCAGACTGCTTTTGGTACCTCAGTTAATAGGGCTCAGAAATTGTTGGTATCTCTGCATGTACTCCTGTATAGGGTAGGCATATTCTAAATATTAAACATTTGTATGTTCATCTCCTTGCTTTCTGTTCTTCGTATCACAGATTTACTGTTCCTTTATAACTATTCTTTATTTTCTTAAAATAAGGTAATCTGGTGAATATAGGAGTTAAAAATACTTTGAACTGAACTTTATTTTCCTCCAGCATGTAGGTTGTGACCTGTATATTCACTGTAAGAAGAAATATTTTCTTGGGTTCTGAAGCACTGTCACTAGTTACAGCACTTGAAAGAAACACAGATTTTTCAGATGCATTTAATCCTTGCATTGCAGTGTAAAATGAAAATGCTTCTGCTAAATTGAAATGAAATTAAAATTATTCCTTTACACCAGCTACTTGAAACAGTGGTTGGCATTAGCAGCTGTGGGAAAAAAAAATTTTGTTTGCTCAGTTACGTATCTGAAAGCTAGTTCTGTCATCTACATGGTTTTTCTTAATATAAGAAATTTGTCAGTAACTCTCCTTCCCTCCTTGTCATTGCAGTCTAAAATAAGGGAGGGAAGAACAGGAGAGATGATCTTCTCATAGTTTGAGAAAGGAAGAGTGAAAATGTCTTTTTTCCTT
This sequence comes from Haliaeetus leucocephalus, assembly GCF_000737465.1. Classification (NCBI taxonomy): domain Eukaryota; kingdom Metazoa; phylum Chordata; class Aves; order Accipitriformes; family Accipitridae; genus Haliaeetus; species Haliaeetus leucocephalus. The sequence continues at coordinate 1,643,770 of NW_010972603.1, forward strand.
TCTTTTTCCCCATACAGTTCTTTTTTCTTTTTTTTTTTTTTTAGCAGATAATTAAATTTCCACTGACCTAGAGGCAGACCAGCTGTATAAGCTGGTCTCCGGGGCATTAATTTGGGATGTGGAACAGCTTTCTGTCCTTACTTAAAACCTGGCAGACCACCAAACAAAGTGGCTCTATCACACTCCACAGAGGAGTCCTTATGAGTGTATTCAGAGTAGATGCCACATTTTTTCTCTCCTGAAATGCCATTCTAGATCCAAGGAATTTATCCTAAAAAAAAATCAACTTAAATATCAAATCCAGTATGTTTCTTTTCATTTTGGGGGATGGGTGGGGAGGAGGTTGTTCAGATTAATTTGTTTTGTTGGTTTTTTACTCCATATTCTATGAAGAAATCCTAATCAACTGTGTTCTTCGGGGGTGCTTGCTCCTGTGCCTGAACCAAGAAGCTGTTTCTTTCCCTTGTTTGTTTCAGATGTGTTTGGAAAGGTTGAAACCTAGCTTTGACTTGAACCTGAAGGATGGTATGGGAATGATCTTGAGTCTGATTGGAGTCTGTGGGTGAAGTTTGATGGGGATCATTGCAGACTTCTCTTCAGTCAGGAGATAATTGCAGTTTTGCAAGCTTTTGGAGGAAGTATGCAGTGGCTTTGTTCCCCTGAAAGACACTGCATGGTTTGTATGCTTCCAGTGCCATAATTAGGGATAATTACAAGAAAAGTAATTAGAAGGACCAGAGCAGTGGTGATTGAAAGCCCTTTGGCTACCATATAAGCAGTTAAAACTCCAAATATTTTGGAAAAATTTGCAAGAATGCAAGTGTCACAGAGCCCTAGCAGCCCCTCCAACCAAGTAAAATCCCAAGTACTAGTGGGGGAAGGGGAGTGGCAGTGGGGAGAACAAGCTGTCCTTCTGTGGCAAACATCACTGTTCTTCCACCATGAATTTTGATCTATGGGCTAGCATAGAAACATCTCACAGTGATTCTTTGGACTGTTAATGTGTTAGCTTGTGTCTCTTTTGCCTTATATTCTTTAATCAGTTGTGAAAGGCAATAGGAAGGACATTTTAAAGACAATATTGTATCTTTAAAGAAATTGGGTTTGGAAGTAGTAGTGTTGAAATGTTGTGTAAGTGTGCCTCATCTTTATAATCACTCCATTTCAGAAATATAAGGTAGTCATCCTGGAATTAAAAGCTTAACATGATCTCATCTTGCACATGTATTTATTACAAACTACTACTGACCTATATAGGAACAATGTCTGAATGCTTCATATTTAAAGCTAAATTTCAGGTTTAAATGTGGAAACTGTCCGTTTGCCGGCCAGAAAATGACATGATGGGTGAACAAAGATAAATGTGATAACAGGGGTGCCAAAATGTTTAGTAAAACAGTGTCCACTTTGTTTTTTAATTTGTGTTGTCCTAGGGATTAACTGTTCAAACACAATAAATCCCTCAGAGTATTATGACTAACTTGGGAAATTCAGTTGTTACTATTGGCTTACTTTCAGATGAAATACAGCAGTTTGGTATGATAAAATGTTCTCTCTAAATCAACAAATGTGCTGTTTGATGGTCAATGAAATAATGATATTGGCCCATAAATGGAGAAAAAGGGTTTCAGTGTCTAGATGTAGATAGTAACTGCATAAAACAGACTATGGACAAATTTAGAAAAAAATTAGTAGTTTTATTTCAATTCAAAACCTGTAAAATGCATGAAGAGACAAAAAGCAGTCCAATATCAGCTGTACTACTTTGTGCGTGTAAATGTAGGAGACTTTTTGTCAGACTCTTCTGCCTGGTTCTTGTAAAAGACAAGTATTTTTCTGTTAAGGATGGCTTTTTTTTTTTTTTTTTTTTAAATTATGTCATAGCTAATTCATACCAGCATTTTTCCCCTTGTAAAATCTGGGGGGAAATAGATATATGTAACTTCAAGTACTCAAGAAGTAGCAGAAGAATAACATCGTGCTTGATTTCCATACTCACTGTCTGAGTGCTTGGACTTTACAGTAAATGAGCAATGCGGGTTATCTTGTGTAAGAAAGCCATCTTTATTACATGTAATGCTCTGTGGGCAAAACGTTCTCTTTCATCTTTATATAGTACACTTAAAATTATATTCTACATATGATTTTCCAGCTTATTTAATGTCCTCTGTATTTTGTCCACATGTATCAATAATTAAATAGGAAGACTGTCAGTAGAACTGATTCAGATTTCTTGAATTTTTTTGAGAAATGTTCTAACCAGCTAAATATACACTGTAAAGAAACAAGGCAATGGTTAAACTCTTGTTCTCAGAAAATCATGAGCTGCTTATTCATGGGGGTTTTTTTACAGGTTGGTTTTTGGGGTTTTTTTGTGGAGGGTGTTTTTTTGGCAGATCATTGTCCTCATATAAAGGTTTTAGGTTTAGTAATTTTCTATGGACTTTTTTGGTTATTGCTTTGTTTGTTTGTTTTAAGGAATTCAGATTTAGAAGGCAAAGTCCTAGAGAGCTAGTTACTATCATGTCTAGTGCAGGTCCAAAGAGTGGTTTATTTTTGACATGGATAGTGTTCATGGGTTTCTTCTGCTAATTAGACAGCAGGGTAATAAACCTTGTGATGCTGTTGTAATAGATTGGAGTGGATTTTGGTTAAATAAAAAAGCAAGCACTAAGATATTTTGAGGATTTTGATTTTAAATGTGTTTGTACAATGTTAAGCTAAGATGATTTAATGTGGTTGCAAAAGAAATTTTAAGCCTATAGAATAGAATATAATATCCCAGATTTATTGCAGTGTTGTGCACACTCTGTGAGGTTGATTAATACTCAGATTAACAAAATTAAAGGTAAAAAGTGTGCTAAAGAAGATGCCATGGTGCCTGTTTTTTGTCTTGTTTCTGTCATGATGGATTTGTGAGAATATGAGAGCTTATATCTTATTAGAACTGAGTGTGACTTTACAATTAAATACGATTAAGTTGCATTTTATTTTATCTGCAAATATAACTTCCTATATCTTTTCATGACTATTTAAAGGGATGAATACACAAATCCTTAGCAGGAAGAGCAGACTGACTATCAAGTTAGCAACTTAACAGTTACAGTAGCTTGTTTTTTTCATTAAAAAGAGGGTATCTGAAAAATGTACTTCTTCCAGCTTGGAGTTTGTTAGCATATTTTGTCAATAAAAACAGAAGATGGGTGTTCAGAGTGTTTCAGGAACTGGCTTGCAATGTTTTGACAATCTGTTACACTTTTTGGACATGAACTCTTTGTTAGCCTGGTATGGAAGTAGCATTTTGTGATCTTTAAGCTGTGAGAGTTTAAAAAAGAGTGCTGATCCTTTATATCATGTATACCAGGGCTGAATCACATCCTTTTTTTTTTTAGAAGTTTACCGTTGTGGCAACATAAGAGTTCAGATACTATTGGTACCCTTTATCCCCCTTGCCTAATTTTTAAGGTTTGCTTTAAAATGGCTGCCAAGGGATTCTTTCGTTTGGAATGTGTGAGTACTTTTACCAGATGTCTCCTTGATTAGGTAAGCAGCTGATGACATTTTCTTTTAACTCACGAAACCCCATTTTATGGTCATACAATCTGCATAGCTACCACTTCTTGATATTTAACCTTGAAAACCTACTTTATTGTGATCAGCTGTCTCTGATCATCAGTGTTTAATGATACTCATTGTAAAGCACAGAAGGTGCTAGGAGGTATTTTTGTAACTGGTACAAGAATTTTTAGTTCAATATATCATGGTAAGCCATGTGCTTGCAAATTAGAATTTGAAGCCTAACATGTTCACAGAGACCTCTGATGCATACAGCTTAACAATTTTGTCATGTGCTGTATACATATGGAGTGTGTATCTGTCTATCTGTATATGAGGTTCCTCAAGTAGATGGTAGATAAATACATTTAATGGATAGCCATGTTTGCAATCCCATCTTCAGAAGTCTAACAGAAAAGGTTTTTAGTTGGCATCACACATAGTAAAATGTTTCACCAAGGCATACAGAAATAAAAAAAAATGATTGAAAAACTATGTTAAGCTATGAAAGCAAAGCATTCAGTAGACAGAATAGAAATGCTTATGTTAAAATAGATATATTTGATCTGGGATGGCTATTAGTGAATAGGCTACACATAGTAAGCAAACTGCGGTATAATTAGGTATGTATTTGAATCTTGAATTTAGTGTGATAGGCATTTCTTTGTGGATCCTGTTGCACATTAAAGTATTAACATCATTGCCAGAACTGTCACTGGAAATCTGATTTACAAGTGATCTAAGTTATCTGGTATGTTACTTCTGCTAAGAGGACAAGTCAGGTATAACATAGTGGATTATAGTTGCTCCATGAACCAAACCCAGTGTTGTGATCTCTCCACAGTAATTGCTCATACAGAGCTTAGGGATATTTCCCTACTATGTAGAGAACATCTCAATGCCTCTGTCTCAAATTTAGGTGTCAACAATAAAACTTCCAGAGCAAAGGGTTAAAACAGATACAGTGAATTGTCAGAAATAAATTATACTCACCCAAGTGTTTGAAAGCAACTTGAGTATGAAATTGCTGAACTCTAAGGTACTATGTGTTCCACCCTCTCCTCTTCAGCAGTTGGGAAGATTGAGGTATGACCCCTTTGGCTTTAAAGAAGGAGCCGATTACAGTGTAAGAAAGAGGAGAAATCATTTACTGGAGTGATTGTGAGATCTGGATACTTAAAATTGTAGTAATGCAGATTATTTCCCTTCTGTCAAAAGTCTTCATCAGTTTGTCAGCTGGTAATTTCTTGTTTGTTCATGGATCCTGAAGTTCCTCTATAGTAGGTTTCCTCCTTGCAGCAATTCGGCAGGTATGGCTTCTTAGTCAAAGCTTCTCTTCTGTATAATGCACCCTATGTCAGCCTTACTGCTTAAGAGAGATCTTGTGTTAGTTAGGTAGCCCCTAGCCCCTGAGATTCTTCGCCAGCATCTTTCCACTTGCTTCCTTATGTATCTTCCTTCTTTTGTTTTCTGTTAATGATACACTCTCAAACTGTAGAATTCAAACTGAAGAAAGTTCAGTAATCTTTCTGGTTTTTCTTGCTCTTCCACAGACAGACATCTGAATTGCTTACCAAATTTGTGTATGTATGTAATTTTCCTGCAAGATCCTTTGCATGTTTAAGTCCTTCTGGTATAACAATCACTTGTGATTATCGAAGATCAAGATCTGTATTCTGTGTTTAAAATGGCCTCAGCATGCAAGTTATGGAAGCTGGCATGTGTGATGCCACTTTTAAAGAAAAAGTTTAGGAAAAACTGCTGATCTACTGACCTGCAAGCTTGAGTTTGTAATGGACATGCCAGAAACCACAGTAAAGAACAGACTACTAGTGGGCAAAGAGTTAACATTTCTTCCTTAGGGAGAAGCGTAGCTCACAAATACGAGTTCTTTGAAGGAATCATTGGGTAGGAGGTGAGCAATATTGGCACTAATATGAGTCTGCTTGGATTTCTAAAATGAGTTTAGTAATGTCCCTCACCAAAGACTCCTGAATAACCTAAGTTGATTTAGGAAGATTCTTTGATTACTGTCCAACTGAAACGTAGAAAATGAAGAGCAGAATAAATAGCCAGGGTTTGGTTTTTTAATTTTACCAGTAGTGTCCTACTGAGATTTCTGCCATGACCTGTGTTTTTTCAAGATATTCGTAAGTTATCTGGAAAAAAAGAATGAGATTTAAAAGTTCGGTTTTTAGTGTGGTAAAAATGAACACAGAGTGTGAAGAGCTGCGGAAGAATCTTGCGGTGTTGAGTGACAGAATTGAATACAAAGCAAATAAAATTCAGTGCTCTGAAGCATAAAACAATCGTGACAGAAACAGCCTTAATTTTGTATACATAGCGAGTGGTTCTGAATTAGCATAGCAACAACATAGAAGGAGGTCTTAGAGATGCTGTAAATATCTGAAAATGTCAGGTTTTTTGCTAAGTGGTCAGGTTAGTGCTTGGTTTGGATCCAAAAAGTCGGTCTAATATTGGGAATTACTGGGCATACATAGGGAAACAAAAAAGCTGTAATTATGTCAGGCTGGACACTTGCTGCATCCAGAAGTTGAGTAGTATGTCCTGTTCTGATGAACCTTCTCAGGAAGGATCTAGAGAATTAGTATATGTGCAAAGAAAATTAAGTGATATGAAAAGCTTCCTTAAGTGGCATGATTGACTAGAATGGGACTTTTCAGGTAGAGTGAGCTGGAAGAAAGAGAGGAACAGGATGGGAAGAAGAGTGTTGAGCTCTAAAAGATCATAAATAGCATAAGGAAAGTTAATAGGGAATTACTAGTTTCCCTCAATACCAGATCTAAGGGACATCAAATAACATTATCGGATAGCAAGTAGGAAACAAAGAAAACAAGGTTCGTTTCTCATTGTAAGTCTTTGCCATGGGAGCATTTGGATGCCAGAAGAATTGATCAGGAGGTAGTGCCACTGGAGATGTGGTTTCAGGAAGTCCGCAAGTCAAGGCTGGTTGGAAGCTGAGGGGAGGACATACAAGAGAAATGAACAGTAGGTTTTGTTTTGTTCATGTATCCTCACCAGGTTCCTGCTGTGGGAGGTGGGATGCTGGTGTCGATGGGTGTTTGGTCTACTTGAGTGGGAAGGACAGCATTTGCTCTTGGTTCTGTTCCTTTTTTTTCCAGTTGGATTATGCCACCTTAAGAAGGGGGAGGAAGACGAGGAGGAATTTCCCTCCCTTCTAGAGCTCCAGAGCATTGTGAAGGAAAGGGGCCTTCTGAGGCGGTGGGGGGTGGGGGGGATGGCTGAGGTAGGGTGAAGGAGGGAAGGTGGGAGCAGCAGCCTGTAGGAAATGGAGACCTCTGCCTAGCTGGTGATGGAGAGTGCGTTCTTGGACCAGGTAGTGCTCTGCAGTTCATATCTGCCCTGCAGGGGTACAGCAGGCACTGGGTGGAGGTGGGGGGGTGTTGTACTGAGACTCAAGAATAGGATTTGAAGTGTCTCTACAAATAACTTTTTTTTTTTCCATTCAAATGGTTAATATTTTTAATTAAAAGGTTAGCTAATTATCCTGGTTGATAGTTAGCTTCTTGTTTCGTTTGAAAGCTTTTTAGTCTTCTTTGGGACCTCAACAGAAGGTGTTAATGAGAAGGTCTAAGCAGATCCACCACAAAGCTCTGGCCACCTGAAACGTAGCATGGTCCCCAGTGCATTAGTTTTTATGTTCCTGGAGAACACTTCAGCAAATAATTTCAGGAAAGCATTTCTGGTGAAAATTTGTACTTACGTCAATTGGGACTAAAATGAGTGGTAACATAACTTCAAAAATTCTGTATGAGGTGGCACTAGGATAACTTTGTCACATTAAAAAGTGGTAGGTTTTGTGTGATGGGATTTTTGTTTTGGTGGGTTTGAGTGTTTTTTTGAGGAAACCAGAGTAGTTAGATTGTTATATAAAAGTCCAGTGAATGTGAATAATTTAAGTTGCCAATATGATCCCATAGTTTCCTTACAATTTATGAAGCAGTTGCAAAGCATCATGGTCATCCTGTGATGTCAATAATATGCTGCTATGAGGCTGTGGACACATTACCATTTTTTACTGTATCCTTTGGTTCTGGTATTTGTTTTTTTCGCATCATCCTAGTTCTGCCTGTGTATGGCTGGCTTACAGCTTTTTGGAGGAGAATCCTGTTTACCTGGATACAGATGCTAGTGAAAGAAACTTCTTTTTTCCTTGCTACTAGCAGCAGTTAAACATAAATTTTCCTTCTTCAATTAGCCTGTGTGTCACCAGCTGATGAGAGCCTTCTAGCATGCTCTTTATTTGCTCATTGCCATGCAAGTAGTGTACCTTATAAAGTGGTGCCTGTGTTGAATCTGCCCTTGTTCTGGTATTGTTTCCATGCATCTTCCAGCCAACTCTAATGAGTCAACTTCATTTTGTCTGTCTGATTTTTCAGCATTCTGGCTGATGTAGCCAAAGTTAAGGGGGGTTTTTTTGTACTTTGTACTCCTGGCTCTTTGGAGTTATTTGTATGATACTGTGCGCTCTGCTGACTTAACAGAGCTTGTTTTTCTTCTCTAAACTTCCATTTTTTTAAAGCTTGTTTTGATACATGCTCTGTCTAGCACACAGTAGAGGCTTTGTCTTGATTTCTTTGATACTTCACTGAATTTTGTTGTGACCCAGCTTTAGGGGAGCTTTAAGCAGGAGCATAAATTACAGCAGGCAATAAAAGGAAATGTAGAAGGAACTAGAAGTGTTTTGAAGGACAGCTCAAGGTGCAGTAGCAAATGAGTTTGTGTAATAAGTTTCCTGCTTTTGAGAAGGAAGCTATGGGAGGGAATTGATGAATCAAAAGCATAAATTAAAGAAATTTCTGTGCGATTCTTGTCTGTATCTGTTTTCAATGGTGGGGACATTGCAATGAATCTGATCCCCAGATCTGTTCTTCACTTGTAATACTAACAAACCTGTGATCGAAATAAACTACAATAAAGTAGTAATTCACACAGTAGTTTATTTTTACTTTTTTTTCCTCTTTAGATGAAAAAAATACTGCCAAAAAAGGACTTAAAATGCATTTTGTTTTATTTGGGTTTGCACATTCAAACATTATGGAAATGCCAGCTTTAAGATAGACAATGCCACCCTGATTTTGTCAGCTGGTGTCCTGGTTTTGGCTGGGATAGAGTTAATTTTCTTTCTAGTACCTGGTATAGTGTTATGTCTTGGATTTAGTATGAGAAGAATGTTGGTAACACACTGATGGTTTTAAGTTGTTTCTAAGTAGTGTTTATACTAAGTTAAGGATTTTTCAGCTTCTCATGCCCAGCCAGCAAGAAGGCTGGAGGGGCACAAGAAGTTGCAAGGGGATACTGCCAGGACAGCTGACCCAAACTGGCCAAAGGGGTATTCCATACTGTGTGATGTCAAGCCCAGTATATAAAGTAGGGGGGTTGGCTGGGGCAGGGGCAGATCACTGCTGGGGAACTAACTGAGCATCAGTTGGCGAGTGGCGAGCAATTGCGTTGTGCATCACTTGTTTTGTATATTTCATTTCTTCTATTATTATTATTGTTGTTATTATCGTTACTATTTTCTTCCTTTCTGTACTGTTAAACTTTTCTTATCTTAACCCATGGGTTTTACCTTTTTTTTTTTTTTTTTTTTTTTCCTCCTTCTTTCCCGATTCCCTCCCGCATCCCACTGGGTAGGGGTGAAGTGAGTGAGTGGCTGCGTGGTGCTTAGCTGCTGACTGGGGTTAAACCATGACAGCTGGTTTATACACCCTATGACACAATTTTATCTATTCTACAAAAAAAGCTTCCAAAGTTAGCATACTCAATGCTCACAGTAAGGATGAAGATATACCCTCGTATAAAATAGTGTTATTTTCTGATTTACCTCCACAGATAAAGTGTTTAAATGCAGATTTTTATGTGTATAATGATCTGTAGAGAGTCAGGTATTTCACTTGAAAGTTACTTCTTGACAGAAATGCAGTTTGCAGGAAAAAACCAGAACTCTTTTTTCCAGAAAGGTTTTGGTTTTTTGGTTTTTTTTTCAGTATTAAACCTAAGCTAAAACTTCATCGTCTTCTGGCAGCTGGATTTCTTAGCCAAACCATGTCTCCTTGAATGAGCTGTGATCTCACTATGAGCAGGTCGAATACATCGTGGAAGTTGCACGAATGCAGTCACCATCAGAAACACTGTCTGCAGGCAGCTGAGCTAGTAGAAGAGAATTAAGTGAGAATTGTGAGATACAGATCTCATGTAGCACTGTGGCATCCTGGACACAGTGCTCAAAATCCAATTATGTTCAGTACAACCTACCAAAATATTTTGATTCAATAATAATGTATACTTTGCTTTCAGTGTGACTGAATTATGTTTTGTATTCTGAAATAATATAAATTTAAAAAATTCACTACAAACTAACTGTCTTTGTTGTGCACAGTAATGAATCAGCTAGCTGTAGAAATTTCACATTATACCTATTTAATAAGGGAGAAATCTGACAATATAATAGTAGCGTAGGATCTGACATTTTCAAAGTCAGGTCCTCTTCCAAATGATTGGCTGTGTAGGCATTTGCACAACAGATACGTGTATACCCCTGCTTTTGGTGAGAGCCTGTTTTAGCTTTATATTCATCCCAGTCTGTACAATATGTGTGATAAAAATGGACAGAATGTGGTGACACCTTGTTTTGTTCTTTGAGTAGCCATACTAGCTTTCTACTTTTTTCCTCAAGTCTTCATATTTGCTTTACTGAACTGCCTATATGAACAGTCTTACTGTACGTGAATAATAGCTAGCTAGTTTAGTTTGAGAGTGAGAGGAGCTAGCTGTGTATAGTCTTACAAAGGCTGTTCAACTGGAGAATAAACTCTTAGGGGCAGGTTGGCAGAGTACTAGCTACTATCTTTTTTCTGCCCAGTAGTCTTCCATTGACACTGACAATGCCTATTTTGAGGCTAAATTTCTGAAGACTGTAGTTGCTACTCATGAAAATATTATTTTTCAGTGTTTTTCAACAAATGCATTGGCTGGTGCACAAGTAGGGAGAAAATGCATTGATACAGCAGTAAAATTCCTTGCCTGTGTAAATATTTGTGGAATAGGTGCTAAATTCTGAGCTTCTGTAACTTGTGCTGTGTGAATTCATCCAGTATATTCTTTCCAGTATATGCTTCATTTCCATTTAATTTCAGTACATCTTTTCCCAGTGTGTAAGCGCTTGAAATTCTGAAGTCTTTCAAGGGAAGATGGTTAGCATAGGAAACATGATATGCTTTTTTTTATTTTTCTTTTTTTTCCTAGTGTAAACTTTCATCTTGCTTCTCAAATTAATTCCCTTACTCTCAGGTGTTTGCAGAATGTTTTTGTGGTGCCCCACGCACCTATGTCTTTCAGGCGGGAAGAGGTGATGTCAGTCTTAAGGCACATAAAGGAGACTGTCACATCAGGATTGTGACATGGGGAGGAAGAATACTGGTAGTACAGTAGATCTGCAAGGGACAGTGCAATGGATAGATCCTCTAAAAATAAAAGTAATTTTGAACATATTAATGTATGCTGGTCATTTGATAAATTCTAATGTGCGAGTGGGAGAAACTCCCATAAGATGAACTGAGTTTTACAGATTGAATCAAATGATGAATTCTCTTCAGTGACTGCACAACTAATATAGTCAGACATTTGCAAATAACTCTTTTTAAGGTCATGTGAACTAAAAATGTGGTTATAAAAGTCATTTAGCATTTTACAAAACAGGCAATTAAAATAGCAGTGAATTTATTTAAGCAGTAAAGAAACAGCAGTTGGCATTATGTTGTGTTTGGTTTGTGTCTTTTTAAGTTTGTTGTTATGAATTCATAGTAAGTAATATTTTTAGCACGATCTTAGCAATTCTGAAGATTCTTCCAGAATCAAAACTGGTTGGGAAATTGAATACAAGATTTTTTTTTTTTTTTTTTTAAGAATTTAGGTGAAATTCAGCTGATGATATATATATATATATATATGTTACTGCTGTTATGTCAGACAGCATTGGTTTTGAGCATAAAATCAGATAACGTTAGTTGATCTGACAGTGGGCTTGCACTAAAATCTTGGTACTGACTTCAGTATGTGATTACAGCAAGTGACAGCTCTTGAGCATGGTAGCACCAAGTGAATTATTTTTCTTTTAGAAAATGACATTGTTTGAAATTAAAATGAACATGGTCATGTCACATAACAAATAACTTTCTGCAAGGTTAAAAGTTGAGTTGCTCCAGTGTTTCACCTCAGTCAGCAGTGCTGTCATCGTTGTTGTCACTGGGACCTGGTTATAGGGTTGAGCAACGAAAACAATTGCTCGGCAGTTCAGGATCCCACCAAGCTTAATGACGTAGTGGTGTAATTCACCAAAGTATATAGGAGTAAAGGGCCTCTTCCATAGCTCTCACTCAGCCCCTGTGAGTGTTATACCATGTGTGATACAGTATTAAGGCACTTTCAAGTTCATACAGTTACGAAGGGTCATGTAAGACCTTGAACTTAAGTTTATGCTTTCAATAAGTGCATAGAAAATAGTATTCTGCTGTCCATCCGTCCCCTACTGTTTTGACAGCTGCTTTTAGTATATGTTACGTTTTTTCTGCCCTTTTAAGCAAATAATAATTGAAACAATGTGCAACACTGGGTTGAACTTGAAAAACTGCTTCTGGTTTAGAGTGCAGTTGGGTTAAAACATGAGTACAAATGCTGTCAGAAATATTCTCATTTAAAAATACTGCTGATTTGGTTAAAAATAATAGTTCTCAGTCATTCAATATGCATATTCCCATCCGATATGGTGCTAAGATAGATGTTCAATTATTGTCTGAAATTGAATCACTTTCTGTATTTGTGCAGTTAAAGCTGTTTTTATACTCAAATGTTGTAAATGTAGTGGTAACCAAGATAAGCATAACATAAAAAACATGAACTGAAGGATAACTCAGTTTGAGTTTTGTTTACAAATGTTGAAAGAAGCACACAGTGAAGTGTATGTGTGTGTATATATATGTAGGTGACAGGAATGTCTCTTCACACAGGCCCAAGAATAGTTCTTAGCTAAAAAGGAGGAATGGGTATGAAGAGTGTCTTACTAAAAATTGATTGATAGAATAGCTTTTGTTGGAAATCTTTTAAAATGTAGACTCATGCTTACCTTTAAAAGATCCAGTAAATTTCAAAACATCTTGTTGCCTTACTATTCCAGCTGATACTGGCCTGTGAGTATATCTGGCGTAGTGCTGCCAACGATTTCATATATTTAATTTTCATGATGGTTTTAATACATTTTGGCGTTTGCTGAATACACAAAACTTTTAGAAAAAGTGAATACAAATAATAAAGCTTCTTCTATTTAAAAAGGGGGGGCGAGGCAGGAAACAAGCAGTGTTTACAGAAGACAAAAATGTATTTGTCTCAGTTGTCATCAGTGCTCCTTTTCTGCCAAAGGAAAGGTATGTGTCTAAACTAGTATGTCTTTTTACAGATACTGTCTTTTGAAATATTTCTAAATATTAATATTAATATATATACTTACAATTCTCAAAAAATGAATATACTTTAAAATCTTAATTCATTGGGATTTGAAATCTGGCATTTGTTAGCGTTGTTCCTCTGTGATTCTTTTCTTTATTAGCAGCTTGAGTAAATTCACAGCCCTTAAGCAATTTTATTTACAACCCTTACCACTTAGCTGAATGCATGTATTGTTAGTTAAGGTGCTTTTCTTCTCAGTAGTTTTCCAATTACTCACTGACAGGTCTGATCTTTTTTATTTAATTATCCATAAAATAGTTGTAAGGTCAGGACTATATTCACAGAGTCAAAAAAAAAAAAAAAGTACTTTGTTTCTGTACTTCACAGTCCAGAGACTGTGAAGGCAGAAACCTTTTTGAATGATGATGAGTCATAGGGCCAGCTCCGTTTCCAAAAGCATTCTTTTGTACTGCTGCAGTAGGACGATAAACTAGGTTATATTTAAGTGACCATTAAAATAATTTGACTTTACATTCTTTAAAAGAACAGGAAAAAACTTTGCAGCCTTCCTTATAGATACACTTAGGTTTGCATATTTTTTTCAGTAAGTCACTACTAAGTCAGTAAGGAGTTTGCTTAGAATTATGCTATAAACTGCTACTAATATATTTATTCAAACTTGCATAACTAAAGGGAGTATTAATCTAACTTTAGTTAAATTGATTCAGGTTTATTTGTGAAGAAGATTTTACACTATTTAGCAGACATATCAAATGTAATATAAAATTATCATGGGAAAGTACTATTTCAAAGCACTGTATTAATCTTGGGGGGGGGGGGGGGGGGGAAGGGGGGAAGTGCATGTAA
>NW_010972603.1:1657687-1667723 GCF_000737465.1 Haliaeetus leucocephalus
TTTGTGTGGGGGGGGGGGGGGGGGGGGGAATGGGAGAACTGCATGTAAACAACATTAGTGTTGAGTCCTGGAGTTATAGTAAGTGAATAAATAAAAATTTGCATTATTACAGTAATAGATAACTTGCTGTATTTCCTCCAGATGGGCTATTGCAGAAAACTTCTCTGTTCCTGTATTCAAGTAAAACTGTAAATTCCCCAATTTGTCATTTTAGCACACTGCCTCATTTTCCACCACTGCCTGGCCCAGGGGCTGCATCTCCCTCTCTAACCTTTGTCTGCTTTGTCAGGTTAGATTTCAAAGCGTGCAGTGATTGAGTTTGAAACTGATGTCATAGCCTCATAACAGCATTGTTACTTTACAATGTTACTATTAAAAAGAAATGTAGAAAAATATAGAAAAGAACGCTTTGCCTACTAATGTGAAAAAAATGCATGTGCTGTTGAAAAAGAGGGTATAATTCAAAAACTAAAAGTTACAAACTAAATTAATGAGTTGTGGCAGAGAAAATTGAGAGATGCAATCCGATATGCTAATGTTTAACTGTTGCCAGTATTCAGAAAGAGCAGTCCCTAGCTGCCTGGACACCTCAGTCATGTAATTTGGTAGCACAGGAAAAGATGATAGTATTTCCACTTAGCTGTTCATATTGGCTTTTGAAGAAGGAAGACTCATTATGTAGGAAAGTATCCTGAACATAAGATTTCTGAAATCACAGAACTGCCACACAGAGAGGTGAGAAAGAGGCTCTGAAGAAGAGAATGGGAAGAGGAGCTAGATGTTTCTGTTGGTTTTTTTTCCCCTGCACCAAGGTGCTGTTCTCAGAGGAAAGGGATTCATTAGTTATTTCTAAATTTATCTGAGTTGACAGGTCTTTCAGAAGCCTGCAAAAATCCCAGGACCACTCCACATACCCACATTGCCCTTTTAGGCTTTTCAGCTAAGACTGCTGTCTGCAAATGTTATCTGCTGTTACGTCAGATAATGTAGGAGTCCTTCTTTGAAAAACACCAGATTACTTGTTTGTCTGACTTTGCTGACAAGGCAGATGTTACGTATAGAGATGGCTGGGCTGTGTGGCTAATGAGGATGCCCTTGTGAATGTACTTAAAAGCACAAGCACAGTGGAGACATCTTTCTGAGAGTAGTGATTTTTATCACACCAGACTTGATCCTAAAGGCTATGCCAGCATTAACAGGTAGTGCAGTAAGAGCAGGTCTGTAGATGAATTACGTTGTGGACCCAGCATGCATACTGTATATGTTTCAGAGGATTTTGTTTTTGGACTAGCTCCAGCTAGTCCCATAGGAGTGAATGCCCATTAGCAGACTTGAGTGTAACTGCTGTCTTGGTTTGATTGGAAAGGGATTCGATTCATGCTTAGAGATCACCCTGAGATGTGAACCGAAGTACAGCTGGTGGGGCAGACAGGAGTCTGGCATCAGACTGATCCAAACTAAAATGCAAATGCGGACACACATTGACTCCATCAGTCGGGCAACATCTAAATTGGGGAATTTGGCCTCAACTCCACCTGCAGAATTATTTCCACAAAACAGTGTAAACATAATTAGCATGTCTGTACTCTTCCTAGAGTACCAGCATCTAATTACACGGTGGGTGGCTGCAGTGACTGGGCTGCTACCGTTTACTCTGAGTCTAGTGCTTGGAGATTATTTCCCCAGAAGCCTGTACAGTTCTTTACTCAAAATCCTTTTACTTTTTTTTTTTTTTTTTTTTTTGGTACAAGAAACAACACTTTGCATATAGAAAAGCTCAGTAGTGTGTCTGTTTAAAGAATACCTTGACTTCTTGTAGATGCCGTTTTGTTTCCTTTGAAAAGAGCAAAATGCATTTAAAAGATACCTTCTGTATAAGAACTATTGAACCATTAATGTTGATAGTAAGGTATGCTAGGCTCTTAAAAGAGCAAAACAGTGATGTGGAGATATTTTAAATTGTCTAAAAGTCATTAGTTTTCAGGTCTGAACAGAAGTGCAATTCTGGGTGTATGTATGAAAAGTATGGAGTACCTTTCGTTACTGAAAATTGTTTTCATTTCCTGACTATTGCTGCTTCTAAAAATATTTTCTATGGCACAGTATGAAAAATGATATTTTAAATTCCAGTAAGAGCTTTTTGCCTTGTGGCCAGTCTTTTCAATTTATATTTGCTATTGATGTGTCTGCCATTATGATCTACAAAAGGTATTCACTAACTTGCATTTAATTTTCTACCTGAATTTAGGCCACTGAGCTTTAGGGACCTGGGGGCTTAGAAGGCCCTTTTAGTGTAGTTGTCATTGTTTACTATGAATCTTTTTGTGCATTAGAAGTATGTTCCTTCAGCCCTATCATTTTATCATACATAGTTTCAGCAGCACACGACAATATTCTTGGCTTTGAAGCTTCAGGTGCATGAAGGAGTCCTAAATCTCTGTCTTGTAGGTGTGGTGGTGCTAGCAGCAGTAGTAGTAATAAGCCAAATAATATGACACCATAAAGAAATCTTAAGTCTTTTCCTCATAGGTGTGGTGGTGTGTCATGGTTTAACCCCAGCCAGCAACTAAGCCCCACGCAGCTACTCACTCACCTCCCTCCCAGTGGGATGGGGGAGAGAATCAGATGGGTAAAAGTGAGAAAACTTATGGGTTGAGATAAAGACAGTTTAGTAGGTAAAGCAAAAGCCACACACACAAGCAAAGCAAACCAAGGAATTCATTCCCCACTTCCCACCGGCAGGCAGGTGTTCAGCCATCTCCAGGAAAGCAGGGCTCCATCACACGTAACAGTTACTTGGGAAGACAAACACCATCACTCTGAATGTCCGCCCTTTCCTTCTTCTTCCCCCAGCTTTATCTGCTGAGCATGACGCCATATGGTGTGGAACATCCCTGTGGTCAGTTGGGGTCAGCTGTCCCGGCCGTGTCCCCTCCCAACTTCTTGTGCACCCCCAGCCTGCTCGCTGGTGGGGTGGGCTGAGAAGCAGAAAAGGCCTGGACTCTGTGTGAGCACTGCTCAGCAGTAACGACAACAGCCCTGGGTTATCACACTGTTCTCAGCACAAACCCAAAACGTAGCCCCATACCAGCTACTATGAAGAAAATCAACTCTGCCCCAGCCCAAACCAGCACATGGTGGTAGCATTGATGGTAGTAGCAGTCGTAGTAGTAAGAATAATATGACTTTGCTGGTTTACAGTGGTGCTAAAGCCTCACAGAAAATAAATCTTGGGGATCAGTTCTGCTCCGATATCTCTGGAGTTTAAAAAGTGTGGTATTCAAGATACTTCTGTAACTTGCAGGGGTGTTCAAATTTTATTTTTTCAAGACTAACTTCAGGTACACAGATGGAGAAATTTAGCTAATTTCTCTGTGCTTTCAATTCTCCATCTGTAAATTCAAGATAACTGGTATTCACTTTGAGAAGAACTTTTAAATAAGCCGATACATTGGACTACCAGAGAGGATGAGTTATTCAGGATATACTTTATATCATGACAGTGCTTGGGGAAATACTGTAGAATGTATTTGATGGCAATTAAAATTATGACACTTGATCACTGCTCACATGAAATATAGTTTACATCAGTGTCTCAGTAGCTGTTACATAAATGTGCACTTGAGGCAGGATAAGATGTATTTACCTTGTGGTTTATTATTGTGAGGATTTCTTAATTAAGCTTTATTTCTCACAGGAGGTGCTGAAACAGCTACAAGGAAGTATTGAAGATGAGGCAATGGCGTCCTCTGGACAAATTGACTTACTGGAACGACTTAAAGGTAAATCTAGAATTATGTTTTAAGTGAGTTCATTTGTTTCTCAGTTGTTTTTTCTTCAGGATAAAATTTTCAGCTCAGCTGCGTCTTCTTTCCAGTGCTGACTGATGGTTAGGCATAGTCGCAGTGCCTGTTATTGTTGCTAAGCATTTTAAGACACATTCTCAAAAAAAGTATGTTCCTATGCTGCTTCTATGCTTTTGCTACTGTTACCCTAGGGCTTCATACAAATTGCTTTTGATATAACTCACATTTAATTCAGTTCTTCAGAAAATATATATTTGTTTAAGCTAATGATGGATTAGTTCCACCAATTTTCTAAACTTGTTTGCATGCCCTGCCCTCTCCATGTCATATTACTGGAATTGTGTCTGTTGCGCTGCAAATTGATGCCCCCTTCCCTAGAGCATGTGCTGTAATGTGCATCATCCTGTTATATGGGATGTGCAAAACAAGCCCAGACCTCTGACTCCCTGTGTGCATCCATTATCCCTACCACTGAACCAGAAATTTCATAGGGGATGTCTACATTTAAAGGCCCTGTGGTGAGCAAAGTTGTCATCATTTACCTGACAGTGAAGCATCTGCAGGATATCTGAGAAAGAAGCTATTAGGAAGTGGGCCACAAGAACAATTAATATGACATTTATGCAAAACTGCCCATTTCTTAAGTCCTCTGGGAAAGAGGCAGGCAGGCTCATGTGGGGGATATTGTCCTGATTGTCAGGATTGCAGTTTGGCCATCTGCTCAGATGGCTAGTAGTCTCCAAATGTATCATTAAGATTGGTTTTGTTCACATTACGTTATTCTGTGGATTTCCATGCAAAATGTTGCCATCAAAAAGTCATGGATTTGTTTAGGAAATAAGAAATTAAGATAGAAATGATCTTTTAAATTTGTGCTGCTGAACTTCAACTCTGAAAATGTTTGCTCTTTATTATCCAGAACTGAACTTGGAAAGTACCAACTTCCCTGGAGTGAAGTTAAGGCCAAAGGTGTCTGTGCGTTCTTATGGGAGCCGGGAAGGGTCTGTGTCAAGCCGTTCAGGAGAGTGCAGTCCTGTTCCCATGGGATCATTTCCAAGAAGAGGATTTATGAATGGAAGCAGAGAAAGCACTGGTTATTTAGAAGAGCTAGAAAAAGAGAGGTAAATTCCTTTGTTTATTCATCTAGTATGGATTGACTTCTAATTTTAACATGAAATTTTACACCTAGTATTTAGCTGTCATGCATATGGTTTTGATCACTGGTATATTTATCTTGACAGGTAAGGAAACCAGGAGTCTACATTATATTTAGGTGCACACAAAAAAATAAAAAAAAAAAATCTTAGAGCACATCATACAGTCTCTACTGCTTCTTCATATATGCATTTCATTGTTACTCTTTGTTTGCTGAAGGTTCTTTTATTTTGATCAGCAGATTGTCAGCATCTGAAATATATTTAGAGAGAGGGGGTGGAGCATCCCGAACACCTCCATATCTCCTCACCAGTGTTGATAAGTGCTGAAACTGTAACAATGTGATGGTGCAATCTCTTCTCTTTTTCGCAAGTGGTTATAACTACCATAGCTGGTTGATCAGTTATTTACTGTTAGCAGACATTTACCTAGTGATTCTGCTCTCTCAGCAAACCTGTCAGCCAAACAAAGATATTTATTCTTATCTTCAAGATGCTGTTCCCATCTGATGTTTTATGTTGACAAAATCATGGAATTTCTTTTCTTGGAAGGTAGTGGTATCCATTTAGTAGGAAGAACATACTTTCAGGACATAATACAGATTTGTAGTACTTATGAATCGCTTATAAAGAAAATGCAAAGAGCATGCAGCTGTTTCCGCTGAAGACATCTTTCTATTTTAAAATGAACCTGACTGAAATCCCAGATGCTTTCATAAGCCTGTCCATAAGACAGGGTTTCCTAAAGATTTGGTCATTGACTGGTACTTAATGGATGGGATATCAAGCTGGGGGCTGCAAAAGGGCTGCAAACCCAAATAAACAGCAACACAATATTTTTATGCCTAGTAGTCATTAGCAAGCAAAAAAATCCACTTCGGAGTCTTAATACAAAAGTTTGGTGGGTGGGTAATAAGTGGTTTGTGGGCAGCCCTTCAGAAACCCCTCCTCTAAAGGGCCTTTCCTGGTATTCAGTGAAATTTTTGCAGTCAAGAGCTGAGAGGAGTACACTTTTCTTCCAAGGTACTATTTCTAGCTCCCTTTCTTTTGGTCCTGTCAATAGAATGAAAGTAACTTCCCATGGGTCCATACTGAGCCTCTTCTAGCAGCCACTCTATTCTAGTTCAGGATCACTAATCGTATTTGTTCTGTTGCATAAAATCTAGATTCCTGAGGAGCTGCATAGGAATATTTAGGAATTTGGGAATCTCTTCCCACTTGCTCATCCCAGTCTTCAAGAATCTAATGTGTCTGTCATTTTCCAACTTGACAAAACAGAGTACTTGTTTGAATTCTTCCAGTGCTGTTTTTTACCGCATGTAATGCTAAAATCTCTAAGTGTAGTTAGGACTTTCAGTTACGATTCAAGTGAACTCTGGGTACCTTCGAATAAAGAGTATTAATTTATAGCAGCTGGAGTTCTTCAGGGTTGTTAGCACATCTGATTTATGATCTGTGATCCTTTCCCACTCTTACGGATTCTAAGGTGATAGTTCTTTGGACTTTTTTCTTGGCAATAAAGACAGCTTAGGCAGTGAACTGGTCTTCGTTGCAAATAATGCTGAAAAAAAGGGATATGGATATTTTAATTTCAGATGAGCTTAGGCAGTGTTACTGTCATAGCTGATGGGGTAAGATTTATGCTGTGGAGAAGATCTGTAGAGGCATGGCCAGATCACATCTGGCTTCATTAATAGTGAAATGATGGATAATCGAAACTGCCCTATTCTTTATGCTGTTTCAGGGGACATGTAGGAATGCGTGGGGCATTGATGCAGACCCTGGGTAGCCAAATGAATCAGAACTTGGGGTGGGGGGTGTAGGACCATGCGTGTGAAATCAGTACAATTTCTGAACGAAGATTAACCACTTGTTTTCCTATGCTTTGTGTCTGAACTTGTTTGGCATACTTAACTAAGTTTCTGTGTTTCTAAACATGTATATAAACACGTGTTATTTGCTAGTGGAATTTTATTTGGCACTTAAACAGATTTTCAAAGAACTCATGGAACTTGACAAGCCTCAAAATATTAAAATTATTTAGAAGAAACTAACATTTTTTGGAAACCTGCAGCAGGGTAACATTTCCAGTCAGTATCTTAACACGCTGGCACAATATATGCTGCTCACAGGCTACAGTGTTTGGGCAAGGACCAAATCATGTACTAACTGTGTGTGAACTTGGCAAATTCCCAAGACGTTTATTAATAAACTAATTCACTAGATGTTTATTAAAGTAAACAAGTAAGAAAAAAATTGCTAAAATTTGTTTTGTATTGAAAAAATTATTTAGCTTGGCTAAAAGTGATCTTCTGAGGGGAAGATTAATCGATTCACTTGCCAGAATGAAGTTGAAATTATCTGCCTGTTTCTCATTTGCTTGGCTCTCCTCTAATTTCAAAGTCAAAAAAAGAAAAGAGAAAAAAGTGGAGTGATGTATGGTTTTTGGTTGCCAATTTAGACTATGCTGTTCATTAAAAAAACCTTACCAAGGTTTATTTGGTAAGACACTGTATCAACAACAAAACATTTCAGAGTACACTGCAGGTTACTTTTTCTGTTGGTTTGCCTTTTGCAATTTAGAAGATTTAATAATCTCAACTTTGTAAATTCTGTAATTTACCACTAAAGATGATAATGTTGTGGTGAATATTTTACAAAAATGTATGCCTTGTTATTCCTTCTGGTTTATGCCACCCTTTTTTTTTCTTAAACTTGATTTTGAGCATTTTCTCTGTCTCATGACTGCTTTCTCCCTCTACTCTTCTCTCCCTTTGTCTGACTGTATGGCTTACCTAAGTCTTTACAGCATCTATCAGGAGTGTGTCATTTTCAAGATTTTATTACCTGCCAATTTAAGTGAAAGTATTAATTATAATTGTAATTTACATAATGCAACTAGAGTAGCATGTAGTTTGTTTCCCTTCTCCCTTTTAACTGGGAATAACATTGACATAGTTATGCAGAAAAGATTTCCAAAAGAAGAAACCCCTTTTCTGCATTCATTTAGCTTCATATATTGTTGGGAGCTTCAAAAATACCACATTAGAGAATTGTTTCAAAATACCCACCCTTCAGAAAAGCAGTTCAAATTGGAAACTTCTTTTTGTTAACTCATAAAAGTAGTGTGAAGTTCCAAAAGCTTGCTTCATTTGCCTTGCTGAATTCTCACTGAACTTGACAGTGTATGACAGAGAACAGAATTTTCTGTGGTACTGTGAAAGTCTTGTTGTAAACAATTCTGGCATATAAAAAGGTGGAATAACTGCACTGTGTTTTTCCATGAATTTTTTTCCGTGATTAGTAACAGCTCTTCTACCTTAAATGCTCTCCTAACGTCAGGAGGTTCCAGAAGGCTGAGAAGGAGCTGTACTTCTGGTTGGTGTAGTATCTGACAGTAATGTTAAGTGTGGGGAGCAGCTTGTCACAGGCATATCTACAGAGACTTGCTTATTTTCAAGGAAATTGAAGTGCAACCTGCTATAGTTGTACCAACCCTTCAGGCTTTGTGCTGAGCAACCTTAAAGACATTGTTAAAACCTCAATTCTCATGGAGCAGTCATACCAAACTAGTAATCCCAAATAAAGCATTACTCAAAAGCTAAAATGACACTATTAAGTTAAAGGAGTTGCCCTCAGGTCATGCATTATGTTGTTTATGCAGCATTTATGGTTCCTAAGTTCTTTTCTTGCTTCTAGCATCCATTGTGCATGTCAAAACAGATTGAATGACACAGTGTCTCACAAACTGAATACTTTACATTTTACAAGAGAAACTTAATCACATGTTCACTTAGCTGAAAGTAATGCCTCCCATTTCTACTACCACTTCTTTGACATCCAGAGGCAGAACTAGTCAATCCTTTAACATTTTCAAATCCTCATATGGTAAAAATACTTTTTATAAGGATTGCATTAATTTTGCTTTTGCAAATTTGATTTCACAAACTGGACACAACTGGTGCATGGGCACCCAAGGTGCTAAGAAGGGAAGCCATGCAGAATGCCTGCGTGCGCAGAGATCAGGCATCCGGGTTATATGTTAAGAAGATGGGCAGGTGGGAGGCTGAAAAAAATTACTTTCCGCACAGGCTTTCCCTGAGCACCATCCATTAGCTTTTCCTTCAGTCTGTCTAAAGGACTTAAGGAATTCCTGCCAGCCCCATCCTTGTGGCTGAAGAATTACTGTTTTCCTGTAATCCTGCTACAGTTACCTGCAGTGGTATGGTAATTGGTGTTTATTGCTTCTTTTCACTGATTTTGACTGTAAACCTGTCTGATGTAAAACCTGCCCAGTAAATGACTTAATGTGTAGTCTTGACTTCTTAAAACAGTTCTGTTTCAACATAACTGTTGAATCAAATCTGGAAATTTATGTCATTGTTCATGTTTAAAAACAGTCAGCACACTTAGATGTGTGTAGTTTTTCAGTCTTTTGCAGCTGAAGTGAGGGATTCTGTAAATTTTAATTTTCCAGTTGAACACTAGTCAGGTCACTTGCATTGGGTATGGAGTATAAATGTTAAGTCATTAAAACTAGTTTGAAACATTTTAAAAGCAGGAACTAAGTCAAACAGATCCTTCAAAATACATATTTTTAAATTCTTCCTTCTAGATGAAGTTCTGTCCTGTGGAAGTTAGATTATCTCCCATCTCAAACCATGGGTGGGATGCATTATCAAAGCAATCAGGGGAAATTTGTATTTTTGTTGTATGCTGTGTTTTTGTTCCTTAATGACTTACAGTAGTTATCCATAATGTGTTTGTGTGCTTTGTAAAGGTTCATGGGGCTCTTGCTCAGAAAGATCACAACCTGAGTTTAGAGAGGGATGCGGAAGTTAAGGCATGGGAAATAATACTGGGCAAACTTATATGCAGCTTTCTGTCTTCTGGCTAAGTGTTGATTTTAGCATTGCCATTAATGTTAATGAGCAGTATTAAAATGTCAGAAGGAAGAAGAGTGCTCACAGAAAGCATTTATAAGAAACTAATAAAACTTGTATTTTGAGGAAAAAAAGAAAAAAAGGGCAAAAAACCCCCCCAACAAAAAAAACAAGAGTGGATTTTCTGTGTACT
>NW_010972603.1:1667733-1717474 GCF_000737465.1 Haliaeetus leucocephalus
TAAAAATAGCTCGATTTTTTGTGTGCTTTACCGATAGTTTGGTATGGGTGACAAAGTTAGTAAGGAGACACTGTGTTGTGGTTTAACCCCAGCCAGAAACTAAGCCCCACAGAGCCACTTGCTCACTTCCCCCGTCCACCCAGTGGGATGGGGGAGAGAATCAGAAGGGTAAAGGTGAGAAAACTCATGGGCTGAGATAAAGACAGTTTAGTAGGTAAAGCAAAAGCCACACACACAAGCAAAGCAAACCAAGGAATTCATTCAGCACTTCCCACCGGCAGGCAGGTGTTCAGCCATCTCCAGGAAAGCAGGGCTCCATCACACGTAACAGTTACTTGGGAAGACAAACGCCATCACTCTGAACATCCTCCCCTTCCTCCTTCTTCCCCCAGCTCTATTTGCTGAGCATGACGCCATATGGTGTGGAACATCCCTGTGGTCAGCTGGGGTCAGCTGTCCCGGCCGTGTCCCCTCCCAACTTCTTGTGCACCCCCAGCCTGCTCGCTGGTGGGGTGGGCTGAGAAGCAGAAAAGGCCTGGACTCTGTGTGAGCACTGCTCAGCAGTAACGACAACAGCCCTGGGTTATCACACTGTTCTCAGCACAAACCCAAAATGTAGCCCCATACCAGCTACTACGAAGAAAAGTAACTATCCCAGCTGAAAGCAGGACACACTGCGAAGGCAGATGAGATAATTTAATTCAGTAATGTAATTCAGGGCTGTATACGCTCCTTTAACATCCAGGCCTTTTCTTAAATGTAGTTTGATGCATTGTACAAACCATATTGTCTAAAAGAAGCAGAATACAAGTTAGCACATGACTAATAACTGGTTTTTGCTTTCACAAAATGCCTCTTAGCTTTAGATTTCAAAGTGGTTTTGTAGAGAAGTGTAGGTATTTTTCTCTTTTATAGATGTGGACCCGATATACAAGAAGCTAGTGACTTGCTTAGCACAGAGGAATGGATAGGTTGATTAGCTAGGGGTACGGAACTGCACCCACCTTCTCAAATGTCATCTTAGTGCCCTCTTCAAACCTTCTTTCTCATTCAACCTTTTACATGGGTATCAATGCCTATTTCTGTACCTACGTATGGTAGTGAGGTCTTAACAGTGAGACATTTTCCACTTCTGTTTTTAATAGATCCCTTCTGCTTGCGGAGCTTGAGAAGGAAGAGAAAGAAAAGGACTGGTATTATGCCCAGCTTCAGAACCTGACTAAAAGGATTGATAGTCTCCCCCTTACTGAAAATGTAAGTACCTTCAGTATGTTTGGTCATGTATCTGGTGCTGTGATCTCTGTTTAAATGCTCTGTGTATTTTGTGAAGTTGGTGACTTTCTCTACTATTATTTTAATTTAAAACATTATTTATTCACTATGTAAAACTAGCTTAGCCTAAACAATGCATTTTTCGTATATAATTTTACACATTTATACTGATAGGTATGAATTTTGTCAGTGATAGAGAGGAGCACTGCAAAGTCATGGCGACAAATGAATTACATGTCAGTATGCTGCTTCCTTAACTCTATCCTCCAAAGGTCTTTTCTCTATCCATTCTGTTATTTAGTGGATTCTTTTCTTTTTGAGAGCAATATTAGCCTAAGAGACAATTAAGGAGCTCTTAATTTATAACAGCAAGAAAGTGGTGCTATAGCCTGTGCACGTATTGTTGCTCCAAGCTTTTACCTTGGCGTCTCCAAACTATTTATCGTCAAGTCACCGTTATCTGAGATAATGAAGGTGTCTAATATGCCAGATAGCACAGGTTTTCCTGTTGTCAGAGCTCAGCAACTTGGATATATTTGCAGTGCATTCCTTCTCACATACAGTGTTGGGAAGACCTGGTTACATGTCTTTACCTGATCAGGAATCAGTCAGCCACTTGGAAATGGAAACAGAGAATGGAAACGCTTCCGTGACTGGGGTGGAGCAGCTGCACTTCAGCAAATGTAACACTGAGTCATGGCTGAGCTTATCAGAGCACCAGAAGCAAGGGGAGAAGATCTGAAAAGGATCTTGATCAAGTGCGAACCCTTCCCAAGGACACAGCTGTGTCTGTGTCACTCTGTTGTAGGTTTTAAGATTGTCTCCCCAGTTTCATAGGTAATGAATTAACTTAGGCCTTCTTATGATTAGAATGTCTTACTTAACATCTACACTAAATCTCTTTTGTGATAATTTATATCCATTACTACTTACTCCAGCCACAACAAAATGACAGATCCCATTCTTTTTAGTAGCATTTTATGTACTTGTAGATGATTGTCTCTTTTTGACTCTCTGAACTGATCTTGGTACAGTCTTCTGGAAGGACTGCTCTTGGAGACTCATTCATTTGCAAACTGAGTAATTGTCCAAAACCAGTCAAGTGCTTTGCTCCTGCCTTGAAAAATCTGTATCGGTTGGAATGTCTTCCCTTAAGCTGTGTTGTTGTTCCTGAATTGAACACTTGTCCTTTTAGTTAGGATAGTTAAAAATAGGGTAGGTGGCAGATGAATACTATCACTATGTGCAGTAGTTTGATACCCCTGAATACTTCTGAAAATACTGATTCAGATGGCATGCATAACAATTTTATTGGTATGCTGACATTCGTTAATAGCCAGATATTATAGGCTTGTAAGAATGGTACTGTCTCAATGTTTATCTATTACGTTTAGTCATTTGGCAGAACTTACAGGTAGTCTGTTGGTTAAAAACAAGAACACATAATAATGTTTAATAATGCAGTCATATTTTAAGGATCTGTTACTATGTTTTGTTTGTTTATGCAGTTTGGTGTGGAAAAGTAATTGTTCTGCTTTTGTTCAGAGAAATACATAGTTTACATAAATGTTATTTACTAAAATGCCTTCTCTGTACTTCAATTTCAGTTCTCCTTGCAAACAGATATGACCAGAAGGCAGCTGGAGTATGAGGCAAGACAAATCAGAGCTGCAATGGAAGAACAACTAGGTACTTGTCAGGACATGGAGAAGCGAGCACAGGTATAGTTTGTCTTTCATAATTAGAAGGAAGGGGAAAAGTTTTCCTGCATTTTTATTCAATTATTGGTAGTTGTATCTTTAAACTGTGTGTAAACACAGTGATATCTTAGAGCATTTAGTTGGCCTTTCAAACACAAAAATAGGAATCAGAACATAGGAAATAACTACTCAGCAAAAAGTACCCTCCTCTGCCTGTTCAAAAGAAGACTTATGAGTAGGCAGAGGTAGGCAATTTCTTCAAAAGAAAATACTTTTTAATGATTATTTGTTTATAATTTATTACCATTTTAGCTTCAAACAATCATATATTTGCTCTGTTTTGCATCTGTCATGCTGGGTTTTTTCATGCTTTTTAGTTTAGAATAAAGTCCAGCTACTTTTGTTAAGTTTCCTTAATGAGAAACCATGTATCAAGGAATAATCTTTGAAAACAAAGTATTCAAGTGAGTAAGTGAGTGGCTGTGTGGTGCTTAGTTGCTGGCTGGAGTTAAACCATGACAGTAATTCACATACATATCTGGAATTTGTTTGCTCTCATGAAGAGCTGTTTTGCATTCATGATGAAGACATGTACAATTCTGTATGCAAATCATGTTACATGCAAATGTTACACATTTGGAAGTATAACTCAGAATTTAATTGTGTGGAACCTGTAAATGGAATAATCAGTTGCTTGCTGGTTATAAAAACCATTCCCCCATGGTAGTAGAACAACAATTTGTATTATTTCCTACCATTTATTTCCAGAGATGTTAAATAACCAGCTTGGTAAGATAGTCTGGTTTGGTTTTTTTTATGGTGAATGTTATAAAAATAAGTCCTTTCAATAAAAATAGGCTGTTTAGGCTCTATTTTTCTTGCTAGGTTTACTCAACACAAAATTTTGCTACATAAGAAACATTTCTGATTAATTTTGTTTGTAATTAGAAAAGCTGCTTTAAATTTTAAAGTAAGTAATTCAGTAGGACTTTTCAGAAAATTCTTACGGTTACAAGTATTTAGCAAAACAGATATCCTGCAATTGTCAGGTGTGTACATAAAGGCTGTGTAGGGATTTGTCTATATAGATGTACTCAGACAGAGCCAAGTTTAATCTGCCTGGATAATAACTGGCTCTGATGTGGAAGCTGTATGGCTGTGTTATCAAGGTTTATCAGCACTGGTGATGCCCTGCATGAATTCAGCTGTGCAACTTGTGTCAGCCAGTCCTGAGTGAAGGCAGAACAGACTCAGATTTGTCTGCAGATAACTGGTTACCCCTATTACAGAAGAAAGTGTTACAGCATTGACACTAGAACTTCTGGGAAGGTTTTTTTGCTGCTAACAAACTTAAGCTAGAGTAAGGTGAATTAAGCTAAATAGGTATGGTAGGCTGCTAGCAAAATTCTGAATGCCCTCAGGCAGAGAATAAATGCTACCCAGAGATGTTGAAACATTTTACGGTTTTCTGAATTAATGTTTGCCCATGGGCTTATCACAACTGTTTATGTGTAACACATATTTACAGAAATTGCAGTGTCTATTGTGATTATATAAAGATTATAAAGTAGGAAGTAACTACTTTGCATGTGCTTCTTGTGAATTTGACTGGTAATTCCCCTTGGTTTCATTTCATCAAGGACAGGTGCCAAAACTGTGTAGAAGTTCATTGGTGTACAAATACATAAAAGCAAATTCTGGATTATTTCACTGTGATGTTTAAATATGCAAACTGAAATAGTCATATTTGGCAAGTATAGTGAACTTGCTACTTTTTCAGCTTTCTTTCTGCTCTGTATTTTCTTTCCACCCTAACTGATTGTGACACACAATACAATGCAAAACATAGATTTAAGGGAGAGAATGGTTCAGCTGTATAAAGGCTGACATTGCAGACATCTCTGTATTAAGAGTCCCAAAGATTATTCTGTGAGAGAGCTGATAACCTGCTGTTGCCCAAGCGACTGATGCACTAGCCACCCTTTCTTGTGGACCTTAAGATAATGGCCATCTTCTTTCATCTGTCATGATTGGGCTTTGCTTCCTTTAACCTCTTCTTTCTGAAGCAAGTTAGCTCACAGCAACTCACTGTTGATGTTATCTTTTATGAAGATTATATACAAGCACACGCCTCAACAACAATTACTCAGAAAGATGCACTAGAAGACTGTTAGCAATTTATTTTAGTGTTTAATTATTTACACTAACTTGTACTATTCCCTGAAGCTTATAATTTCACGTGGTAGTTCTTAATGTGAAAAAACCCCATACTTAACATGTTTTATTTTGACTATTCAAATGTTGTAGCCTATATACCTAGTAATAAGTAGAAGCAAACTTAATTTGTGTAAAATATAAAAAATAAAAATTCCAATTCCAAGACTGAAATCATGTTCACATAGAATTTTATTTTTCCTTCATGCCAGAACAAGAAGGATCTCACTTTTTTTAGGCTTAGAGTTCCTTAAAAGCTCACAAGAAGTGTTTATTGTCATAAGAATTTATGCCAAAATCCTTAAAAGTTGCTAAAACAGCAGACCACTACAGATATAAGAAAATTTGGATCCTGGAGTCTCACGCATTCTTTTTTCTGTTTGTACAGTGTTTGGTACAAAGTTATGCTCCTGGTTAATGGAACTCCTTGATTTCCCTCTAATACAAATAATGAATTAGTAGAAAGAAGAATAGTCTGGTATTTAAATCTCTGCACTAAAATTGGGAAGGGTGGATTGAATTCCTGTCCCTCTTGAGGACTCCATCAGTGATACTGGGCAAATCATGCAATTTTTTAAATTTTTTTTTTTCTACCTGCAGAAAAATACTTCCCCATGTTTAGGTGTGTATATGTGGATATTCAGATTCTCTTGATGGATTTATGGAATAAATTGCTGGTTACACAGAAAAAAACTCAAGGGGAAATTTAAGTTGCTCTTAAAGACAATGAGAGACATATTCTGCATGCATCACGTCACCAATGCACAGTTATTTCCAGGAATATATTCTTTCTAATACTTAAGAATTTCTTGATCCAGGAGCAAAGGCGGGATGAATTATCTGTTTACCTCATGTTGTGCTGAAGTGTCTATCTCTGCAGCTTTCAAATTTTTATTGGCATTTTTTCTGATACTTTGCTTTACAAATTCAAATTAAATTTATAGTTTAATGTTCATAGCTTTGCATCTCTACTAAATGTTGACGTTTATGCTGCTTTAGTTAATGCATCCTTTGCTTCACAATACAACTTGTATAGAGTATATGTATCCTGTAACATCTGGGTTTTTTAACATTCCCTTCACTAACCACAGAATGGTTGCAGTGGGAAATGAGTAGCAATACGGCTGTAAAAGACTGATTCAGAGATGTCTATAAAATCCCAGACAAACCAAAGAAGCAGTATGTAGTTTTCTTCGTACTTAGCCTGTTAAATTCTTTGAGATTTGTAGGAGCAGAAAATATTCAGAGGCTGTGCATAACCAAAACTCCCAAATAATTATAGTAACTGAATATGATAGAAGTCATTCAGGATTTCATACCTTCAAGACACTCTGCAAATATAAATCTCTCTCAAATCTCTGTAAGGCAAGTAGAATTCTAACATTTGAGACGAAAGTCAAATAATTTGCTAAAGATCTGCACAAAGTATCAGTTTCAGAAACAGAAAAATTGTGTAAGTTACTAGAGCATTTTTCTTATACCTGAATGTGTACTGTATGATGACCTATTACATCCAAATGAGTATCAGTTTTATTAAAAACCCAACTACCCACTAAGCTTTAAATGTTTGCAATCATGCCTGTGTTTTATTACAAAGAACACTTGAATTACCACATGAATGAAGTAGTTTTGTAGTCAGCTGTATTGGAACAGAACTCTTCATATTGCCATTCTATACAGTAAGTAAAAGAAGTTTTGAACAAAATCAAACAAAAATGCATTCATTTCAGGTGAGGGTGGCGAGAATTCAACAAATAGAGAAGGACATTCTTCG
The DNA here is from genome assembly GCF_000737465.1 of Haliaeetus leucocephalus. Taxonomy (NCBI): domain Eukaryota; kingdom Metazoa; phylum Chordata; class Aves; order Accipitriformes; family Accipitridae; genus Haliaeetus; species Haliaeetus leucocephalus. The sequence continues at coordinate 1,674,694 of NW_010972603.1, forward strand.
TATACGGCAGCTTCTGCAATCACAAGCAGTTGAAGCAGAGGTTAGTGAGCAATTATTTGCCTTCTTTGTATTATGGTATGTATCTTTTTCTAAAAAACCCCCTGAATTATGTGAATAAAGTGATAGGCAAGATTATTTCCATCAGCTAGTGATGTCACAGTTAATCAGTAGTTTATATATAGGCTGTTACTTGCTCTCTTAACAGTGAACTGAGGGTGGAATACTTGGATTAGTCTTCATGCTACTATTGAACTTTAATCACTAATGATATATCAGAAGTTTAATTTGAAATTTCAGTAAGAATGGCAAAGTGCAATGTATTATAAAGGCTGAGTCTTGGTTTTAGCAAATAGTTATACCAAACAGTTGTACATGCCTTTCTAAATATGAATCTCTGATAAGCACCTTTGTGGTTTGCTTGTCTTTTGAGAGAGATAAGATTAAAAAGAGGGTGAGTACAGCTTCTGTCAGACTTCATTGTAGAAGCCTGGCATATTTTTAGTATTTAAGTGTTGGGTTCTGTATTAAGAAATACAAGATAATGTTTTCTGTAAATACAAAGTCTGTAGTAGTAATTGCCATTAGCAAAAACTGCTGTCACAGTGGAAATTCACTTACAAGGTCAACTCCATTTCTCGTACTGGTAAATTAAATATAAATTTTATGTTGGACCTGAATATTTTATGGTTTATCTTCACCCAGAGTAACTACTGTGAAAGCTCAGAGTAGCATTTTGGTTACTAAGGAATGTATATTTTTCCATTTTGAAAAATAATGATTTCATAATTGCAGGATTCGGGGGGAAATCTGGTTTTGTAAGTGAAGCAGACAATAGTGTGTATAATCAAAGTTGCCTGGTCTTTTGACATATTAGCCAATCCAGGTGTTTATACACATTGATGAGATCCCCCCTGAGCATTCTCTTCTCCAGGCTGAATAGTCCCAGCTGTGCTTGCTCCAGTAAGTCCATATCTTTATTGTACTGGGGAGGCTGGAACAGGACACAGTACTCCAGATGCAGCTTCACCAGCTGAGTAGAAGAAGGATCACCTCCCTCAGCCTGCTGGCAACACACTTCTTCATGCAGCCCAGGATACTGTTAGACTTTTTGCCACAAGGGTCCATTGCTAGCCTATTCAACTTGCCCACCAGGACCCCAGGTCCTGTTCTGACAAGCTGCTTCCCAGCTGGGTGTCCCCCAGCATGTACTGGTGCCTGGGGTTGTTCCTCCCCAGGTGCAGGACTTTGCGCTTCCCCTTGTTGAACTGCGTGAGGTTCCTGTTGGCCCATTTCTCCATCCTGTTCCAGGTCCCTCTGGACAGCAGCGGGACCCTCTGGTGTATCGGCCCCTCCTCCCAGTTTGGTGTCACCTGCAGACTTGCTGAGGGTGCACTCTGCCCCATCATCCAGCTCACTAATGAAGCTGTTAAACAGGACTGGACCCAATATTGACCCCTGGGGTACACTGCTAGTTACCAGCCTCCCACTAGACTTTGTGTTACTGGTCACAATTCTCTGGTGCTCAGCTGTTCTGCCAGTTTTCAATCCACTGTCCACTGATCTAACCCATACTGTCAGCTTGTCTATGATGATGTTATGGGAGACAGTGTCTGAAGGCTTACTAAAGCTGATGTAAATAACATCAGCTGCTCTTCCTTCACCCACCAACCTAGTCACCTCATTGCAGAAGGGTCAAGCCTGTGACCTTTGTAAAACCCTGCAGACTGCTCCCAGTCACCTTCTTGTCTTTCATGTGTTTGGGAATGCTTTCTAGGAGGATTTCCTCCATCACCTTCAATTGCCAGGGACTGAAGTGAGGCTGACGAGCCTGTAGTTTCCTTGATTTTCCTTCTTGTTATTCTTGAGGATAGTGACATTTGCTTTACTCCAGTCTTAAGGAACCTCTCCCTGCTGCCATGACCATTCAAGAGTGGCCTCACAATGGCATCATCCCTCTCCCTCAGCACCCACGGGTGCAACCCATGAGGCCATTAGGACTTGCATATGTCCAGTTTGTTTAAGCTCTCCCTATCCTGGTCCTCCCCACCAAAGGTAAGTCTTCGTTGCTCCAGACCTTCCTTCTGGTCTCAGGGACCTGGATTCCTGAAGGGTGGTTTTACTGGTAAAGACTGAGGCAAAGAAGGCATTGAGTACTTTGGCCTTTTCTGTGTCCTATGTCACCAGGTCCCCTTCCCCATTCAGCGGAAGGCCCACATTTTCCCTAGTCTTCCTTTTGCTGTCTACATACCTGTAGAATCCTTTCTTCTTGCCCTTCACTTCCGTGCATGACTAGACAGCAACTCCTTACTCCTGGATTATGTGACCCCACTTCTGCCTCTTGTATTCTTCCTTTTAATGCCCAGGTTCAGTTACAAGCCTCTTGCTCATCCATACAAGCCTCCTGCTGCCCTTACTTTGTTTCCTACTTGTTGGGATGGACCTTTCTTGAGCTTGGAGGAGCTCAAGATCCTTGAATATCAGCCAGCAGTCCTGGACCAGTCTTCTCTGCAGGGCTGTATCTCATGGGATTCTTCCAAGCAGAGACCTGAAGAGGCTGCAATCTGCTCTCCTGCAGAGCAGGTCTGTGGTCCTGGTTTTTGCCCTTCTCCCTCATCTTAGGATCCTGAACCCTACCATCTCATGGTCACTGCAGCCAAGGCTGCTTCTAACTTTCACATCCTTGACCAGTTCTTCCTTTTTTGTAAGTATCAGATCCAGCACAGTACCTCTCCTTGTTGACTCTTCAGTCACCTGTGTCAGGAAGTTGTCATCAGAGCAGTCAAGAAATTAGAATGTTTCGTCCTGCTGTTGCCCCTCCAGCAGATACCAGTGTGGGTGAAGTTCACCATGAGGCCCAGGGCCTGTACATGTGGGGCTTCCTCCAGTTTCTTGGAAAAGGTCTCATCTGTTTCTTTTTCCTAATCAGGAAGTCTTTAGCAGATAGCCACTACAACAGCACCCATTTTGGTCTGCCTGCTAATCTTCATCCCTAAGCTCTTGACTGACTCCTGACCCATCCCTAGGCAGAGCTCTATGCACTCTAACTGCTTTCTCGCATAAAGGACAACTCCTCCTTGTAATCTTAGAATCATGGAATCATTTAGGTTGGAAAAGATCTTTAAGATCATTGAGTCCGACTTAAATCTTGACACTGCCAAGTCTCACTAAACTGTGTCCCTAAAGTGCCACATCTACGCGTCTTTTAATACTGCCAGGGATGATAACTCAACCACTTCCCTGGGCAGCCTGTTCCAGTGCTTGATAGCCCTTTAGGTGAAGAGATTTTTCCTAATATCCAATCTAAATCTCCCCTGGTGCAAGTTGAGGCCGTTTCCTCTTGTCCTATCACTTGTTACTTGGGAAGAGAGACTGACACCCACGTCGCTACAACCTCCTTTCAGGTAGTTGTAGAGAGCAGTAAGATCTCCCGTGAGCCTTCCCAGCCTGTCCTTCCTAAAAAGTCTGTATTCCTCAATTGCAGCCTTCCAGTCATAGGAGCTGTCCCGCCATGTCTCCATGTTCCCAGTGAGGTTGTAGCCCCATGACTGTACACGCTTTAACTCCTCCTGTTTGTTCCCCATGCAGTGCACATTAGTGTAGAGGCATGCCAGAGAGGCACCCAGCTGTGCCAGTTACCCAGCTTTCCCCACAAGGCTGTACTGCTGCACCTCCTTCCTTACATGCCTATGCTCAAGGGGATTCCACTTCATCTCAGTTGTATGGATTGCCCTTAGGTTCCCATCAGCCAGGGCCCTTGCCTTGCCTGCCCTACCCCCAGCTTCCTTACTCGTTTTGTTGAGGAATTGCTCTGTCCCCTGTTGTTTCTAGCTTAAAGGTCTCCCTACCTGGCTGGCCAGCCTCTCAGCAGATACTTTTGTCCCATTTAGTCAGATCCTGTCCCCAGAGTGTTTCTCTCTGGTGAAAAAAAAAAAAAGCACTGTATTTTGGACTTCCTTAAGCTGAAGGACTCAAACGGCATTGAGATGCAACTACAGAATTAAGGAAGTTTTTCTCTTAATTCTTCACTCCTTTCACTACATTATTTGGGTGCTGAATACATGGAAATTCTAATTTATTGAAATTTCGTTCTGGTGTGCCTTATCCTTACAGTGTCTGGTTGACTAGTTGTATAGTTACAAGTTTTAGGACAGAGTTACCAGGGTGCTAGTGACAAAGGTGGCAGTCACTACACACTTAGTAGCACTTTATAGTGTATTTTAATAATTTCCAAAGGATGACCATCTTTTATGGAAAGCAACTGGATCTAATTCTTAAATTGCCTGGTGGTAAAGAGGAACGTAGTAGCAGTCAAACTGCAGAGTCCATATAGCTGAAAAATTAAAACACGAGACATTTATTGTCTTTTTATACTGTGCCTGATATAGCGATACCCACATTGAACGTGTTCCTTATGTTTATAAAGGTTTATAACAATAGTAAATACCATAGCTTGTCTACTTACACAGTGGGCCCCTGTGGTGATGCCAGTCACTGTGGAGCTCAAGTGCAATATATCTTGTAGACCAAGACCAAATACAATACTGCACCATAAAAACAGCTTTTGGAAATCAATGAGCAGAGAAAATTCTGGCTCACATTTTTACAGTTTGGCAGATTACTAAGTCTTGTAAATGCTACTAGAAAAAGTTGAAGTAATTTACCTGCAAGTGATGATACCTTCAAATTTTGTGAGACTTCGTTAGATATTTTGCAAGATTTTCAGAACAAGGTTTGAAATCCACTGTAGAGTTAGACCACTCCAAAGAGAATTTTTGGCTGTCAGGTACAAATCTGAAATTATTTAAAAGAAAAAAGCAAATTCTTGGCAAGTGTTTAATATGGAGTATTCATTTTGTTATAGTGGTACAGGCCTTTCTTTCATAATATCTGTCATTTGAAACATATGAAATATTTCCATTGGGCAATGTTGCTGTAGATAAAATGTAAAGGATTTATTCCATACAGAACTCAGCAAACTTTAAACTGTTTGGACTGTGATGGACAGGGGTCTCTCAAGTATTTGATTCAGTAGACTTTCTTTTTTCTTTGGCTCAACTGTAGCAAAATTGTTTCAATCTTATGGTTTCTTATTTTTGTTTGTTGCATTGTTCTTTGTCATACCTTTTTACTTAAAGCTGTATGTGTATTGTGTTTAATATGAAGTAATGGCAAAATAAACATTTTCTGGTATCTAGACAACAATAGTATATCTGTAGTTTTTCAATACACAGAAAATAATAGAGTGGTTGAGTATTGGGGAAAAACCAGTGGTTTAGGCATGGAAATATCTTCTGTCCTAATAAATACACAAGGGGCTGCTTTGGCAGCTCATGTTGACAAAGTATTAGGTAAAATGATTTGTAATTGGTTGACTTAGCAAAAATTATCAAGGCCTGCTATGCTTGCGAATGTCATAAAATAGCTAGAGATTTATCATTTTTCTACTAGTAAATACAGGGAAATTAATAATTGATAAGTGATAGCTATTGTTGACTTCAGAAGCACTTAGAAAATAGTGGCAAACAAGATGGAGGGAGCAACTCTATCTTCCTGTAATAGGCACGTGTGGTCTTCCACCATTTTGCTGCAAGAGCAAACAAACATACTGTGTTAAAGTGACTTTTGTAGTCTGATGCCAGAATTCAGAAATTGCAAAGGGCTATAAACCCAGTTTATTCCTCTTCAAAAATTATGCTTCAAAATAGGTGGTGCTGTTTAACCCAGGGGACCTGTGTGCCATTCTCTAGCTGCTGTACCTCATGTACAGGTTACAGTGTCTGCGGCTGTTTACATGCTCTGGTTCTTTGCTGATGTTGTTTGTAGTTTATATATTTTCATCTACAGGTCCTATGTTCCGTGTTAAAAGGTAGTGCAAAGAGGGGACATACTTGCAGTGGTTATACTGTCTTTATAACCACCAATCCACAGTCTGGCAGATGAATATTGATTTATTTACAGTAATACTATATCCATAAAAATATATTTTAATCATCCTTTTGTGTGGATACATATTATTTTTATATAATATCAATATATAATAAATATATGTTGGTACTTAAATATATATTAACACATCTATAATAACATATCTATTTATGTTTATGTAAAGAATCAGTTTTCAGTAAATACCTGCTATCTGTTGCCTTTGTTACTGTTAACTCCTTTGGGCCAGTCTGCATGAACGGAACAGCTTCATACTACAGATTATTTCTGTAGCTGAACTGGTAAAAACTGTGAACTTGCAGATTTGACATTCAAGCCCAGCCAATGACTCATCTGACAATAATGTGTGTGCATGTTGTGAGTGCATACTGCATTTAAAGTTATATAAGCCCCGCTAGTAACTGTTAAAAATTGCCTTATAATTGTAAATTAATTTGGGTGTTATGTTGACTACTTTTTGTAGCGGCATATATTTGAGAGTGCTTGAGTGGGAGCGGGAAGCCACCTCATTCATAAGTAGCATGTAGCAAACAAAATCTGTGTGAATGGGAGAAGGACAGAGTGCTGAGGAGAGTGGAAACTCTTGTCAGGGAATGAAATATCTCTGTGCTTGTGCTCTGGATGCATCAGAACTATTTAACAGATATGTTATCATTACCACTGCAAAAAAAATCGCCCCAAACCCAGGAGTGTTCTTGGAAGAGTAGTAGTATTCCCCCTCAGGTGACCCGGTGGGTCAGAGCCTGGCTAATGAACAGTTCAGCTTTTTGCCTGTAGGCACATTGAGTGCTATTTCCTTCATGGGATTGAAAACTACTGTCACCTAATGACTGGAAAGTTCTGTCCTGAGTTATACCGGACACTTAGATCTAGATTTTGTGAAACTCATCATTTATCCTTTATTCAAGACTGAAAGTACTGTGAGACAGGGGTTCAGCATATAATACATTATACTGTATTCAGCACATAGTACGGCAAGGCCTGATCTTCACTGGGTCCTCACTCTTACATAGGGAACCAAATTTCTTTAGTTGTTGTATGAGCATGGACAACAGTATTATTTCATACACAACAATAGAGATGGTGAATTTTAGAATTAGAGATAAGATTTAAAAGAATAGTAACATTGTGTCTCATTTTGTGAGTTTTGCTTTGTGGGTTACTCATTTTCCATAACTGAACATACAATGTTAAGAAAAATGTTACCTATCATTGTTTTCAATTTTCTCATGTTATTACTTTGTCTAGTACTGCTGTGTTCTTTGACATACCTTATTCTTTTAGTTAAACTGTATAGATTTAATTTTTTATGTTTATCCCTGAATTATCACTTCACACGTATTTAGTTAGTTACTGGTTTCTGAAATTCTGTTCAACGTTAAATACTTTCCACGTTTGAGAATCTAATGTCTTTATGTGAACAAAATAGTTATTATGCTAGTGATACTGTATGATTTTGATCACCAGGTAACTAAAGAAGTTTCAATGAATGTACATTGAAGAGAAGTATGTTTCTGCTAAAAGTTAAAGAGAAATTTACATAAAGCAAGATGAGGCAGACTGCTATCATGGGCTGTACTGCTCAAGAACATTGCAGAGCCGCATAGAAGCTGAACTTAATATACCAAGTGTAGTTAAATTAACTGAGAGGGATAGAAGAGTGTTGTCTGTTAAGGTAGTAGCCTCTGAGTCTGAAAAATGAGGTTTGGCATCAAAACTAATACTTTGAGAATAATCATGCTTCAGAGGTAAGGGTATACATTTTCAACTCCAGATTTCAAGCCAGTTCCATCGACAGGATTATTTATGTCTTTCTGAAAACCTGAGACATTTTAAATGTTGGATAGATAATGTAGTGTGACAACAATAGATAATGTTGGATACTTCACAACTGCTCAGTTATTTTATTTACTTTATCAAGAAACTGTATTCAAAGGCCTGATTTTCGCGTTGATCTCATGATCCCTGTCAGTGGCAGGGACACCAGTTCAATTTTCATGTAGATGTATAGAAAATTGGGTCTCTTGAAGGAACTGAAACGTGTCTGTACCAGCTTGCCAGATCAGTTGAAATTATTTTGATAAAATATTAAATGGATCAGCATCAGGTTGTATAAATTTTATTTGCATCAAAGTGGTTATTCCTGCACTGTTTGTCCTTAAAATTTTGAAGGATTCTTACAGTACAGGTATCCTTCTGTTGACACAGAAATTACTCATCTTTGAATGCGAAGCTTAATTAAACTATGCTAGCCGTAGTCTCCAGTAAATGTACAGATCACGTGACAGTGCAGAGAAGAGAGTTGTTTGCTCCAATTCTGTTACATTTCTGATAGTGATGTGAGCACAGCTGGTGGAAAATGGTGTTCCTGTGTGTCACAGCAAATCCTTTGTCTTGCAGGGCTATAATCCTCAGAGGACATGCCTCACTTTCATCTTGCAGTTTTTCAAAGACACTCAGTCTCAGCTGTTAATTTTTGAGGCTAAGGTTATGAAATACAAAGTACTGTTCACTGACTTTGTGAGGATGCAGCATTGATGCATTCACAGTCTAGAAAGCTTTGAATGGTAAAGTGTACTTCACTTCTGTATGTAATTTCATAAACTCTTATATTAACAGAGAGCACCTCAAAGCAAGCATGATGCAGGTTCCCATGATACAGAGAGGCAGAATGAAGGTCAAGGAGCAGCAGAAATCGGCGTGGCAACTAGCAGTACCGGGCAGGTAAATTGATTATTTTGTTTGTTGATAGTATAAATAAATAGTCAAAATGTACAATGCTTATATATTGGTATATGCCTTACGATGTTTGTATGCCTGCTCATTTTAAAAAGATATATGTTTTTCTTCTTTACATCTATACATGCATGAGAAATTTCTTGTATTTATTGGAAAGAAATGCTCTAATAAGATGAAGTATAAATATTCAATAATGCAGGGAGCATTTTTCTTTCGTTTAAATGATTAATGAGCCTAATGCTATGAAGGAGATAACAAGAATGACTACAGAAAATGTATTTTATTGTAGGTGAACTGTAATATTAGAAGTATGATTTAATTATGGAAAATTTTTCAAATTTTCACTGTAGTCGTTTTTAAAAAAGAGGAGAACCAAATGGTTTGTCATTAATGTTTCTTTAATACTGTTTTAGCTAAATCTTTGAAACAGTAGTCTCAATGAGTTAATCTCCTGGAGGTGGACTGAAGGGTTATTTAAATTCTTCTAAATAATCTTTCATTGCTGTTCCTTTTATTAGTGAAATACATTAGTGGAATATTTTGAGGGGTACATTAAATTCTTTATTTGTCTTTCAAAACAAATATTTATCAAAATTTATGACTTCCTTCTTTGGCTAAAAATGCTTTGATTTATTTACCATGTGCTAATGATCATTCCCTTCATGATTTCCAACCGTAGCTGGGACATACCCACTAGTCATTTGAGTTCTTAAAAGTTCACACTACAAATTTAATAGTTGGATTCATACACAAAATATTTTTGCTACTCCAGGGAAGTAGAGTTATTTAAATACTTCTGAAAGTGTCTTGTACAAGAAGATTTATCAGAAAGAATTGTGGTTTGGCTAGAATATTTCACTTGATTAAATATTAAGCACAGCCCATAGTTTTGCTTTCAAAGTATGTTTGATTACCATTTGGAATTAAGTTCCGTCAGCCATATCCAAGCAATTGCTTGAGGCTCTGACTCTAATTCTTATGACAGCTTTATCGTCTGGGAAGAAAATAGTTCAGTGCTGCTTTGGGGCTGAAAGCCTAATGTACTTAAATAATTGATGTATTGTGGCTGTATCTCCGTCTTCAGTCTGTGAATCAGGAGATTTTCTGGACAAAATTTTACAGGGAAGGAAGGAAGAATTGTCATGTCTTGGCAGACCTATGCAAGTGGGAGATTCACTCAATAGTTCATTTGACATCTTATGTTGACGATTTGTGCAGTTTTGAACTTTGCCTCATAAAAATGTATAAAACATGCATATTCCTTCCTCCTGGAGGTGGATAGAGTTGGGGCACTGAATCTGTGTTAAAACAGACATCTGGAGATTATTTACTTTCAGTGCAAGTCCAGACAGAGGAGGTTTAATGGATTGGGCATAACATTTATTTCTGATAAACCAGCTCAATATACTTGGAGCATCACTATTCAGTGGAGTGCAAAAATATTTTAACCAAATCATTTAGTTCTAATTGGTTTTGTTGTCACATAATCAATGTTAATTGAAACACTGCCAATTGAATCTAGAATTTTTCAGGAATTCAGTTATGTCCGTTTCTGCAGCATCTTTCAGCTGTCTTCTCTTTTCCATTACACTCACTATCCTGCTGCTGAAGTAAAATTTTTTCATACCTTTGTTTTGCAAGTTTTATAAAGGAATTCAATGAGATTGTCTATTTTGTTAAGAAAATGTGCCACAAAATAGGGAAAATTACCTAATTGACAGAGTAAATAGCAAGCATAGTAAAACAATGAGTGAAGGATGGTAAAATATGGAAAGAGAAAACAAGATGAAGTAGACAGACAGGAGAAGATTTTGAAAGAGAAGGTTCTACACAAGAAGGGTCCACTTAACATATCCTTGCCATTTCTCATTTTCTCAGATGAATGGCTACACTACACTAGTTTTTTCACATCAGCCTTTAGGAGCCAGTAAGAAATGTAGTTACACTTCATTTGGGCATCCTGGCATCCTCAAAGTAGCAAGGCCACGTGATGTCTCTGAACGGAACAGTTAGCTGAATCAAAGTTGATACAGTTTTGGGGAAATGATAGGAAGATTACACTATTTCTGTCTACACCATGGTGAATTTTAACAGGTAGTGCTCCAAACTTAAGTACTTTTTACCTTCTTGGATTAAATGATCATACTGAACCTAATGATGGAGAATTCCGGCAAGTACCTCATGTTGAACCTGTAGTCCTCTGAATGTAGTTTGAGGTCAAGATGGTATGAAGGCATTGCTTGGTGTAAAAATCTGGGAATTCATTCCTATATTCCTAGCACTGCAGATTATTTTAAGTGAATAATTGAGAAAATCCAATAGAATTTTCATTTTAAGCTTTAAGATTTTGAATTTTTCCTATAGTCAATAGAGAAAATAAGGGTTTGTTTACATAGGAAATATATATTTGAATAAATTGTGTGAATTTAAATAATTCTAGTTATACTCTTTCAGCATATTACTTATTCTGGAACATGCATGAAATGTTCTGGATTCAAATGGGAGAGTGAAATGAGTATAATATTGTGTGTTTAAATATTCCAGTATAGCTAGGATTTTTTTCTGTCTAGTCAAACACTACATAAAGTTATTCCTACCTTTTACTTATAGTCACTTTCAACTTCAAATTTAAGATGTTGAACTGTATGAACAGCAAATACTCGGAGAGGAATATTCTTTCTTTATGATGCACCTAGGAAAAACATAGAAATTATTTCAAAGTGTCTTTCATACGGTTTTCTTCAGTGTGTTACATATTTTTATTGAAAAAAATTCATTCTCATTGATCCAGATAATTTGCAAAACAACATTTTCAAGCTAAGCTAATGATTTCATGAACAGATTTTAGCTTTTGTAGAGGATCAACAAAAGACTGGTGATTACCTCAGTAAAACTGTTCTGATACTGAAAGTGTTCGCTAGTCAAATGTATTTTTAAGTTCCCCAAAGTGAACGGGAAGGGAGGGACATAGTAAGGGGAACTTCATAGATAGGAAGCAGAAGAAAAGAAAACAACAACAAAGAAAAAAAAAGGCAAATAGTGTGAGTGGATAAAAGGTGATAAAAAAAGGAAAAACATAAATACACAAAATGGATTAAAAGAGGACAAAGATGCTAATAACTGTGTCTTGCTACTACACGTAGCTATTTACAGTAATTTCTAGGAAAATTACAGCAAATAGTGTCAACATTATTTTATACCTTTTCATTAAAAAATGAAATGGATTCATCCACTCATAATTTGCTTTTGATATGGACAAATTCAAGTAGGGTTACTCCTTGTCCAGATGAATTTCTTTTTACTTGTCAGTTCTTGCATACTTGCTTGTGTTCTGAAGAAGTACAGACTCACTCCTCTGTACTACATAATCTGACATAAAAGTTGAGGCTGTTTTTTTCTCTCCCTGTAAAAACTGTAATTCGGTTTGTTGCAAAGTCCACTTCTCGGTGAAAATAGTAATTATAAAAGAATTCCATTGAAAAGACAACTCTATTGAGACTTACTTTCAGGAAAAGTGGTTAATAAAACCCAGTTGAACTGTGACCCCTAAGTTGTGTCAGGGCAGAGAGGACCTAACTTAACAAAAGTAAGTTGACAGTTCATTACCATCAATATGATTTCATGATCCAGTGCTGAAACTGAATTGGGCAATAGTTATTTTTTCACTCAGATTTTTTTTTATACTGAATTGTTGTTTAAATTTGTAGGGTTCTGCTGCTCGAATGGACCACGAGACAGCCAGTGTCATGAGCTCTAGTAATAACTATTCTGTTCCTCGCAGACTGACAAGTCATCTGGGTACCAAGGTAACCGAAGATTACAAACCACAGGTCGCTAATGCTACATTTTTACTAATACAATAACCTCATTGTTTCTGCCAATAGTACTGATATTAGCTGAAAGATCTATCCACACAGTGATTTTATCGAGTTAAAATTTTACAATATTTTTTCAACTTTTAAACTATATGCACAGAAATCCTTTTTTTTTACTTACTGATGATCAGTTAAGAGTTGCTACTGCAAGGAAAAAATGAAATTACTAGAATGTCTAAAAAGCTTGTGATGTTGATTTATAATCCATGATGAAAACTAATCCTTTTAAGAGCAGTTCTTCGAATACTTTTCCAGAGTCCAAATCCATAAAGCAGATGCAGCTGCTAAGAAATCGAATGAACAACAACAACAACAAAAAAAAAAAAGTTATGTAAGCCCTTCACAGTGATACATGTCTGTTCACAAAAGACTGTGCTCAAACTATATGTGCAGTATGAAAAGAGATGGGGGAAAAAGGGGCAAATCTGTAACACAAAACTGAGTTCATGAACCACTGGAGTTTATACTGCCTCTGGAATCAGCAGCAGTATAGATATTATCGGTGGTGTGCTGGCTGAGCACAGTCTTCTGGGAATCAGAGCTTATTAGCTTGACATAGTATTAATTACTTTGGGCCTTAAAACAGTGTTACAATGTTGTCATTTTGGTCCTGCATGGTATGCATATACCAAATGGAGGTGACATCAGCTAGTCTATCTATGAGTTTTCCTTGCAAATTGTAGAATTCTCAAAAGCTGCAAACAGTGGGAGAGGCCTGAAGGCAGGGAAAGGGACTGAGTGTGGAAGGATACAGGCAAAGAAATAGTTTGAACTGAGTGTGCTGTGGGGTAGGAAAAGCTTAACATTAATGCCTGAGAAGAAGGGAAAGTGGTAGAGGGTCTAAATAGAGGAATGCATTTACAGATGCAGAAAGAGATGTGTCAGTGGGCAGTGTGTATATACAGAGGGAGAGACAGACAAATATTTTTTTAGTTTTTCCTGTACTATTATTTGCCACAAGCTGGAGGCCGGATTGTGGTGGCTTCTTCAGCTTTATTCTCTGACAAAAACTTTACCTTCCAAATCCAAATAACACTGGATTAAAGCTGCCACTTGAAATATCTGTCAAGAGGCATGCATAAAGCAGATTAAATTCACTCTCCCTTAGGAATCCAAGTGGTTTGTTTTAATACTACATTTGATTTTTCCCAGACCAAGAAAACAGCATCTCCAAACTGGGATGCTAGGCTGTCATAAAATTGGCTCCAAGATTATTTCAATGGATTTTGCATGTGATCATACGGTTTCACAGATTCTGTTTTCTACAGCTTCAGCAATCCTGTATTATTTAGAGAAGTACATGTTAACAGACTTGCTGCTTGATCTACCCCCTGCTATCCAATTTTTTTATAACTTGGTATTTGTACTCATCTTCAGGCACATTTGAATTGTCTCTGAAGAAACCAATTAAATAATTCATTGGTCTGGTAACCAGTGCAAGTATCTAGTTATTAGTAGAAAACTTTGTCTAAGAGTCCAAAGTCTCATTTCTTTCTTAATTGGTATATTCTAAAGAATCACACAGTCTGCTGCTTCACAATTCCCTTTGATAGTTTCTTTATGTTGTGCTTTGATTTTGAATGTTCCTGTTTATCTTGGCTTTAGGAGTTTGGAGTTTCTAGGTAGTATCTAACACCATCCTCTACATCCTGTTACTCTACTAAAAGTTCATTAGAAGAACCAAATGCATTTCTTGATCTAAAGCTATTGAAGAAAACAGAATGGGAAAGACAAACCACTGTTGACCACTGTATTACATGACAGCCAAGGGAATCCCTCAAAAATTGCTATTTTTTAATAAGAAATTTGGTTACTCCAAAGTAAATGTGTAATGCTGGGTTTTCATGGCTTGATTTGATTTGACAAATGCTCAGGATTTTATGTATATTAAGTGAGCATTTGTTTGCTTTACTGGTTTTATCCCTGTAAATTTGAAAAGGTGTTAATTTAACTCTTCCATTTAGCATTTGCTGTAAATAATCTGGTCCATATGCAAGTCAGTCATCATAACAAAAAATGGTTAGTTAATTTGAAGTAGGTTTAAAGGAAAACTTTAAAATACAGGGATATCAGATTTTTTTAGCATGATGTAAGCTAAAAACACATGTAATCATTCTTATCCTTTGTCTAAAATAATGGCATTTAGTACCACATAACATAGTTTTTCACTGAAGAGCATCTTTACATGTAAGTGTGATTCATACAGAACATATTTTTTTGAGACAGAATTAATTTTAAATATATTTTAGATTTCTCAAACTGAAACACTTTCATTAGTATGTTTATTTAATCTTTTTGTACAATGGAAGTTTAGAAGTCTTTGTCATTGGTCTTGTAAATTAATACAGTTACATCCAGCTGCCACCCACTTCTTCTAGCCACTTAACTACTAAGTGAAATTTATTAAATTATGAATTCTGAATTCTAATTAGCACAGATTTTTGCACCATTAAATAAGGTTTTCTTGTTGGTGTACCATTCAAATTTAATTTTAGTTTAATTTAATGTGTATCTTTTAAATGTAACTGTATTTTTAAAATCATTTGACCTGCAGGTGGAAATGGTGTATTCGTTGTTATCAATGCTCGGTACTCATGATAAAGATGACATGTCAAGAACATTGCTAGCAATGTCTAGCTCCCAAGACAGCTGCATAGCCATGCGTCAGTCTGGATGTCTTCCTCTCCTCATCCAGCTTTTACATGGCAACGATAAAGACTCTGTCTTGTTAGGAAACTCTCGTGGTAGTAAAGAGGCCCGTGCCAGAGCCAGCGCAGCACTGCATAACATCATTCACTCCCAGCCTGATGATAAGCGAGGCAGACGGGAAATCCGCGTGCTCCATCTTTTGGAGCAGATCCGTGCTTACTGTGAAACATGTTGGGAATGGCAGGAAGCACATGAACAAGGCATGGACCAAGACAAAAACCCAAGTAGGTTCTGCAAGCTGTATAAAAATGTTGCAAGGATATATTGAAAACAGTGAATTTACAGAAAGTACAACGTTAATCTGACTTCTTGTTGAATGTATGTGAGTGTGTGTGTGTGTTGTTTTGTTAAGCTGAGGTAGTGTTAGGAAATAGTATCTATTACAAATATGATACCCTATTTATAAACTTGTTGTTTAAATCATAAACCTTGCTGTGCTTTCCAGATAATAGTTCTAGTGTTCTGTATTTATAATCTGTAAATTAATATTGAATATGTACTCATTCTGTTTTACATTTTAGTGGATAGTGAAACATACCTACATAAATAATCCCAAACTGCTTTGCATGGAGATGTATTCAGGAGATAGTACATTTCATTTAGAAGAGGAACAGAGAGCACAAATTTCTCAGGGGACAGTTAGAAGAAAGATTTAACCTTCTGGATTGCTTAGCTGCTTTCCTGAATTGAGGGCATTTTTTAAATATGGGCTGCAGGTGTCTGTGACAGACGTATTACTGAAATCAGTGGGCTGCATCATGGGTGTTGGAGTTTAACACAAGAACCATTTAGCAGGAGTGGGGGTCTGAACAAGATGTACCACTACCATTTGTGCATTAGCCAGAATCTAGCTCACAAAAGTATGAGCTTAAAAACATCTCAGTTATGTAACAAAGGGTTTAATTAACCATTTGTAAGGACTTAACACCCAAAGAAGCAGCTTCACGTTAGGTGGCATATTATATTATTTAATGCCACCAGAATATTTAACCTTATTGATTTGTTTCACTAAGATTATTAATTTTTAAAAATAATAAGATAATTCTTTTGTACTGGGAGTCATATTTCTTACTTAATATGTACATTTAGGACTCTGCCTAATTTCTTTTTCAGCATCAAGTGTATTTATAGTACACACATTTGTAAGTAACATTCTTAACTAATTGTCTGTTCGTGGATTACTGGGAAGATACAAACCCTGAACAAAACTGCAACTGATTTATTTTAAGATCAGATTCACTTTGGAAAACTTAGGATCTAGACAAAATCATCTAGGAAATACTAATTGTTACCTATTTCTGGATCAGTGCCTGCTCCAGTGGACCATCAAATCTGTCCTGCAGTATGTGTTTTGATGAAACTTTCGTTTGATGAAGAACACAGGCATGCAATGAATGAGCTTGGTAAGACCAAATGTATTTCCCTGACTTCCTTTGAGAAGCTTGCTGGGTATGCTGACACTTGTGTACCTCACTGAATATATGGCTTTTTTTTACTACTAGTTTAAACAGGTCATCAGTTCATTTGTGTCAGTTGCCCTCTAAAGTGATGAATGCAGTTTAAATTAACCAGACCATTTCTGAGTAGATAAATTACTATGTCAGTTACTCTTTTTTCTGGCATTAATTATGAATTTTGGAAGAGTATTATTATTATGCAAATATTTGCAAATTTAGAAGTGTTGGACTTACAATGGAGACTACTTTCCAGGGTGGGAGGTTTTTTATTGGTGTTTTGTTGGGTTTTTTTGTCCTGAGTTGGTTCCTGTCTTGACAGCTTGAACTTTTTTAGTCCGTGCTCAGTTAATTCTGTGCATGCAATTTTCCTTAATTTGCTACATTTCATTATCAATTAAAATATTCTATGTATTTTTCACTGAAACTAACATTCCGTGATAATAATTAAATCAGTAGTTTTTCAGATTTACTAAATAGCCTTTTATGTAACTGGTGTGAGTTCATTGGTCAGACATGATTTTGGCTGGGTGGAATTAAAAGACGAGTGTGCTTCTTACTTCCTCATAATTCTTCCTGTTCCCATTTTCCCCTGAAATCTCGATGTCGTGCTATCATACCTTGCAGCTGCTACTAAGCACAGGATTCAAGATCCAGAGTCAGTATTTAACAATTTATTTACTTTTCTGAGCCTTTGGGTTTTAAGATGTGATATTTGTTCTCTGCATATAAATCCAATTTGCTCCTTGGTATATATGTATTGTACTCATGATATTAGAGTACAGATACTACTTATTGTCTTGTTTGTTTTTAAAGGAGGTTTGCAGGCCATTGCTGAACTGTTGCAAGTGGATTGTGAAATGTATGGACTTACAAATGATCACTATAGCGTTACCTTAAGGAGGTACGCTGGAATGGCTCTGACAAACTTGACTTTTGGAGATGTGGCAAACAAGGTAAGAGTAAAATTTTAAACACACAGTAATTTCAGTTCATAGCTATGTTTGAATTGTAGTTCTCAAGACAGGTGACGAAAATCTCCAGGATAGGATATTGAGTTTGAGCTCAAGACAGAGCTTCAAACTACCTGTCTTTCCCATCCTGTTCCTGACAGAGAGCACCACAAACTGGATGTTTTATCATGCAAGTATAGTATCAACTCTCAAATTAAATCACTTTTAATTTGTCACTGAAAGTAAGGTTTTTATCTATTGGCTTAATTTTTTAATGAGCATTAGATTAGCACATAATGATTTTGAACCAATGATTACGGATAGTGACTGATTTTTCTGAGGATGTTGAACTAGAACAGTTAATTGAGTCAAATTTTGTAAAGTTGCCGGTTATTTAACGATACTACTACTGTCTGATGAAATTTGGTAAACTTCTTCAGGCTGGAGCTTGCTTTTAAATATCTGGAGCATATCTGGCTCATAATGGGCACTACTTCAAATTAGTATAAGAGAAAATAGGTTCCCTAATTTCCCACAAGGACTTTGCTTTCAAGAGATAGAAAGTTTCAATGATTTCTTGCCCCAGAGTTTGCCAAGCCATGGATCTTAAAATAATTTTGTACTGAGAAGACTTTCATCTTCTGCTCTAAAGGAAGATGTTTCAGGAGTGAATGGAAATAACAGGCTTCATATAACTTGGGTTTTGTTCCAAGAGTAAAGCATAAATCCTTGCTGCAAATGAATAGCTTCACAAAATATTGTCTCTTTACATCATCCAGTGAGTAACCACAACAGGGCTGCAGTTACTGGGTTTATAGCATAAACTAAAACACTCAGATATAAATGTATATGCTCCCCAGCAGATGAGTAGTACAGTTCTAACACATACTTTGTTTTTGAATAATTTTTAGTTGTGCTTTGTCACAATTTCCAACTTAAGCCTTACAGTTTTTCAGTTGCTGTTGTATTCTTAGAAAGTTATTCTTCAAAGGTCAGAAATGTTATATTTGTGTCAGTCTTAAATATTCATATTATTTTGCATACTATGTTTATTTGAAAGAAAACAAATATGATTGTGAGACTCAGTAGATAGTAGGTAACAACACATTGCCAGCTCACAGGTGATTTTTGTCTGGCACATAGTAAAGAAGGCTTCTAAGGTAGTAAAGTTCCAGATAAGTCCTAGACCTGTTATAAAAAATAAAAAAATTAGCACAATTTTACCACTTATCTATTGCCCAGAACAGAAATTTACAGTTATGCTTAACTTTTTAGTAGCTGTAGACCAAATATTTATTGTTGGCAAGATATTTTATTAAGCTTTTATTGAACTTCAGATACGATTAGCTTAAAATAGCAAAACATTGTGCAGAAGCAAGCCACCTAACCTGTTATTTAATACTATTCACTTTATTTTTTCTTCTGATTCCTTACAGGCTACATTATGTTCTATGAAGGGCTGCATGAGAGCTCTTGTAGCCCAGTTGAAATCTGAAAGTGAAGACTTACAGCAGGTAATGTCCTTTCGAGATGAAGTATTTCTTTAGCTTGGACATTTCCATCACTTTGCATCCCATGAATTACATTGCATTGTAATAAAATACTGTATTTCTGCTTTCCTTTCCTAATACTTACCTTCGTTCTACTCATTTGGCCTCACCACCAGTTATTTTTATGCTTGGATTCTATCATCTTCATGAAGTTTCTGGTGTGCTGTCCACAGCCAGCCTTCTCTTTTTTTAATTAGGCTTTCTCTTTGAAATATGCTTCATTCATCCCAGGCTGGGGTTTTTTGTTGTTGTTTTTATTGTTGTTGTCATGTTGTATTGTCTCCCTTTGATGCAAAGTTTGTATCTGTACTCATTCCACAAATTATGAAGTAGAACTTTCTTCTTGTAAAAATGCTTATCTGTGGGTCATATTCTGTTTTTTTTACCAAAGCACATATAACACATGGGCTATAAAACTCACTTTTATGACACTGATCTGTTAGTGGAAGTCCAGTTTTAAAGATGAGTTTGAGTGATCTTAGATTCTCTAATTTAGTCTGCTAGTCATGGTGTTAATGGACTGGTATTACCTGGAGAATTAATACAGTATTGTGGCTTCTCCTACAATTGCAGCAAGTAAATAATAGGGGAATAATAGTAGAGAAACCCGTATTTCAAAAGAGAATCTGCATGTGATTTGACAAGTCATACATAACTACTCTTGACACCAGCACCACCCTAAGAAGCTTTCTAAGTATGAGCAAATGGTGTGACACCTGAGTGTCTCTTCTGATGGCTCCTGCTGTGTAAAGAAAACAGCCTGAAAATAAAGTCTGTAGGAAGGGCTTAGGGTGATCCTGAGAGTTGAGGGTGCAGAACTGTTCTTCATTGGTGTGGAACTCGTTTAAAATTATTAAATATTAACTTGTAATCCATTCTAATTAATATATACTGTAAACAAGCTGGAACAGCTTTTGGAAGGGAAAACCCTGTTTTCCTTGCAGTTTAAGTCAGCAATTTTAAGTAAAATTGACTTTATCTCTTAAAACACTGTTCGCAGAAAATTTTCTCCACTAGAGGAGAAGCTAACTAGTTACGACTGAGAAAATAATTAGAATTACAATAGAAGTTACTGGGCAAACTCTGATTTGATATTAGGGCAGATATTAAGTACATTTAGTGTTCTTGGAAGGGAAGTCAGAGACACATGGGTCCTCTGCCCCATGGTATGTCTTCAGCCACTAGCATGTAGACCCCCATACACGTGCGCACACACAGAGCAGGAAGTCCCTCACTCAGGAAAAGTTAGAAATGGGGTTTAATAAGAATATGGGACGGACTGTGCTCATCAGGCAAAGGGCACGGCGATACAAGCATATCAACCAGCTGACTGTTGAGATGCAACTGTGCCTTTCTGTCCCCTTATCCCTGTGTTTTCCCATGCTTGTGCCTCCCCAAATCACATAGATCCATTCTCTTTCCTGCCTTTGGAACCTCTGGGTTCCCGTCCCATAATAAGTCTTCTACAGTCCCAGAATGCTCTTCTCCTGGATCCCAGAAAGTGTCCCACATCCCTAGGCCAGGATTTCTAGACTGACCTGCCTCAGTCCAAAAGGGGCAGAGAGCTGTTCCCATCGACTTTTCGTGATGGGCGTCACGCCTGGGCCGTGAGGCTGGGGGTCTCCTGGGAGAGCCCTGGAAAGAGCCCGGACAGGGTGCCCCCTCCTCCGAGCCCTTAGTTTGGGTTCCCACCCGCCTTTGGGCCCCTGTGCTCCTCTCTGCGTGCTGAGATGGGCCCCTGATGGGCCGATGGCTCCTGTGGCGGGACTGGGAGCAGCCAGGGCAGGGGATTACTGGGCTCTTCCATCTGCCACTGCCTCCCTCTGCTCCCTTGCGGGTGTGAGCAGGGGAGCATTCATCACATAATCTAACAAGCTTATGCACTTCTGTGACAACGAGAACATTGATGGGTAAAAGTTTTCTGTCAGATTTCATGAGGGATATGCATGCTTACTGCAGCCCATAAATGGATGGAGTTTAATACTGTCCACTGTAGTGACAGCCTATCTCAGTCTGGCTTCTAGCAAGGACAAGGACATAGGCTGAATGGCTACTCATCTTCTATAGAAAACTATTCTGATTGTAAAAGACACAACATATTTTTAAAAGATTTTGAAGAGCTTTATAAACATTAATCAAAGTAATCATACCATCTGAGAGACAGGCAAGTCTTACTGTTCTATTTTACAAGCAGAAAGGCTGAGAAAAAGATGATATAAATCTCTCCTGAGATTACATAAGTAGTGTGGACATCGGAGTAAAGCACAAATCTGGATTTTTTGGACCGATTTTTCAACACGTGTGGAAAGCAGGAAACTTGATTTCAAATCTTTGTTTTAGGTACCCACACAGAAAAAACAGTGCTTTTGATCAAACTTCATACTGAAATGTTAGAACAGTCTAGCAGGCAACACAACAAAAAGCACATTTCAGCAAATTTTAGCTCAGTAGCTGAACATGACCACTGTTAATGAAGCCACAGCATTCCAGAAATCCAGGAGGAAATCTGATAACCTGCTCTAGAAGTAGCTATATTGAGATACATTATTTTTCTTTCACATTTTGTAGGTCATTGCGAGTGTGTTGAGAAACTTGTCCTGGCGAGCAGATGTAAACAGTAAAAAGACTCTAAGAGAAGTTGGAAGTGTGAAAGCACTGATGGAATGTGCTTTAGAAGTTAAGAAGGTATTCTGTATAAATGATTGAGATAAATTTTGGAGAGATTGCATTTATTTTACACAAAACACAAATATTATTGTCCTTTTTGATAAAAGCAGTTGGTCAGATATTTGGGGTGGTTTAGGTAACTTGCTTTGAAGAGAGTTGCTTTGAGTTAACATAGCAGCAGCCCACAATGTAGCAATGACATCTCAAAACTACTAGTATTTCTGTACTTTTATTTACGAGGGTTGACAGCTTTTGCTCTTCAGTTTCATGAACTGTGCTGTTGAAATAGCCTTTTTTATAATTTTGCAATTTAATAAAACCTCTTTTGAGTTAGCGAATAGATAATTACCACTTCTGTAATTTTCTACGTATGTTTTTGGTATCCAGACGGAGTCTGGATTCCATCACAGAGTCTCCCGCCAGCTAGTATTCAAGCCATTTTTACCATTATGGCAGCTAACAAATATTGTAGCACATATTTCTGAAAACTTTGGGGCAAGTAATACCAAATCCATAGCTGAAGGAAGGAGAGAAGCGAACAAAAGTATTAACGTGTGCACTGCTGCCTGCATCTAACTTATCAGCCCAGAAAGCAGAAATTGGAACATACATAACTCCTTGAAGCTAACTTAGGTATTTCTGAGAGCTTGTGATCAATAGTTGAAAACTTCTCTAATTCTGTCATTTTGTTATTTACTTAGGAATCCACCCTAAAAAGTGTTCTGAGTGCCTTATGGAATTTGTCAGCACACTGTACTGAGAACAAAGCTGATATATGTGCTGTTGATGGTGCTCTTGCATTTCTAGTCGGCACACTGACATACCGGAGCCAAACAAACACTTTAGCCATCATAGAAAGTGGAGGAGGAATATTAAGAAATGTTTCTAGCTTAATTGCTACTAATGAGGACCATAGGTGGGTGTACTTTTTATGACAATCTTTAGCAGTTCCACATGTGTATTTAGTAAACAGTTTCTATGACTGAGTTTTAATATGTATGCATGTATTAAGTATGATAATTAAGTACAGTTACTTTTTAATGCATTTGATAAGGCAAGTATTTCACTTACATAACAGGAATATGTGGATTAATACCTGCTGCTTGTTAATGATGAATTCTACTAAAAGCAAACTATTTATATTTGTAATAGGATTTGATTAGCATTCAGATGAAAGCTAGAGGAAATATGAGATAGATTTGCACTGGAGAATTCATTATTATCTTTTCTAAGGACAAAACTTGCCTCTAGCATAATAGGTTTGTGTTTTGATTTGTTTCTTATCCTTTTAAAATGCCACTTACTGGTGTTTGCTTTCCATTACTTCAACACCAGGCAAATCTTGCGAGAGAACAGCTGCTTACAAACCTTGTTACAACACTTGAAGTCACACAGTTTGACAATAGTCAGTAATGCATGTGGGACCCTGTGGAATCTTTCTGCACGAAATGCAAAGGACCAGGAGGCGCTCTGGGACATGGGAGCAGTCAGCATGCTGAAAAATCTCATTCACTCAAAACACAAAATGATAGCCATGGGTAGCGCTGCAGCTCTAAGAAACCTCATGGCAAACAGGCCAGCAAAATATAAGGATGCCAACATTATGTCTCCAGGATCAAGCTTACCTTCTCTTCATGTCAGAAAACAAAAGGCACTGGAAGCAGAATTAGATGCTCAGCATTTATCAGAGACTTTTGACAACATTGATAACTTAAGCCCAAAAGCATCTCACCGTAATAAGCAGAGACATAAGCAAAATATATACAGTGAGTATGTCTTGGACTCCAGTCGGCATGATGATGGTATATGCAGATCAGAGAGTTTTAATGCTGGTAATATGACTGTACTTTCACCATATTTAAATACTACGGTATTGCCTGGCTCTTCCTCTTCTGGTAGAGGAAACATAGAAAATTCTCGATCTGAGAAAGACAGAAATCTTGATAGGGATCGAGCAGTAGGTTTAACTACCTATCATCCAGCTGCAGAGAATACCGGGAACTCCTCTAAGAGAATAGGAATGCAGATTTCTACTGCTGCAGCTCAGATTGCCAAAGTTATGGAAGAAGTAACAAGCATGCATATTCCCCAAGAAGACAGAAGTTCTGGTTCCACTTCTGAAATGCACTGTTTGACAGAAGACAGAAATGCCCCGAGGAGATCAGCCACTGCCCATACTCATTCCAATACATACTTTCCTAAATCTGAGAATTCAAACAGGACATGTCCTGTGCCTTACACAAAAATGGAATACAAGAGAGCTTCAAATGATAGTTTAAATAGTGTTAGCAGCACTGATGGCTATGGTAAAAGAGGCCAAATGAAACCTTCCATTGAGTCTTACTCCGAAGATGATGAAAGTAAATTTTGTAGTTATGGTCAATATCCAGCTGACTTGGCACATAAGATTCATAGTGCAAATCATATGGATGACAATGATGGAGAGCTAGACACTCCTATTAATTATAGCCTTAAATACTCAGATGAACAGTTAAATTCTGGAAGGCAGAGTCCCTCTCAGAATGAAAGATGGGCAAGGCCTAAGCATATAATAGATGATGAAATGAAACAAAATGAACAAAGGCAGTCAAGGAGCCAAAATGTAACTTACCCGGTGTACACTGAAAGTGGAGATGATAAACACTTGAAATATCAGTCACCTTTTGGACAGCAAGAGTGCGTTTCTTCCTTTAGATCAAGGGGATCCAGTGGTTCAGATCAGAACAGAGTAGGCTCAACTCTTGGAATGAATCAGAAAGTAAACCAGTCCTTGTGCCACATTGATGATTATGATGATGATAAGCCAACCAACTATAGTGAACGTTATTCTGAGGAGGAACAACATGAAGAGGAAGACAGGCCAACTAATTATAGTATAAAGTACAATGAAGAGGAACATCATGTTGATCAGCCTATTGATTATAGTTTAAAATACTCAACAGAAGTTCCTCCTTCTCAGAAGCCATCTTTTACTTTTCCAAAGACTTCTTCAGTGCAAAGCACTAAAACTGACCATATTTCCTCAAGCAGTGGGAGCACATCAGCCCCCTCAGCTGGTTCAAAGAGACAGAATCAGCTTCACCCAAATTCTGCACAGAGCAGAGGTGGTCATGCACAAAAGACTGCCTCCTGTAAAACTCCCTCTATTAATCAGGAAACTATACAAACTTACTGTGTGGAAGATACCCCAATATGTTTTTCAAGGTGTAGCTCTTTGTCATCTTTGTCATCAGCTGAAGATGAAATAGGACGTGATCAATCCACACGTGTGACAGATGCTAACAACACACTACAGATAGCAGAACTAAAGGAAAACAGCGGGGCTCTATCTACAGAAGGTGCAGTAAGTGAAATCACATCAACATCGCAACACATCAGAACAAAATCCAGTAGACTTCAGACTTCTAGTTTGTCTCCTTCTGATTCCTCTAGACATAAAGCTGTTGAATTTTCTTCAGGTGCCAAATCTCCCTCAAAGAGTGGTGCACAAACTCCTAAAAGCCCACCAGAACATTACGTGCAGGAAACACCGCTCATGTTCAGCAGATGTACTTCTGTAAGTTCCCTGGATAGTTTTGAAAGCCGTTCAATTGCTAGTTCAGTTCAAAGTGAGCCTTGCAGTGGAATGGTAAGTGGTATTATAAGTCCCAGTGACCTTCCAGACAGCCCTGGACAAACAATGCCTCCAAGCAGAAGTAAAACACCACCCCCTGCCCAAGCAGTTCAAGTAAAAAGAGATGTAGCTAAAGGTAAAGTACCTAGTGGAGAAAAGAGAGATCCTGGTCCTAGACAGGCAGCTGTAAATGCAGCTGTTCAAAGAGTTCAGGTACTGCCAGATGCTGATACGCTATTACATTTTGCCACAGAAAGCACACCGGATGGGTTTTCTTGCTCTTCTAGTCTGAGTGCTCTGAGTCTTGATGAACCATTTATACAGAAGGATGTAGAGTTAAGAATAATGCCTCCGGTTCATGAAAATGAACATGGAAATGAAGCAGAAACTGAACAGTCAGGTGATACGAAGGATAAGCAAGACAAGAAAGCGGAGAAGCCTACTGAAGCAGAAAAAGACATTCTAGATGATTCTGATGATGATGATATTGAAATATTGGAAGCATGTATTATTTCTGCAATGCCAACAAAGTCTTCACGTAAAGCCAAAAAGCCTTCTCAAGCATCTGCTCCAAAAATACCTCCTCCTGTAGCCAGAAAGCCCAGCCAGTTGCCAGTTTACAAACTTTTGCCTTCACAAAGCAGATTGCAATCCCAAAAGCATGTGAGTTTTACACCAGGAGATGATATGCCACGGGTATATTGTGTTGAGGGTACACCAATAAATTTTTCAACAGCTACATCTCTGAGTGATCTCACAATAGAATCGCCCCCAAGTGAGTTGGCCAATGTAGACAGTGTGGGTACGGGAGCAGAGTCAGGGGAATTTGAAAAGCGAGACACCATTCCTACAGAAGGTAGAAGCACTGACGACTCTCAGAGAGCAAAAAGCTCAACTCTGACTCCCCCAGGCCTGGATGATGACAAAACAGAAGAGGGTGATATTCTGGCTGAGTGCATTAACTCAGCTATGCCAAAAGGAAAAAGTCACAAACCTTTCAGAGTGAAGAAGATAATGGATCAAATTCAACAAGCATCTTCATCTCTAAGTAATAAAAACCAACCAGAAGGTGAGAAAAAGAAGCCAACGTCACCAGTAAAGCCTGTTCCCCAAAATAATGAATACAGAGCACGTATAAGAAAAACCACAGAGCCTAAAAGCAATATTAATAATGAAAGAAGCTATCCAGAGAACAGAGACACAAAGAAACAGAGTCTTAAAAATAATTCAAGAGAGTTTAATGATAAATTGCCAAATAATGAAGAGCGTGTAAGAGGAAGCTTTGCATTTGATTCCCCTCATCATTACACACCTATTGAAGGAACTCCCTATTGTTTTTCACGGAATGATTCCCTAAGTTCTTTAGACTTTGATGATGATGATGATGTTGACCTTTCAAGGGAGAAGGCAGAATTAAGAAAAGGAAAAGAAACAAAAGAAACAGAAACTAAAGACTGCACTAATGCAGAACAGTCTTCAAATCAGCAATCAAGTAACAGGACACAAGTTTGTCAAAAACACCCAACAGGCAGAAGCCAGCCTAAAACTTTGTCTCAGTCAGCTAAAGATATTCCAGACAGAGGAGCGGCTACAGATGAGAAAATGCAGAAATTCGCTATTGAAAACACACCTGTTTGTTTTTCTTGCAATTCATCTCTTAGTTCCCTCAGTGATATTGATCAAGAAAACAATAACAACAAAGAAGGGGAACCTGCAAAACATGGTGAGGCTACTGATTCACAGATGGAACCAAACAGACCACAGACTTCTGGTTATGCACCTAAATCATTTCATGTTGAAGATACTCCTGTATGTTTCTCTAGAAACAGCTCTCTGAGTTCTCTTAGTATTGACTCAGAAGATGATCTTTTGCAGGAATGCATTAGTTCTGCTATGCCTAAAAAGAAAAAACCCTCAAGAATAAAGAGTGAAAGTGAGAAAAATAATTCCAGAAATACAGGTGGTATATTAGCAGAAGATTTAACACTGGATTTGAGAGAGATACAGAGGCCAGATTCAGAACATGGTTTCTCACCTGATTCAGAGAACTTTGATTGGAAAGCTATACAAGAAGGTGCAAATTCTATAGTTAGTAGCTTGCATCAAGCTGCGGCTGCTGCATCGCTATCTAGACAAGCTTCATCAGACTCTGATTCTATCCTTTCATTAAAATCTGGTATTTCTCTAGGGTCACCATTTCATCTTACCCCAGACCAAGAAGAAAAACCTTTCACTAGTAATAAAGGTCCAAGAATTCTGAAGCCGGGAGAGAAGAGTACACTGGAGTCTAAAAAAGTAGAATCTGAAAGTAGGGGAATCAAAGGAGGGAAGAAAGTGTATAAAAGTATAATTACAGGAAAAACTCGCTCCAATTCAGAAGTTTCAAGCCAGTTGAAGCAACCACAACAGACAAGTGTGCCTTCAATTTCACGTGGTAGGACAATGATCCATATTCCAGGAGTTCGAAATAGTTCTTCAAGTACTAGTCCTGTTTCCAAAAAAGGTCCCCCGCTCAAAAACACAAACTCCAAGAGTCCCAGTGAAGGCCAAAGTTTGACTAGTTCTCCAAGAGGAGTCAAGTCATCAGTGAAACCTGAGCCAGCTCCTGTAACTAGGCAGCCATCGGGGTTGAACCAGAGTGGATCAAGTAAAGGACCTTCTAGATCAGGATCTAGAGACTCCACTCCTTCTAGACCTCAACAGCAGCCATTAAGTAGGCCTCTGCAATCTCCGGGCCGAAACTCAATTTCCCCAGGAAGAAATGGTATAAGTCCTCCGAACAAACTGTCGCAGTTGCCAAGGACATCATCTCCTAGCACAGCTTCAACTAAATCTTCAGGTTCAGGTAGAATGTCATATACATCACCAGGCAGGCAGATGAGCCAGCAAAACCTTACAAAGCAAACTGCCTTACCCAAGAGTACCAGTAGTATTCCACGAAGTGAGTCTGCTTCAAAAGGGTTAAACCAGGCTCTCAGCAGTGGTGGATCCAACAAAAAGACTGAACTATCCAGAATGTCATCCGCAAAATCTAGTGGAAGTGAATCTGACAGATCTGAGAGACCTGTTCTCGTTCGTCAGTCAACTTTCATTAAAGAAGCTCCGAGCCCGACTCTAAGACGGAAATTAGAAGAGTCAGCTTCATTTGAATCTCTGTCTCCTTCCAGACCGGATTCTCCCACAAGGTCCCAACTACAGACCCCAGTTTTAAGTCCATCTCTTCCTGATATGTCTTTATCCACTCATTCAACTGCCCAGACTAGTGGTTGGCGAAAATTACCCCCTAATCTCAGTCCTTCTGTAGAATATGATGGGAGACCAGCAAAACGTCACGATATAGCTCGTTCTCATTCTGAGAGTCCGTCTAGATTGCTGATCAACAGATCAGGAACATGGAAGCGTGAGCATAGTAAGCATTCCTCATCCCTTCCTCGTGTAAGCACTTGGCGAAGAACTGGAAGTTCTTCATCAATTCTATCAGCTTCTTCAGAATCAAGTGAAAAGGCGAAAAGTGAAGATGAAAAGCAACATGGAAGTTCTCTTTCTGGACCCAAGCAAAGTAAAGAAAGCCAAGCACCAGCAAAAGGTACTTGGAGAAAAATAAAAGAAAATGAAATTCCTCAGATAATGAATGATCCTCAGCATTCTTCCTCGGTTGCCGCAAATGGTTCTGATTCCAAAACTCTCATCTATCAGATGGCACCAGCTGTCTCTAAGACAGAGGATGTGTGGGTGAGGATAGAGGACTGCCCAATTAACAATCCTCGATCTGGAAGGTCGCCAACTGGAAATACTCCCCCTGTTATTGACAGTGTTTCAGAGAAAGGGGGTGTGAATGGTAAAGATTCTAAAGAGATTCAAGAAAAACAAACCCCAGGGAATGGAGGTGTTCCTGTTCGTACCGTTGGTTTAGAAAACCGTCTGAACTCTTTCTTTCAAATAGACAGTCCAGACAAGAAAGGCACTGAAACAAAGCCTCTGCAGAATAATCCTGTTCCTGCACCAGAAAATAATGAAAGTACTGTAAGTGAGCGTACACCATTCAGTTCCAGTAGTTCAAGCAAACATAGCTCCCCCATTGGTGCTGTTGCAGCAAGAGTGACTCCTTTCAACTACAATCCAAGCCGCAGGAAGAGTAGTGTGGACAATAGTTCTGCTCGGCCATCACAGATACCAACACCGGTAAATAACAGCACGAAGAAACGCGACTCCAAGTCTGAAAATCCAGACTCCAGTGGAACTCAGAGTCCTAAACGTCACTCTGGCTCTTACCTGGTAACCTCTGTTTAAGTGCAACAAAAAATAAATAAAACTGATGTATTATATACAGCAGCTATTTAGAAATTTTGTTTCAAATGAAACTTTAAAAGATTGGGGATTGATTCTTTTGGTTTTTTTATTTGTTGTAAATAGTTTTGATTCTTGTTAGAGGGTCCTTGTTCTGGAAGCCATATTTGATAGTATACTTTGTCTTCACTGGTAATATTTTGGAGGAATACCTGATGGACAGTTTGGAATAAAATTGCTAACGCAAGTATATTTGTACAGTATGTTTAACATATATTTAATTAGCATCCCATCCCATAATCCTTTAAATATTGCTTGTCGTTGAAATCATGGAACACTGCAGATGGAGATGATACAGTCATGTTGCTTTATCAATTATTTCTAGATTACAGACTGACTAAACTACATCAGGGAAGAATTGCTATTATTTATGCAAAAAAGTATACTCAGTTTTAGTATTTGTGAGTCCATCTAACCCAATAATTAATCATGTGGCTGTGAAATTCACAGTAATATGGTTTCTGCTGAACAAGCCTTCCCAGCCTGCTTTTCTGCATGAATGGAACTGATGGTTCATTTTCTGAAGTAATGATTAACATTTCTGTGGTCACATAATGTGCATAGATAGTTATGGTGTAACAATTTACACTTTCTTTGTGCTCTGGAAAAAAAAAAAAAAAGGAAAACTGTGTAACTGTAAAACCTTGAACAAAATTATTTTACCTGAATTAGAGTTTATCTTAAAGTAGGTAGAATTTTTTTGCTATGCTGTAACTTGTTGTATATTCTGGTATTTGAGGTGAGATGGCTGCTCTTTTATTAATGAGACATGGGTGATGTCTCAACAGAGACTAAAATGAACATTTCAGAATAAATTATTACTATATGTAAATTGTGTGTGTTACTTCTGCATTACCTAAAAATACGGTATTTTGTTTTGAGATGTCACCATATAATGTGTTATATAATGCACTTAAACTTAAGGCCTGATCCAGCAGGATCTTGCACCTCCAATATTTGTTCTTCCTTATCACCGACAAATGGCTGTTGTAGGATGCTTATAACAGTTGCAGGATCAGGCCCTAGGTCTTCTGTAATATATTTGTAATTGAGACAGTTTCACACATCTCAGGTGCATAACAAGGCTAAAAGGCAGGGTTTTTCCAGTAGCCAAGCAGTATAATTGTTTTCGTGACTGCAAGCCTGAAACAATATTGTATCTATAAAAATAGTATTTGTAAAACAAAAGATTTTTTTAATTGCGGGAAGTAAGGTAGAATGTGAAATAGTGACTATAAGATGAAATTTTAATTCTATTTGAAATCTTCATGCATTTTTTAAATTTATTTTTTAAAAACTATGAAGGGGAAAATATCGCAAGAATGCCATGGCAGCAAGAAATTTGTTATCGTAGTAGAAAAACAATTTTATACACAAACCAGGACATTTGCTGCCCTAAGCCTCTTGGATGCAAATACGGTTTGTGCTACAACAATGCTGAAAAGACAGATTTATGCTTTAAAAATATAAATATAGTATGAATTTAGATGAGAATTGGTTTGAAGTAGAAACATGAGAGAGCAGAACATTACCCATTCTGTGCACGATTGAACAAACCATGAAACAGTGTGTCAGTTTTGTGGTATCTCAACTGGACTATTCTAAAATTAGCATTCTAAATAAATGACATTCAGGATTCAAAATGCCTTGATTTCAGGAAGCCCTGAAATAGAGCAGTTTACCTTTATGGTAGCTTTAACACAGTTGCAGAGTGTATCACATCTGTGTTTTTTGTACTTCACCTGATATTGAAATGAATCAATTTTTGTTTTGAAATCACCATAAGACATGCGCTGTTTATGAACAGAATTGAGATACTATGAGCCAACAGAAGTCAACTTAGATAAAGTCAAAAGCCAATACCAAAAATATCTGTTTGGCAGAATTGGTATCTTATTTGCTCTTTTGTTCTTTGCTTTCTGTCAGATTTGCTTAGAGACATGCCGTGTTTCTATATCATCTAGTAGATCTGTTAACAAGCAGTGCTCCTCATGTTAGCATTTGAAATATTTTGCATATAGTATCTTCACAAAGCTTTTAATGGGAATATTAGTGTCCTTTTAAAGATGAAATAGGAGGCAGAGATTATCTGATGTGTTCAAAGTCAGAACTTCCTATTGGAGTAGAATACAGAACTCCGTCCTTGAGTTTAAAATGCAAGACCACTTTCGTTATAAATGATGTGATACTTTTTTTGTGCTGGGCTTTTAACTACTGATATGAAGATATACCGCATAATCCAGGATAGCTGTTCAACACTGGCTTTACATCTATGATGTGTTGATATAAGAATTTAAAGGTAAGCTCAATCTCAGTAAAGAAATTCTGATTTTAGTTTTATAACTGAGGGAATCAGAAGAAGATGAGGTGAAACAATAAATAATTGTATATGTATCAAACACCAGAATGTCTTTGAAAATTGTAGTGGCTTCTCTAGATAGTCTTGGAGGTACTTCATGATCATTATAATTGGGAAGTTTCTCTTAATATCGTCATAAGTAACCTATATTTATAGCAAAGACAGATGAGAGAAGCTTTCCAGCTATAAGGGTAGTGATACACTAAAATATGCTTCCCATGGGAGTTGTTAGATTTCCATTGTAGAAGATATAAGAAGAGGTTTATGAAACATCTCATAGGGATGGACTATAGTATATTTCGTATTGCCTCTGTGCAGAGATGGGCTTAGGTAATCTTTTGAAATCCCTTCCAGATCTACATTTCTCTGATTCTTTATCTAAAATATTTAGTATCCACTAAGAGCCTTTTAGAATATTTAAGGACATCCATGCTGTTTGATTTATGTTAGGGATGAGGATACAAAGTTATATTCTAAGCTTAACTATTAAAAACCAGATCCCGGAAATACAAAACTCAAAAAAAAAAAGAAAAATGGCTGTAGTAAGTATAATTGGTCTTGGATTTTGTTAATGATGTCTAAATTCATGATAGTCAAATTTGATGTATGCTGCTAAATATTTACTCTTCTTTCTTGGTTTTATTTTTATGAAGTTGCCATAGCAGGTGCAAGGACATTCTTTACGTCAAGGCAAAACAAAGGAAAGCAAGGAGCTAAGGAAACCAAGACTCATTTTACTGTTCTTCTGGGATGCACTGCCTTTCTTTTTGCAGATCTTGATAGAACTTTTGTGACTTATGCTCAGACCTTCAGTTGTCCTTGAATTAGCTTACCATATCCAGAACATATAAAACTTGTACTTAAAAATCATTTTATACTGAAAATACACTCATAAAGCTCATTTCAGACTGACTTAGAGCTTTGTCCTCTTGATGTGAAAAGCAGAAACGTGACCTCTCCTCAAATGGTAATTGGTTCACTTTTTAAAACGTACATTCATTTTCGTTTCCTGCTGGGTGCCACAGTTAAGGTTATTGCTCATTTTCTGTGAAAGCTTTTCTGATTAAATATTGCAGACTTTAAAGGGGAACTAATCTCTTTCTCTTTTTCATGTGCAGTTCTCTATCAGAGTATTTTCCCCTGAAAGCTTTAAGGTAATTCTCAAAACTCTGTCAGAGATGACAGCTTAAAAATTGAAAGCCTTGCCAGGATTTCCTGATGAGATTGGAATATTGTTTCAAGCAGGATTTGGCTGCAGAATACAAGTATAGTTTATGCTATAAATTTCAGTAAACAACAGTATTCTTCAGCATAGACTAGTATCTTTGATGGTTTGGGGAAATTAGTTGCTGTGTCTTGGGTAAAGGGGGAGGGGAAAAAAAGAGACAATTTCGGAGACTCTCAGCCATATTGTCCCAGGGATGTACTTTCATGTCTTCCCCAGTAAATTACATAAGCTGCACAGGAGAGAGAGAACATTTTGTTCCACAAATTAATGAGTGTTTATTCTGAAAGTGTACAAGTAGACCATGAAACTGCAACACTTGTTTGATAATCTGACAGTTGAATTCTTTGATGGCCGCTTTGGAGGACTTCCTAACTGTCCATCCCCCCATCACCTCTAACAGAAATTGAGCTAGAAATAGAGATTACCAAGAAGATAAGAATGTATTAGTGTCATCATTTTCTTAAGGATGAAGATCCATGTTATTGCTAGAATCAAAGAAACAGCACGCACTGTTGAAAGAAGTTTCCTTCTCCCTTCTGTGCTCCTGGCTGTGAATCCTGGCTCTCATCTGACCTTTCAGTGGACTAGCTCACCTCTTAGCAGAACTGATGGAGGGCGTAGGATTAGTGCTGCATTTAGTATGCTGAATTTGCTTAGTGCAGAGTTTAACAAGCACTGCCTGAGCCAGCAGAAAAGAAAATAAACAGCTAGGGCTGGTAGAAAGAGGTTGGGATAATTTCCTTTATGGGTGATCAGTGGGTTGGATCAAGCCATTACAGGCAATTTTAAGCTGATATGCCAAGTTTCAGACCTGTTCTTCACCCCTTTTGAGACGGCAAAAGCAAACTAAAATTGGGGGGGGGTACTTCTAACTATTGTTCACTTTGAACTTCTGCTTTGCATTTAAATACATTATGTTCGGGTAAGTCCTTTATCCTGGAAATTATGACAACTAACTTCAGAAATATTACATCAGTCTATAGTTTGGACTTGTGGAAAAGAAGTACTTCTTCATCAAAAATACTCCAAGAACAAATTTTTCTACCATACATAAACTTCTAGGCGACAATTTTTAAATTTACAATATTGAATTCAATGCAGTAAATCCTTCCAGTAAAAAGGATTGTTACGAGATGCCTCCCAAACTGTCTTTTCTCATCTAGCTTTCATTAAATAGTATGAACAGCCATAAGTGTGTAGCTAACAATCACATGTAGACTTCCACCTAAACATAACTTCATATATCTACTGTAATGCCTTGCAAAGTCGCATCCACCTGCCTGACAGCTCTGTTCTTATTGAGATGTGTGATTTGGATGAAGCTGCGTATCAGAAGTGAAGTGTCAGTTAATACGAAGCGTGACTTCTTTCACATGCTTAAAACTTCGGGGACCTTCTTAATACCAAATTACCCAAATGTATTCACCCTCTGGTTCCACAGCCATCTCCTTTGCACTTTTACATTTAACCAGAAGAGATGCCCATGCTTTTATTTTCAATTGAGATAACATGTAGAAATATGATTGCTGCTTCATAGTTTCCTATATGCAGAATAACAGATTGTATCTGTAAATGTGTTATAGAATGTTACGTAGTTATGGTTGAGTTTGTAGTCAGAATGGTAAGTTAACTGGTTACGTGTTGTGTTTGGTTACATATTGGAAGTGCAAGGGAATTTGTTGTGGTGCAGAAGAGCTTAAGAGTTCACAACAGTAATTAATGTAGGTGTCAATTAATTTGTGATGCCAAGATGAATACAGAGTATGTATTTAATACATAGGTTTTCTGCTGTCAACTTTCAGTTTACCAGATGTGCTGTTTACTTACTTTAAGACTGGGTAATGCCTCCCTAGCATAGTTTTGCAAATTACCTTTCTTAGGAAATTTCCACATAGTTAGAGGCTTATGTATTTATGAATTGCTGCCACTTCAAGATTTCAGGAAATTATTCTAATTTTGCTGTTCGTGAAAGCATCCTTTGCTTGAGTGGCTGTGGAATTGCAGTTAGGACATCAGGAAAATGTAGAGGGAGCTTGTTCACTCAGTAAAACGCACTTCTGCCCAGACCTCAAGCCATACGTACAAACAGTATCTCTAATGCCCTCCTTCTTGGTGGGATTTAACATGCATAAAGCTTGTGCTGGTTCTCTGCAAGTAATTAAATTGTCATCCTCTGAGATCAGATGCATCTTCCCACCTGTAAATGTTGTTTCTCTTGAACAAACTCAGCCCACAATCATCCTTCCTTCAGTTCTGTTGTTTGCTTCTGCCTGAGATGCATTACTGTTTATACCCTAACGCTGTAATTAATTCTTTCTTCAACTATTCTAATGTATTTTGTTTCACAGTATACTTATTCTGAATTTAGTCTTGCTATGCATAATTTATTTATTACTTGCAGTGTTATATAAAATTTCCTCCTGATTGCACCTTGTCAGAGTGGAATTGTTTTCTTGGCTACTACTGAAAGTTGGGTGTCTGCTGTATTAGAAATATGATTTCATTTAAAAAGGAAGTTGCTGTTAAGACACTTCCATAATGATTCAGCAT
The DNA here is from genome assembly GCF_000737465.1 of Haliaeetus leucocephalus. NCBI lineage: Eukaryota > Metazoa > Chordata > Aves > Accipitriformes > Accipitridae > Haliaeetus > Haliaeetus leucocephalus. The sequence continues at coordinate 1,710,681 of NW_010972603.1, forward strand.
ATCAGAACAAATGCTCTAAAAAACCATGCAGTTTTGTTTTGGTGGTAGTCATGTTTCAGATGAATAAGAAGTGGAAAAAAACAGCTCAGAGACATGCAGTTCACCAGTAGAGCTCTGTTTTCTTCCATGTTTCATTTTGGAACAAACTGCACGAAACAAAAAATCTAGGTCCGGCACAGTGTAATTCCATAATCTCTCTGTTTACTGACAAGAGGTTTGCAAGAAGGTTTATTTCATTATGACTCATAAGCACAGCAGAGACTGGGTTAATTCCAAAGTCTGTCTTTTCCATAATGAATGCATTAGAGACTATTAAGAGACCTAGGTTGATTAATTCCCGACACACACACAAACCTGTATTTATATACACATGCATATTTTGCACTCTTACATTCACTTTAGGCTTTGACTGAGTTAGAAGCATTTAAACTATTAAAAAAAAGCACTGTTGTTGAGTTACTAAGATCCTTTGTTTTCTAGTATTTGTAGCACTGTGTTTCATAGTTGAGAAGAGTTCTAATTTCAGGACTGATTAGCTGGTACCTTATTTTTGAAGTGTTCTAGAGAAATACGCACTACGTCTCAATTTATATGCAGAAAAGGAAATTGCCTTGCTGGTAATATACACAATTCTATTCAGAATTTAAAAAGAGCATTGCTACTATCACCTGCAGTTTAAAGTCAGTAGGGATTGTGAAAACAAGGGAGATTTTGAGTGATTACATTTACTACAAATGAAGGTAGATTATGGCTAATTCTGTCCCTTCTTCTACTAATCGTTTGTACAAAAAGAATATTGTTTGGGGCAGGGGGGGAAAGGCAGTTTGAATACACCATAACACAGAATTCAGATTTGCTTGTGTATCTTACTTAGATTATTGGTAAGGTCTGTGATGGCACACATTTAGAGTGCAAGTAGTTATGAAAGAGCAGGCAGGTACATGTAAAAACTAAGCCATAATATGAATGGTGAGAAAACTCCCATGTTAAAAAAATCTTATTATTCCATTGTGTAATGAAAGGGAGTTGACATCTTTTTTTCTTCCTATAATTGAGCAGTTGAACAACCACAATGGATTGATACTTTTAAGTGTTTTAAGTCATTTGGAGTTCTTACAAATAGAAATCCCCTAGCTTAAGTGAAAGCTATGGATTCAGTGCAAATACTGTATTACTCTGTCACACACAGATGACTGATGGCTCCTTTTGATCTTACAAACTGACTGTACACAGCTGTGACTTTACACAGCTGTCAGCTGTTCTACAAGGCTAAAACAGAAGGCCAAGGAATGACTGGGTGTAAAATCTGAGGTCTATACTTCAGAGACATAGTCTTTGCAAATATGAAGGAATGAGAGATGGGTAGAAATCCCTGTTTTTCTATTTCCACTTCGCCAGTTCTCCTGTTGCCAGCTAAATAGGGATTTGGATAAGAGTCTTGGCAATGTGGTGAACGACAGTCTCCCCGTATCTTAGTGAAATACTGTATATATTGTCTGCTGTGCTTTCTAAATTAATTCATGTAAGTCAAGGCTTGGGTCTAGGTGACATAATCCAAAAGATTTTTAGCTCTGAACAGCATACAAGTCAGGATGACAGTTTCAAGGCCACTTCGTGATTCTCAGCTGCTCTTATGATGCAGCACTTCACAGATTGAAACAAGTAAGCCCAATGTGGCTTAGAACATCCCACATGCCTTAAAAAGGCACAAACATCAGGATTGTTTATAGGCCTCTACCATTGAGATGAGCAAAAGTGATGTTTCTGATTAATAAAGCTGTATAGCTGTTGTCTCTGTAGGATAGGCACGAGGTAGTGCGGCTCCAGAAAACACTTATGTAGAAGATACGATTTTGGATTGTTAAGACTGAAAGAACTGGGGTAGTCTGGATTTAAAATAACCACTTCTTTAGGGAAAATGGTATATACAGTCTTTTCAAAGTGGCACATACCAGGAGGGGTATGGTTAATTCTGCATGTTGAAGTTCCATGATAAGTAAATACCAGTTTTATGAAACTAAATGAAGGGCAGCATTATTTTCTCTCTTCTCTATGCTGTTTAGCTCTCTATCCTCTGTTGGACAGACCTAGTTCACACCTGTCTATCACTTCCACCTTAAGAGTCATATTTCATGAAGTATGTTTCCATTTCGAACAGTTTCTTTTTTTTTCTCCAGCCCCTGTATTTTACTTAAAAAGATATTTTTGGAATCCTTGCTTACAAAGATTGTGGAGAAAATCCTTCTCAGCTTGCCCCCTTCCCTTCAATGTCTACTGAACCAACCACAATTTCACTCTATGTCCCCTTTCTTTGTTCTGCATTTTATCTGCAGTCCACTATGGAGCTCTTTCACCAATCTAGCTGAAAATACACCTCCTCCCAAATGACCTCACTAGTCCAATTATTATATAGGCATTTCTAGCATGTTTACACTATGCAGTGTAACATCAGGTTAAAGAAAACTAAACATGTAAGCTAGGTCTGAATAAACTGGCACCTGCACATGACACTTCCCAGTAAAACACAGAGAAACTATGTCTCCTCAAACCATCTACATTTTCTTGGGTTCCCACTTCTAGTTAGGACACCTGCATTTATCCCAGGTGAAATGTACCAGCCTGTACCACAACTGCTTTGAATTTCTGTTTCACAGTTGTACAGGGCTCTTGTTGCTGGGTTGTTTTGTTTGGGGTTTTTTTGCTATTTTTCTTCCCCAGACAACCCAAACAGTAAAAAACAGAGTCTGACTAAAGACACCTGACTTGCTGCTGACAGTTTATGCGCTGAGGGAATTCTCTGCTTGAGATGCTTGTAGTGCAGTGCTCATTCCCTGCGACTTCCCCTTCCACTGCAGTTACAGCAAATGGAATAACCTCACGAAGTTACATGCAGCTTTCAGACACCAGTATGCCTGCTACTAACCAAAGGCATTATTTGCAGTCTTGAAATTTTGCTGCAGATGTACACGAGTCTTATCCTCACCAGCAATTATACTTTCTCTTCATACTGCTTTAAAATGTTTAAAAAGTGTCAGCTTTTGATTCCTTCATCATTCAATTTCTGAGGTCAGGGACAGCAGATATGTGGGAAGCACATGCACCTACAGCGTGCCCGAGCTAGTGTGCTTTGTGACCTACTTCTGTCTCTAAATTCTTCAGGCTAGAAATATGCAGAATTCAAGTCTGAAGTGTATTTCTTATGGCACTAGAACGAATGCAGTGACTGGATGCCATGTACTCAATGAAGTCATTCTACAGTGATGATGGGGATTAAATTGACATATCTGTAGCCAGTGCTTCATTTTAGGCATGCTAGTTTCAAGATACTGTGAATTCTAGCACCAGTAAAGGAGATTGGTATGCAGTAATAGCATCTGCAGAAAAGACGACATGCTTCCCCTGTTGTGGTCAGTCATGTATGCCATATGATCCAATCTGTAACTCCACAAACTCCATTTCCAACAATTTTTGAATTATTTTTCCATCTGAAAAACATGTGGAAAATAATTTTTGTCATTGCCACAAATACTGATACAGGCTATGTAGCTTTTGTTCTGTTACAGTAAGTTTAAATATTGTTTTAAAAGAGAAGCCATTAATCTAATATGTTGGTATTAAGAAATTGTATGAATTCAAAGGAAGAAAAACCCCGTGCAATTGTCAAATACAACAACATTAAACAAATACATAAAATCTTTCTCAGTGTCCTCACTAAGTGGACTGAGAGCAATATTAATATGCAACGATGGTACTGTGCCACTCACAAACTGCAGCTGTATTTAATGCCTTATTTAACCTGATATCAGAGCAGTGTGTTTCTCAAGGTGATGTTCAGTGGTAGCCCGTTATGGACCAGAAATTGCTTTACAAAGTAACTGAGAAACTAAAAACCTTGCAGAAATCTAAGGGGGAAAAAAGAAGTAAATTTTAATTAAGTTTTAGCCTGTTTTTTATTTAATTGTATGTGAAGCTGTGGTAATACCAAATAAATATTTCTTAGTGTTTTTTCCTAAAAGCACTAGATTGTTCTTTGATTTAAACTCTGCTATAGCACTGTCCTTCAGAGGGAGATTTGTGTTTGTACCCTTTTTGTGGGTTCAAACCTATGTGTCCCGGAAGGAAATGGCTATGCATATTATTTGAAAAAAACAAACGGCAATAAGCTTGATTTGTAATGTGGTTTAGCGATGACCATGTTTCACGCAATGGTCAGATCATAAATACGCCCTGCACACTGCATGCCTGCACAGAGACACAATCAATATGTAATGAAATCCAGCGTGTCCACAGTTCACGTTGTATGTATGGTCACAGAGGATTAAATGGTGTCAATGTTCTTGAAGCCTTTTTTAGCTTTAAGACCTTCTTCTCCCCAGTCACAAGGACAGGGACTACAGCCTGGTGTTTGGGGAGCACACCACCACCACTGTGGGATGCGGTTGCCATGCAGGGGGCATGCAGGTGGAACACTTGTAGGCCAAGGCTACAAATGCTGCTGACCTGCCCACCTCCCTCCTTCCCACCCCTACAGCCTACCTCTGTCTGGCTGAATGCAGGTGACAACAGTTGACAGGACAAGCTTCTGCCACTGTGGCTGATGTGCAGATGTAAGCACTGACAACCTGGACAGTAGGACAACAGCACCCAAGGTAATGGCAGCTCTAACACTTTTTTAGGTGGTGCCAATCTCAATGGAAAGTCATTTAATAGACACATGAACGTGTATATGCAATGGAGATTTAAAAGAAAAACTCTGTGCAAAGAAGGAACAACATAGGAGATCCATTACCAAGCTGGTGTTAACAAGATAAGAACATTTTGTTGTTAAGCAAAAAAATATGTCTAAGTAATTATTTTTAATAATTATCTCTTAGAGGGGTACACTTAACTCTGTATCAGCCAGCTTGATGGTAATTGGGAGATAATCCTCCAAAACTCTGTCTTTAGCACTGGACAACTATTGCATCAAAAGCTTCCTTCATAACTTGACACACCTTGTTTACATAATTTTTCTTTTTTTTTAGCTGAGGAGCTTGTTGAGTCATGTTTGTGAGGCACTGCCAAATTGCAGACTTGCTACCAGACAGCCGTAGTTACATTTTCAAAAGCTGCTACTGCTGAGGCCCCACAGTTGTACTGTTTGTATTTTCTGCAGTACTTTTGTACAGTGTATTCACTTCTGACACAATGAGAGCAAGGACAGAAGACAACAAAATTGACCATCATTCAAAAGATTGAATAGACAAATAACTCATTAATCAGTGCCAAATGCCACCCCGATTCTGAAGCTTCTCCATAACTCTTAACTCTTCCACGTTTTCATGAACTGTACTTGGCAGTTCTTACCTGGGAATATCACTGTGTTGCACTGGGTCTTAGCATGCTCCTCTTCTGTATTTCATCGTGGGGAGCTAGATGCTTTGGTGGAGCAGAAAAAAAACCATAAGAACATGGATAAATATTGAATAAATACCTTCAGTTCTTTGGTCTGCTACATAGCTGCTGCATGCAGTTTAACTGGTGAGTGCAACAGTGAACAAAATGTGCCCTGTGAAATTCACAGAGTGACCAGATGGTTGAGGTTGTCGGGGACCTCTGCAAGTCATCTGGTCCAACCCCCCTGCTCAAGCAGGGCCACCTACAGCTGGGTGCCCAGGACCATTCCCATACGACTTTTGAGGATGGAGACTCCACCACCTCTCTGGGCAACCTGTGCCAGCACTCGGTCACCCTCACAGTGAAAGTGTTTCCTGATGTTCAGGGGGAACCTCCTGTGTTTCAGCCTGTGCCCATTGCCTCTGGTCCTGTCACTGGGCACCACTGACAAGAGCCTGGCTCCGTCCTCTTGGCACCCTCCCTGCAGGTATTTATATACATTGATGAGATCCATCCCGATCCTTGTCTTCTCCAGGCTGAACAGTGCCAGCTCTCTCAGCCTGTCCTCATAGGAGAGGTGCTTCAGTTGTTTCATCATCTTGCTGGCCCTTCATGGGATTCTATCCAGTGTGTCTATGTCTCTCTTGTACTGGGGAGCCCAGCAGCAGACAAAGCACTCCAGGTGTGGCCTCACCAGCGCTGAGCAGAGGGAACAGATCATCACCCTCGACCTGCTGGCAACACTTCTTTTAATAGCCCAGGATACAATTAGCCTTCTTTGCTGCAAGGACACATTGCTGGTGTGCGTTCAACTTGGTGTCCACCAGGACCCCCAGGTCCTGTTCTGCCAAGCTGCTTCCCAGCTGGGTGTCCCCCAGCATGTACTGGTGCCTGGGGTTGTTCCTCCCCAGGTGCAGGACTTCGTGCTTCCCCTTGTTGAACTGCGTGAGGTTCCTGTTGGCCCATTTCTCCATCCTGTTCCAGGTCCCTCTGGACAGCAGCGGGACCCTCTGGTGTATCGGCCCCTCCTCCCAGTTTGGTGTCACCTGCAGACTGGCTGAGGGTGCACTCTGCCCCATCATCCAGCTCACTAATGAAGCTGTTCAGCAGGACTGGACCCAGCGCTGACCCCTGGGGTACACTGCTAGTTACCGACCTCCCACCAGACTTTGCGCCGCTGATCGCCACGCTCTGGGCTTATCTTTGACTAGCGCTCGTAGCGCGTTCCGGGTGCATACCATCGCTCCCCCGCCACCACTAAGCCCGCACGCTTCCCCGGCGTGCCAGGCAGAGGTGGCTGCGGCTGCCAGGCCCCCCGCCCCCTTCTCCCGGCGGAGCCCTGCACAGGGCCCCGAGCGGGAACGGCGCTCCCCGGCGCGCAGTGCGGCCCCCCGGCCGTCCGCCGGTGGTGGGGCTCG
>NW_010972603.1:1717566-1718133 GCF_000737465.1 Haliaeetus leucocephalus
CGGACGGCGCGGCTCACGCGCTCCGACGTGCCGCCGCAGCGACTCCGCTCTCGCACGACGCTTCTGGCGACGGAGACGCCGGCGCCCTCGCAGCCCGAGGCGCCGCGGAGCGCCTTCCCCAGCCCAGCCCGCCCGGGCCCCTTCTCCTCAGCCTGCCCCGCACCCACGCGCCGCGAGGGCGCATGCGCGGCAGCGCGCGGGGCCTGCCAGCAGTGATGCGGGACCGCGTTCGAGGGCGACGGGCTTTAGAGGCAGCAGCACCGGCCAATGGGATTCCAGGACGGGGAGGGGCGGGGGCGGGATTTCCTCGCGAAGGGAAAGAGCAGTGAGGCCGGTGCGGGTCGGCGGCGGTGGTGAAGGCGGCGGTGGTGAAGGTGTTATGGCCGGTGCCACCACCGCCGCGTCTCCGGCCGACAAGGAGAGGTAACGTGGTCTGTGCCCTCCCAGGCAGCGGCGTGCCCAGCCGCTGCCCTCCCGCCGGGGGCCGCCGGCGCCCTTCCTCGGCGTGGGACGCCGTCGGCGGCGCCTGAGGGCTGCAGCCGGCCGTGAGGGGCTGGGGCTGGGGCT
>NW_010972603.1:1718178-1733982 GCF_000737465.1 Haliaeetus leucocephalus
CTGGCGGGCCGGGGGGCGAAGGCGCACGTCGGCTCGGGACGGCGGGAGGTGGGTCCGGCTTGCAGCTGTAACAACGTTTGCAAGTACGTGCGGTAGTCTGTTGCAATAACACGTCACGTAAGATGGCTGCACGCTGAATCGGATACGGGCTGGCACGCTGCGTTTCGGCCGAATAGCCCGCGTCGCGGCGAAGCGGGGCCGGTTCCCGGAGGCGGCGGTCGGGTTTGCAGCCCGCGTGCAGGGCAGCGAGGGGGGCAGCCGGCAGTGTCCCCGCCGCCGGCATTCCAGGCGGCCAGGTTGCCGTTGTGCTCACGGAGGAGGCTTATTGCAGTGCAGGTGTTGAGGGGGGAGGTTGAGGTTTGGCGGTTTCCCCTGGGGGAGCGCCCGAAGCTGTGCTGTGCTGTGGCTCGGTCCGCGTGTGGTGTCGCTCAGAACAGCTGAGGCGAGCAGGAGCGGGAGCAGGAGGTGGGCGGCGGAGTGTGTCGGTGGCTGTGAGCGTCGGTACCGGGACCGAAAATCTCCTGTGCAGAACTCTGCCGCTTTCGCAGAAGTAGTAGTGGGCGCGGAAGGAGGGCTGCAGCGAAGAGGGGAAAATACCAGTGGAAAGATACTTAGGAGAAAAAGAGTAGCAAGAGTCGGGATGACCGAGGCTAGCTTTACAGGCAGCAAGAAGTGTTTTCTGGGGGGCAGTAAGGATCAGTGGTCCTTGTCAGTCTCCAACTAACTGAACATTAGCCTGCTCCGAATTAGTTGCTCGCTTTCCACTTCCCTGTTTTCTTATGCTGTCATGGCTCCTCATTCAAATGTCGGCGCTCTTCAGCCTCTCCTTGTAAGCCTCAGCTAGTTGCTTTTTTTATTCTCTAATAAGAAGAACAGTTGAGGTTTTGCTACTCTTGCCACCTGTATGTGCTTGACGGGTTTAAATCTACTGAAAAATCTTTTCAGTTTCTAAGCATAGTTTTACGGAGGCTTTATAACTTACCCAAATGTGGGTTGTTCTATGTGCCGGGGGCGGGGGGGGAGGAGCAAATCCATAGCAAAAATAACCCGCTTCTTGCTTCTGTTAAGAACTTGTGTACTTGGTGTACTACAGTCTTTTCAGGAAACCTTTTTTAATTCTTTTCAGGGAAACGTATATGTTTCTTTCTGGGTTTCAGGGATTTAAGAAATGGGTCAAAACATTCTCTTTCAGCCTTCTTTTTTTCTCAAGATAGATAGCGCCATCCTTTGTACACACTGTGCCCCAAAAAATGGTGTCGTAGAAAAAATATTTCTGACAAATGGTCGTGCAGTGTCCTGGATAACTCAAAATGGGGTTTTGCAACATCCTACTAATTGGTCTAGGGAAAACAAATGGTTGTTCTAAGCTGCTGTGGGAACTTTTGTGTTGCAGCTGTGAGATTTACTTTTTGTTTTACTAGGAAAATACTGCATAAGCAATTAAGGAGTTGATATTACTTACTGAAACTCACTGTTTTCTCTTTTTAGATTCATCTGTATTTATCCAGCATATTTGAATAACAAGAAGACAATAGCAGAAGGAAGAAGGATACCTATAGACAAAGTAATTTTGTGGGTGGCAGGGAAATATGATGTTTTGTTTTGCTACGCAGTAGTGTGTAGAGAGTTGGAAAATAAATCTCAAGCTGTTGATCTTTCCTATCCCCCATGGCAAGTAGCTCGATAACTGGAAATTACAGTGTATTTGAAGATAACCTAGAGTCAGCATGCAAATTTGGTAGAAGAGCACTGGGTTTAAGTGTCTACTTTCATATGAGCAGCACCTTTGGCAAGCAGGTGAAGTAATGAGAAATTTAATGCACTCAACCTCCTACATAAGTAGTTTGCCAAATTAGAAAGCGATGCAGAAAAGAATAGCTAGCTAATGATTGTTCTTTGGTGACTGACTATATATGCCTGTACTATATGCCCTGTCCCCTTTGCCGCTCTCAAAGATGGAACTTACAATTGCGTGTGGCACATAGCCTCGGTAGTTGTTGTTGCTTTTAATCTGTCCAGAAATAGCTTTTGATCACCTCAGTCCTTTGTAACATTTTCAGCAAGCAGTGCTGGGAATATAAAAAGGGCTTTTCTCACTGCTTAGAGTTGGTTGTTTGGGTTTTTTTTCTGATAATGGTTAAAGTCTTTCTTGACCATGCAAGTTTGCCAGTCAAAGATCTCTCTATGGAAGGAATCTGCTGCCCTGTGCCTAGAAAGTTTCCATTCTTTTCTCCTTCAGTCCTTGCTATAAGTTTGCTGTTGCTGATTCATGGCTTATGGGGTTTTTTTTGTAAATATAATAAATGTTATTTCATTTCAATTACTTTTCCTAAGCAATTTTTCTACTTGCTCCCCTGCCCTAATTAATTCTGTCTCATCTGTTTCCTGTTTTACTGATGTCTTACCTCTTCTTTTTTTTTTTTATGTTTTCTAGACCATAGGAGCACTCACAGGTGACTTCTGCGTAGATTTGTCATTATTTCAAGTGCCCTCTCTTTCCTCATCTGCTTTTTCTAGTTACAGAGTACAGGGTGGGAAATAGCTAACTGTTGCTGTATAGCATCATTGAAAAGTAATTAACTGTAATACATTGTTTTAACAGGCTGTTGAAAATCCTACATCTACGGAAATCCAAGATGTATGTGCAGCCGTTGGATTCAATGTGCTTTTAGAGGTAATTTATAAAAAAAAAAAAAAAAGGAAAGAAAAAAAAACCCACCACAAAAACCCCCACAAACTTGTTATGTGTGTCTGTTCTTCTTTCATTATAACTTTTCCTATGGACAGGATAAATTACAATTGAGAAGTTTTTTGTTACCAGCCAAGATATTTGCTTGCTTTGAGTAGAAGCTGACCATAATGATGAAGTTGGAAAACCCAGATCTCTGAGACAGTGCCACTTTTAAGCTTATAAAAAGATTACTGTTATTTAACTGTCTTTCTGAGAAGACTATCCTAGATGCTTAGAAGTGTGTCAGAATAAAAGCTAATTTTTCAAGCTGCAACTCTGCAAATTAAACTTTTAAAAAGGCATATTTTTAATGAAGGGTGGTTACCTTTTGGAATGAGCGTCCTATAGGAATAGGATTCTGATGCTTGAAATCTTCAGAGTCCTTTGGAGTTAAGTTTTAGGCAGAGAATGTAATTTTTTTTTTTTTAGTGTAATACCTGCTTGCTCTTTAAATAGTTTAAGTTGTTTTTTTCTTAGGGAATGAGTCTGGCTTTCTAGAGAAGTAACTTTTTGCAGTTTGTTTTCTGAGGTAATTATTAATTTAAAATACTGTTAAATTTTCTAAGAATAATTTAAGTCCTTATCTAAGAGTGTGACTGGTATCCAAAACTGAGCGCAAAATCACTTTGCTTTTTAGAAGAGCTCAAATATATTCCTGTTAGTGCACACCAGCCTGTGAAATAGCCAGTACCAGTAAGAAACCTGTAACATTTTAATCAAAATGAAGGCTGTGAGTATCCAAAAGCAGGGGGCCTCAGACTATGACCTATGACTTACTGTCTCTAGGTATCCAGAAGGGTTTGTGGCGATGGAGATGAAACAAAAACTTGTGTCACTGCAGTCCAGACTGGTGGGGAAGTAGAACAGTCCCTGTAGCAGGTTCCTCACTAAATTGTTCAGTACCAGTAGCTGGTTGCAGCAGTGCTTCTGAAAAAGTTGTGCTATAGCTTTAGATACTACTGCAATGGCTAAATGGTCGATGACACTGTTGGAGAGCTATGGTTATAGTTTACATCTGTTCAGAATTCCAGGCTGCTATGACTTAGATCAATTGCCTGACAAATTTTGCAGAAAATATTCCAGTACTGATTACAGTAAGTTTCTCCTTTTGTATGACAGAAAAATAAGATGTATCCTAGAGAGTGGAACAGAGATGTTCAGTACAGAGGTAGAGTACGAATCCAGCTGAAACAAGATGATGGCAACCCATGTTTACCTCAGTTTCCAACACGTGAGTAGAGTACCTGGGTTAGGCACTTCATCGGTTAACAAAACAGAAAGACTTTGTTTATTTTATGTTACCACATTGTTTAATTAGTTGTACTATTACAAATTTTACAAGTTTATATTAAATTTCTTTGCCTTTGTAAGTCAACTAAATCAATCTCTTTGCCTGTAGAAGTGAACCAAATCAAGTTGGTCTGTGAGCATTGAGTGGAGTTTGTAGAATGTTGTCTTTGATTCCGCTGTTTCTTCAGTGGTTGCATTGGAGGGGATTGTGAGGAGCGTTGTATGATTGCCATGTTGAGCAAAGCAGCTATTGAGTTCTGGCTTATTGTTTTGTTGACCAGAGGATTTGGTATTAAAATGGCTCGATTCCACCTTTATCTGAGGTTACATGCATCAGCTAGGCATCAGTATGGATGCCAAATCGGTAAAACACAATACTGAGTTCAGTTGAGCTTTCTGCTGGCCATTTTCATAAGTTAACAAAGGTGCAGCTCCCTTTAACTAATTAACAGGAGTAGTTCATCTTGAATGACAAGTAATACAGTCTTTTGCATTTTTCCTGAAAATTAACCAGTGTGTAAAAGGGAAGCAAATATATATCTGAAGTATATATCTTAAGAGCAAGAAGAATACTGAATCTAGCATAAGAGTGCTGTTGGTCAGAAAGAGACGATCTAAAACCATATTCCTGCTGGAGGACAGCAGTGGCTCTCTAAAAATGCTTGCAGCTTTTGCCTGATCATTCTGTCCCAGGTATTTTAGGCCATTAAGAGGTGAAGGGAAAGAGTAACAGGAAGGGTGTAGATGCTTTGGAGATTGTCCAGTTATGTGCCTGTTGCAGTCTGCTGTCACGTTTATCAGTCCTGCACTTTTTTAAAATTGGGCGGGGGGGGGGAGAAGAGTTTTTCACAAACTTCTAGCTACACAAAGGAAGGAAGCAGGACTCCTAGGCTTTATACCTAGTTTAACAGAAATCTGAAGTGGGGCTAAAGTTTCTGACTTTGAAAATGATGCAAATGTTCTTAACATAGAAGGTGTGCATTGATCTCTGCCTGTATTTTTAGGTAAATCGGTGATGCTGTATGCTGCGGAAACCATTCCCAAACTGAAAACAAGAACCCAAAAAATAGGAAGTAACGATCAAAGTCTTCAGCAAGGAGAGGGAGGCAAGAAAGGTAAAGGGAAGAAAAAGAAATGACCTCATGTCTGGAATAATGGTTACGTCACATAGTTGTACTTAGGGAAAATGTGGATGGACGCTCACTTGCTGCAACTTTGAAGTGAAATACATGAGGAAAAAATGAATAGGTGAAGCTGAATAGAACTGCCTGCTTTTCTTGGAACTGGAATGCATGAAGCTGCCTCGCATATGTATAACAATAAATCTGTCTTCACACACAATCTGCAAGCCTGAAGCTAGCATCCACTTTTAAAAGTGGAAAACCATAAGCAAATGGGGTGGGTGGGAGAAGAAATATGCAGCCTTTGATAAATAATTAAATATTCTTATGCAGACTAGATATCTGAAAACTGGTTGCCTTAGTAAACCATTTATCTATGCTAGTGAGGTGATAGTCTTCATTCTGGAGGGTCTTTGCCACTAAAAGAAAAATGTAGATCGATGAAGTTGCTGGCTCTGTAAACTTCCCTTGCTAATAATCTTTCACAATTGTCAAGTGTACTAATAAAGGTGACATGTTAATTTTTAAAAAAAAATGTAATTTTATAGAATACTTTTTCCAAAAGTGTTAGTTTTTCCTCCACAGCCTGTTGTAAAGAAGTTGGTGACATACATTGTAAGGATAATATTGTAAAGTTTTAAGATAATTTGAAAAAAAATCTCCCTTTTGTCTCTTGTATAATATGGGATACTACATTATCCTATTTTAGGTGGTTGTTTGAGAGCTTAGGAAATGTGGATCTGTTTTCTGCCAGTCAAATACTATTTCTGATATCTGAGGCTTGCAATATCAGGTAACTTAAAATATTTTTTTTATGTCGTACGCAGACAGGGACAGAAGGTTATTTGGAGCAGATGAGTTGGTCAGAACAGCTGTCCAGTAGCAAGGCTTCTTCAAAGTAATTAAGAAATGTACTGTGCAAATTAAATGAGGGGTAGTTTACTATAAGGAGACTAAAAAAGAAGCAGCAGTACCTGTTTTGATTTAAAAACAAAAATCCTGCATGAGTTTTCTAATCCTTACTATATGAAAACGAAGTCAGTTGAATGCTTTCACAGATGACTGCTGGAAACAAGTTATCGGATTATTTTTGATAAATTTTTTATGTGGCAGTATTCTCTTTCAGGATTTGTCTCGTTAGTCTATCAGGTATACTATTCTATGGCATCAACTTTTTCCCACTTTAAAAATAAACTGCATTCAAAATGTATCTAGACATTTAATGACTTTTCTAAAGAAATGAAACTTGGTAAAGCTCTTGACAATGTCTCTGCTGAAGTTACTTGTGATTGTAATTTGAGTTTTCTTATGTTCTTATATTACTTGTTCCACTCAACTGCATCTTTTTCAAATAGATGGTGAGTTACCAGTGCCCCTTGAAGGTGATGCTGATAGGTACCGATAGTGCAACTGCATAGAGGCCCTGACTTGTGAATAGTTCAAAGTCAATTGTATTTCCTGTCTGTAATAGTTGGTAAGCGTGGTTCTTGTGTTGCATTATTTAATGAAGGAGGAGGAAGTGTTCTCATTCTCATGACGAAGTTCCTCAAGCCAAGCCCTGTACCGGTGTGAGGGCAGCAGTATGTAGGCACTCTAAAATAGAATGGCTTAGGAGAAGAAATTCTGTGTTCTAAGGCTGTAATTGACAGTGGTCACACACAAATGTCTTCAGTTTTTTTCTGCAGATGTAACAGTTTACATGAGCTACCTTTGGAGTGTCTGGCCTTGAAAACATGCTGAAACTTTGAGAAGTTGGGTAAATGGTATTTCTGTGAGTTAATGAAATGACATGGGGTAGGAACAGCAGGAACAGGTGCTATCTGAAGAGTTTTTTTGTTACAGAAGACAACTGGACGTGGTTGGAGGTTGTTAGTTACGTCCACTCTGTTATAGAGTTAGGGAGGTGCTACAGGTTAGTTGCAACATGGGGAAAAATACAAACTGAGGCATGTGAGCAAGAGTGGAAGATACACTTGTAATATAAAAGACCACAGCTGCCCATGGATTGTGGGGCTGAAGTTACTCCTGGCTTTTCCTGACTGCTGAGGAACTTCTGTGGAACTTTATTTATGAGAGCTCTGTGAAAATTATTTGGTACAAGATAACTTTGCTCTGTGGTGTTAAATGGAGGGGAATGACTCCGGCCAAGTCATGATCCTGTTATGCCTAAGTATTGTAAGTCAGAGCTTTAGACTACAGACAGCTGAAAAATGTGGAGGTCGAGTCTGAGGGGGTATCTGTTTACAGTGGCCAGAAATTAAATATCTGAAGAACTTGTCTGTGCTATGGTATGTATGTTGAGAAAGAACCTTAGTGGCATTGCTTGCCAAAATTTCTCAATCAAAGACCCAAAATAGTAAGGCTATTAAAGTGTAAGGATCTTGCAAAAGAGACTGAGAAGGACTTCTGAAGAGAGCAATACTGAGCTCAAATATATAAAACTGTGATTCAATCAGATGAACAAAGAAAGCTCTACAGGTGTTTCGGGTAAAGCTGGCTTTTTTTTAAGCAAATTGTGCACTGCTAGGAAATCGGATGATTGCTACCATTAGGGGGAGATGAGGTCTGATTCCTCCAACCCGTGCCCGCTTATCCCCCATCTCTAGATGTGTTCATTGTTTTGTTTGTTTTGATTTCTGTCTGGCTTTAGAGTAAGTACACTGTGTGAGCAATATTTGCTCTTAAATGAGGCATCACAAACACAACTCCCCTCTTTCTGCCTGGGTTAAGCTTATAAACCAGACTTTGATTTCTGTATTTCCTGTTTTTATTAACCTGGGATCCTTAGAGGATTAAAACCAAGCAGGTCAAGATAGTAAGTCAGGTTCTTCTGCAGGTCTTTTCCCCCTTCTTCAGCACCCTTCCCCTCCCCCCTTCACTCCCTCAGTTCCTGGGAACAGGGAAGATGGTCAGAGGCAGTTGTGGGACTTGGAGCGGAGACAAGACTGCTGTCAAAATACAACCGTTGGTCTCAATGCTATCAAGAAAAAATCTTTTTAAGGGAAAAACTGGGTGATAATGGATGTCTTAATTTCAACTGTCTTAAGCAGTGTAAACTAAAGACACTGATGGTCTGTGGTTTCCTGTAGGTGGCAATATTAACAAAGGCATGCATTGCTGGGTGGGCATTTACTCTGCATCTAAGATGTGAGGAATATGGATATTGAGCTTGTGTCCCGTCAGAAGATACTAGTCTAGCTATTTAAAACTATATCCTTGTACTGTTTTTTGGGTACCTAGACAAAGGTTAAACATTCAAAATTCACATGTGAGCTCAGAATCCTTATAACAGTTTCTGTGTCGGCAACGGATGGGAACATTGACGTTGGGCATTAAGCAGATCTGAAGACAGGCGATCAACAAAGGAATTACTAAAAATGAAAATTCAGCACTGTTGAGATAGGTGTTTTATTCTTTTAGATGTATGGAAGAAGGCACATAGCCACTGTAGCGGAAGCACAACCGTCATTATTCAGTTCTTAATGTGAAGAAAGTGAGTTCCAGAATGTCATTTTGGAATGTGTTTTAACTTGGGAAGTGACAATAATGTATGCCCGTATGTCGTTCCCCACCTTCAGCCATGAAGTAAATTTGTCAAAGACCAGCTCTGTGGAAATTCTTGCAAAACTTGCCTGTGTGTATATCCTGTTCCTGTGCACCTAATGGTTAAAGCTTTTTAGCCAGAACTCCCTTTTGGGGCAGCATATACATCTGGGATGTTTGTATGGGCTGTACTGAGGGCATGAAAGATGCTGTGGCTCCTTTGTTTCCTTCTCTGTAGCTGCAGATGTAGTTGTGTTGGAATGGAATGGACTAGACTATTTCAGTTGGAAGGGATCTACAACGATCATCTAGTCCAACTGCCTGACCCCTTCAGGGCTGACTGAAAGTTAAATAATTAAGGGCATTGATCAAATGCCTCTTCAACACTGACAGGCTTGGGGCATTGACCACCTCTCTAGGAAGCCTGATCCAGTGTTTGACCACCTCTCAGTAAGGAAATGCTTCCTAATGCCAAGTCTGAACCTCCCCTGGCACAACTTTGAGCCATTCCCAGGTGTTCTGTCACTGCATACCAGTTATTTAGCTTCTTCCTGTTAAAGACTGGCCTTTATGGGGTTATTTTAGCTCTTAGGATAAAATGACCTCACTTTTCAAAGAGATTTTTTTCCCCTAAAGAAAAAAGACTTAATACAAATAGTCTCTTCATCTATTGCTTTATAATTTTTGAGCCTGTCAAGTCATTTGGTTGACATGATAAAAAGAGCAGAGCTCTCAAAGATAGTAAATTCCCGTAAGTCATGAAGCTAAGTGATCAGATTAGGAGATAAGACTATGTTAATGCATCATCCAGTGAAGAAACTTTCTATGCCCCAGGTGGGACAAGGAGAGGCAAGGAGAATGAGTGTTTATCCTTTCTGGTTGGCAGTTTGCTCAGACGAAACTGCATTTAGTATGTTGGGTGTTCAGTCAGCACACGTGCAGCTGCAGATGAAGTGCAGATTAGATCTAGTAAAATCGCTACCAGATGAGCTGCCTTTTGCTAAAGGCCCTGAAAAGATGGGAGAATTGAGCATACTGTAGTGGCTGATGTAAGGGAGATGGGAGAAGGCTGACAGTCACTGGGAGTATGGGACCTGGGAGAGAGCAGGGAACACTCCAGGCAGGAATTGAGTAGCCTACACTGTAGTGCTATTTCTTATGAAACAGTATGTATGTCTTTTTTCTTCTCTATCAAGGTTTGCCGGTTTTTTTGGGGTGTGAGATTTATGTTTTGTGGTTGTGTGGGTTTTTTTTCCAGAGAACAGAACTTAGACCAAGTTAGACTAAGTGTCTAACTGAAGGCTTTAGGAATTCTCCTCCTGCAAAGATGCAGTAATACAAAATGGTAGGTATACGAAGTGTTGTTTTGTGCAATCCCATAGCCTCAGCAAAGACATCAACTACATGGCCTTCCAGAAGATGCTAAGTTCAAAGCCATTAATCTTCAGTTATTTTTACTTTACTAGTTCATGAGTTCATGTGGTCATCTGAGGATTTTTTGCTCTGAATATCTTAAACTTTTATGTACCTGGAGGAAGTCTGTTTTTCAGAAAGTTATGTCAACTTGGTTGTACAACTGAGGACTCCCTTAGTGGTCCTAGGTTGTTACTCCTCAAGTACCATTTCATTCCATCACACTGGATGTAGAAGTTCTCTGGAAAGACAAGACTGATGTTCACTATAGTTGCATGGCTGCCACACGTGGAGTTTACAGGAAATACTGACAGTGTCTTATGACCTACAAGAACTTGCGCTTTCGCTTTTTAAAACTCTGTTCTTCCTTGTTTGCATAAGGAAGTTATTGTTGCTCAAGTCTGAAATGGAGGTGGGAAGTGACTAAGGAATTAGTCATGTTATTTTTGTGCCGATTCTCAGGCTATTTCAACAGACTTGACAAGACCAGAATGCAGAATCAAGACACTTACTTGAATTTGTCAAATTAAAAAAAAGTTGTAAGGGTTTGACCTGACAAGCATCTGTCACATCTTCCACTACTTAGAAGAATTTCCATTTTGTTAACTATCTTGCCTTGGTTTGAAGAATTCAGTTTCATTTTAGCATCACTAGTGGTGATGTTATCATTGTGGGGTTTTTTAAATGTTTTTTCTGAACTTTTTTTTCCTTTTTGCTAAGTTTAGAAATGTGTACGATAAAGCAGAGGAGATGTCCTACTTAACAGTGGTAGCAGAAAGAACTCTTAAGTGTAACCCCCCCACATGCCTGCCAATAACTATGCAGCATTATTTTTTTAGGTCATGTACAGAATACTAGAAAATCCATGGGCAGGGAAAAAACTCTGAAGTCCCTGTAGCTTACCATTTGTCCCCTCTACATTTCTAAAGAACACTAGACCTTGATGATTCCTTAGGTAAGCAAGGCCATGAAATCTGGAAAGCTGTGCTGCGCAGGCAGCTGCTTGTGGTGCTCACTGTTGAGAACAGATTTGTATTCCAAACTCTTCTTTTAAGGCCTGATGCTCTAAACCACCTTGGTTGCACTCTAAGATGCAGTCATGAGGCAGAAGTACTTCCTTCAGGCTTTTAGAGAGGTTTTTGCTAGTTCCACAGTAATGAAGTTTGGGTAAAAAAAGTTAATATCCTATAAGGACCTTCTGCCTTTTTAAAGTAATCAAGTTTTCAGTGTTGAGGTATAAGGTTCTTAAGAACTACTGAAGCATCATATCAGTCCTGTAAGAATCTCTTTATTTGTGTCCATTTTTATTTAGCACATTACAACTTCAGCACAGACACAGAGTAGATGTGTGTACCAACATTTGCACATACATGTTGTGAAGAAGACTTGGAGAAGAGCACTGATCTGTGGGGCCAGCCCAGTGGAGTAACTTGCAGGAAAGGGTAACTTGCTGCAGAAATTCAGTCATTTCTACTTGCATCAAGGCAAACAAGAAGATCAAGTTCTTTTAACAACAAATGGTAGTTCTACTTCAAGTAGAAATCTGACAAAGGAGCAATGAATTTAGCTGCTGGTCAAGAAATGTCAAGTTGTAAAGACAGGAAGTTGACTAAAACCCTAACTGTTCAGTTCTAAGAGAGATGTGAGCAAGCGAATGTTTTCACACTTAACCTAGAAATGTTTTATCCCCATTAACAGTGGAAGAACTGTTGAGTAGTATGAGAAATGAAAAATAAGTTGTCTACTACAGCCCTTGTTAGGCTTGGAAAGTCTAAGATGTATCAGCAGCTTTTAGAGAAGTAAGTTATGTAGTACTTTGTACCTAAATCAAATAGACTATTAACTATCTTTATTCTTACTTATTATTTCAAGAGGTGAAACTAAATTACAATGGTCACATGACTGCTATATACACAGTTTGTAGTGTTTAAAACACAGCACTAGGATTTAGTATGGCTGTTACAAAAAAGTTCAGTGGGTTTAAGACAGAGGAAGATACAAACCAGATATAATATATAGAAGATATAAACTTAAAGGGTGAGTCACTTCAAACTTTTAAGTTGCTTACATCTACAGCTTTGCTGTAAACTTTATTCTCTTCAGCCCATCCACTCATAACAGAAGGTTGTCATGGAATGATTAGCTGTGCTATTTTACATTTTTTTCCTTCAGATGACAAACTGCATGCTGTCCTACAGAAAATGATGCACAGTGGTTCTCATGCTTCCCTATCCAAGTTGAAAGCCATAAGAGCTGTGTTTTCTAGCTTAAAATGCTTTCTCTTAAGACACTTTTACATCTCTTCTTACAATACGTATCTCTCATTTAAAACTGACCTGCTGAGTTGCACTGTGTGCTTCATTCTTTTGCAGTTCTTGCAAAATTTACAGTGAATATTTATACACCAACTTGTTGCAGAAAGCCAGAAGTCTTCAAAAGTCTATTTTAAGATTAAATCTTTTGAATCTTAAGATTGTGGATCAGAAATCACTTTTTATTGTATAAAAAAGCTTAAGCTTACCTTCTGTGAGTTAAAACTATTATAGCATTACTGTAGGCTTTAAAGAAATGTTAGCATGGAGATGAGAACAGGGAGCTTTCAGTAATTCATGCTTGATTTGTTGAAAATACTGAAAAGAGTATGAAAGAGTAAATACAGATTCAGATTAAAAAAAAAAATAATCCTTCCCACTGATTGCAAAAAAGCCTTTATTCTCTTAACAACTTTGTTTGCATTCTTACTGACTGGTCAGGAATATATTATGTATGACAACAGCATCTCTATTCAGGAAGTTTCAGGGCTCATGCAAAGTTCTTCTTAGTACTGTCAGAAGAGATTGCACATTTTTATGAGCAGAAAAAGCTCACGGAGGATGTAGTCCATTCCCTTAATGATGTAGTTCTGGGACTGACACCCAAGACAGTTAATATTTCAACAGGACTTTAGGAAAAAGTGTTTGTAATGGTATCACACCTTAGTGAAAGGTGGTTTGTGCTTTTGAGTGTGATCTTAAAAGGCACTCTATTAACAATTTTAGATGACAACTTTATTTAGCAAGAAAGAGGCAAGGAGCTGTACTTTAGTCATCTTGTGCTAGTATCTTTTGCAATTTAATGCATCCATTTCCGGCTAATATAAGCTTGATCACTTGAATGAAGTTACTCTTTCCTATATTTAGTATCTATCCATTTAAGAATATACACACAGTACCAAATATTGTATTACAACAAAACATGCAACAGTGAATAATCTCTCCCATCAGGTGCCCAGAACATGTAGTTTCATCATTTACAACTTCATCAGTGGGAAATACATCTGTTATGTCATCTCTCACAGTAATTCCCTGTGCATTCAAGAAGATCCATCAGACTAGTACTTTCCTTATACAATAGCTTCATGTCACCAGATGAACCACAGTCAAAATGCTAAGAGTAATTACATACACAAAGAGACAACTAAAGTGCAGAGGCTGTGGGATATATACTTTTTATTTAAGTTACTGCAGAAAGAGATTACTGAACGATTTCTTCTGCATTAAGATGAATAAAATATTTTCATTAAGCTTCAGATGCTGCCCACTGCATTGCTTTTAAATAAAAATGCTTATTTTCTATCATCAGACACAGCAAAGTAGTAAGCAAACTTAAAACACATTCCTTTAATATATCAAAATGTTTCCAAGGCAGTATTATTAAAATTATACCACAGTTCCCAGTAACATCAAGCTTCATGAAGAGGTGGTAGGGAAGCTTTATCCAGTTAACAGTTTAAGTGCTCTTCTTTTCTTCACCCAGTAAGTTCACTGTTGCTTTCTTGGCTGCAGGAAAATAAAAGCAAGTTTAATCTTAGAGGCCTACAGACTAAGTGGTTTATTCAGTGGTCTTGAGCTGCGTAAAAAAATAATTTTCATTTTAGTCACGAAAGCAGCATCACAAAAGAAGATCATAGCTTTTGTATACACATACAGTCATAAAACTGATCATATAAAGATTTTAAAAAATAAACCATAAGCAAGGAGCAGCACAATAAACAGCACAGACTGACTTACAGCTATTATATCAATAAAACAGAGCTGCTCACAGTTTAGGACATACAGGTTTACAGCAAGAAATATACTACCAAGCTGATGAAATAGGGTTGGAATAACGCTAATATGTGTGTGTGTACATGCATTCATGTGCACGATTTCTTAAAAAATACATGTATGTGGAAATCTTTATATGTAAAAATAGGAAAAAGAAAGAATAAGCAATAGCATGAGAACAGAAAAATCCCATGTGCAACATGGAAGAACATTACTAAGATACCTGTCTAACAATAACAATTCAGGAAGGGTCATGCAGCAAAATCTCCAAGCATAGCTGAGAAAGGCAGATCAGTTAAATACTGACAGGAAGACTGCTTAAGCTGGTAAGAGGAAATGAGACTGCATACGTTGTATGGGGGAAGGGAGACTTAAGGTGCTTTGAAATATCTTACAAATAAATTTCCTTTCAAATAAAATTTAAATAAACCTTCATTTCAGCTACTTAATACATTTCTTTCTCTTATTCATAAAATTATCATCAGACATTCTAGAGTATGAGGGTCCACGATAGAATGCAAGGAAATAAAAGCAAAAATCAAGCAATCTACAGGCCGTTGTAACATTCATTCTAACCAAATACAAACCTAAAGTAATTTTTTTAAGAGTGGGCTCAGAATCCTTTGTTCTCCAGAGAAGGAAAAATACAAACACTTTTAGATGGGAAAACTTCATTTCGCATGTTGCTGTTTATAAAGGATTTGCTTTACTACACAACTGGCAGCCCTTCTATACTACCAGGTATTTGAGATGGTATTTTAGGAGATACAAGAATATACTGAAACAATAACTGTATTTATGGAAGGTATCTTGTGAGGATGTGTGGACCTGCCTCTACAGAGAATGTTCATAGTGATATGTATGGTGGGAAGACACACAAACTAATTAGCCATTTCTTCCACTCATAGCTTATACTCATTCTCACATAACTGTACTCCTAGAGAGTGAGATCCACTGCAATCCTCTTTTCCTGGCATCTTCATCCAAATTTAACTTCTCCATTATAATTTACATAGTCTTCTTACAATTTTTTTCCCCGCAAATGATAAATATTAACTGTATTATTGGAGTTGCTCAGCAAAATTCCTCCTACTTGATGGGAACAGTCTTTTCCTCACCTTCTTTAGTGATGGTATCTGCAGTCTCTGCAGCCTTGTCTTTCAGGTCTTTAACAACACTGTCGAGCTGAGCTTCATGCTTCAGGAAGAAAGGCCGGATAATTCGATGATAGAGAAACTCTGCCCCATTAGAAGGACTTGGAGCCATGCACCACAACAGGAAGCCACACTACAAGGAACAAGAACATCTGCCTAAGTAGAAGAAAAGAGCAGGAAACAAAATGTAGCATGCCTTCCTAACTCTGCTAGACTTCAGCATATTTAAAACAGTACATCTCCCCCTTCATTTTGTATGGTCACAGTCCAGTAAGTGTGCACATCAATATAGTTATATACAGAGAATCTTTATATTGGAATGATTTCATGGACACTGACAGGATAAAGGAGAAGGGCTTTAGCAGGAAAGCTAATCTGCTAACAGGTGTATCAAGACTGCATAGAATCATAGAATTATTTAGGTTGGAAAAGACCTTCAAGATCATTGAGTCCAACCATCAACCATG
>NW_010972603.1:1734352-1751973 GCF_000737465.1 Haliaeetus leucocephalus
TGGACACGTTCTAGCAACTCAATGTCTTTCCTGTAGTGAGGGGCCCATGTACTGGGTTTTTTTTCTTTTAAAGGCAGAAGTATAAAACCTGATTAGACAAAACATTAGTCCCTCTGGCTACTTCTAAACTATGTGGCACAAGCCGGACTGAAGGTCTAGGTCCCTAAATCACTTAAATCCAGCCAAAACATATCCCTGTCCTCTCTGCTTCCCTGCTTTGCAAATGCAGTGAGGGAAAGAATGGGATTGTGTGCATCCCAGAGCTGAAGTGACAAAGAGGAAAGGTATATCCAAGCCACACATAGTGTACAGATAAGGTAATGCTTTTGGATTGCACAGTTTAGGTATAGCTTTTATAGCACAATCTGCTCTCTGGTAAAAAAAACCAAGCACCACAGTGTGTGGGGTAACATTTCTGCATCTTACAAAGGGGATTAGAAAGACAGCTATTACATGCATCACAAGTATCTGTCTTGACTACTGAAGCACCTTTGTTTGGCTTCAGTTCCACTGTCATACACAATACAAAGATAGCTATGCAAAACAAGATCAAAACGTCTAAGGGACAGGAAGTGCCTAACTAAATTTGCTTGAGCTCTGAAAGTATATATAAAAAGATTTTAGAGGATAAAACTGCAACAAAATTCAGCAAATTTTCTCAGCAACTGTATAGTTCTTTCCAGACACAAATAGTACAATATTATTCCATGTCAAAAGCCTCTCCAGAAAATAAAGACAGAACAGCTTCTGACAGACCACCTTTTCTTAAAACACAAACCAAAACCACCTCAGCCTTAGCCAAAATGTGCTTTGTTTTGATGTTAGACATGATTAAATGTTTGAGGATTTCCACACATTTGGGGAGGAGAGGGAGAGGGAGAAAACACAACAACAAACACTCAACTCTTCCTCCTGAAAAAATAACTCCTCTACACAATTAGCTAAGTTAGGCAGCAAAAATCAAACTAAGAATTTAAACTACTATAAAACCATACGCAACTTAAAAGCCTGTATTTAAATACAGTAGCTCTTATTTAAATAGCTTAGATTTCAGAAGTTTTCCAGTTTTCAGTGTCTACAGCAGCCAAATAGATGTTTCAATGCATGTGCTAGCTTCTTTAAGTAATATAAAAAATATAAGCAGTCATATTTATTTACGAGGTTTCCAGTACAGCGCATAGCGCAAAAGCATTTCCTAGAAACTAGTTCCATCAGAGTATCCTTTCAGAATTCCACTGTGCCTAGCCAGACATTTCTGTCTCCTCTCCTTCCCCTCATACTTTTGATTTCCTACTGTAAAACTGCAAAGGCAGAACTACATCCCGATATTTGTTTTGGTATTACATGAGAAACTCCTAAATAACAATTTGACCGTTACAAGGTGATTGACGTCAAGAGAGGTTATTTTAAAAGAAAGGCTCAGCGTTTAACAGAAAAAAAAAAAGATAACAAAACCCCTTTTCAATTATGAAAACCTCATAGTCTTCTTCAGGCAAGCCTTCCAAGTATTTCTGAATATCTCCCCCCTCTATTCTTTTTCAGATAAGGGATATTGAGATTGAATGTTCTATATGTTCTGCTCTTCATACCTGTAAAATTTTTGCTTTGTCTTCACTGCAGTGCACACCACAGTAAAATTGATCCCTCTGACACACATCAGTTGAAGAAAACACCTACTGGTTTTGGAGGAGATTGCTACTCCTTGTTTCTTTAAGGCCACTTGTCATTCCCCTTGCCCTAGACAAAATGAGTTATGATATATTTGGAGCTGGAGAGGTGTCTTTACAGGCTGTCTCTTTGAAAAGGATCACTGATTCCTGGGGATAACAACTGCCTTCTACAGAAGATTTCGCCAAACCAATTTACCATCCTTTTAGGTAAGCTTTAAGCTTTCTCCTTTAAACTATTTGATCATGGTGTCAGAACAGAATGATTTAAAGGACTGTTTGCCCAGAAGACAAAGAAAGGTTTTTCTAAGTAAAGTGTCCACCAGTGAGAATGCCTACCAGGAACATTTCAAAGAATTAAAAGAAATAATTCAACATGCAATAAAATCTGGCACCAGTAAGTGGCAACTGATGCAGTATCATTAAGCATGGTCAGAGAAAATAAAGGCAAAAAGTGATGGAATATCAATTTTCAAAAGCTTCTATTATTTGGAACTTAATGTAACAGAAAGAGAATAAATTGTACTATCTTATGTTGTTACCTTTCATTAAAAGCTGAAAAGTATATTGATTTTATTTCCCGTTAAAGAATACCTGGCCAATTACTGATAGTTATATTACCTGTCCCAATATACAAAGGTGTTACTTATTTCTCCTTCGTTTCAGGAAATCCCTCACTTGTTAAGTCCAACTTCCTCTGAAACTGAAAGAAATTGAAATTTCCCTTTTCTTGCCTAAGAACAAAATTAGTAATTTTGATTTTACAGCTTTGTCCCAGTCTAGTCTAGCAAAAAAATCAAATCTTTTACAGCTATACATATGTTCTCAAATACCTATTACTTTTCAAGTGTAGGTAAACAGATGTTTATATACATTTTCTAGAGGACACATACCAAAGTTACAAATCTGGCTTTCCAAAGCTTAAGAATGTCAGACTGCTAACTTAGTTTATTTTTCCCTTGTCTCTCATGAAACTGAACTAACATAGACTATTAAAAATAAAGTAGTTTGTAGAAAGGTCCAGAAAGCTCAGAGTGATAAAATTGTTAACTGGGGAAAAAAAACCCAAACAACCCACTATATTCTTTGTGACCCTCCAGACCAGCCAGAGGAGGCAATGGGATTCATGCAATCAAGTGACTTCCTTAGGCAGACACCTGAGCTGGGTCTAACCCACTTGGACCTGGTGCTAGCAGCTGTTCTTGCCCTGGCAGCACGAGACCGAATACGGCTGGGTTTGCCACTACAGCAGAGGAAATGACTGCAGCTGAGAAACACAGCAAGCGTGACCATGGCCAGTTCCAAGCTTCTACAGACAGAATACTATCAAAACCCAAGACACGCCTCATATGACCCCAAATATGAACACACTCCTAATAGACAACTGCATTCATTAAAGCAAGGTGTTAATTTTAATGGAAGTGAAGGACTCTTTAGTCAAAATCAATAATTAATTGCATGGGGTGCATGGGTGAGAGGAGGGGATCTCTGTCTTGAAGCAGAGTCAGACTGCCCCATTTGGCATGTTGCTACACTCACAATGACAACTCCTCCTGCTTCATTTGGCTGAGTGCCTCATAGCAGCAGTTTGCATAATGCACCCAGTGTGACATGCCTGCTAGGAATTCTGTTCAGAAATAGTATTCTATTATTTCAAGACAGAACTGTTAATAGTCAGGAGTCTCCTCTCCCTCCCACTACCAAGAATACTCCTAGGATGATAACCTCTGCTACTTTCACTGGCTACAGTATTTTAATACCTGAATGCCAAAGCAATCTTTAAATAATTAACAGAAGTATTGAGAAACAGATCACATACACATGAAATCATGAGTTGCATGCATGTCCTGTGCTTCAGATCAAAAAAGCAGATAAATTAAAAAAAAACAAACACAAAACCCAAGAAATCTCAAAACAGTTTTCAACTGGAGAACAAAAGTATATGCAAATATCATAACATATTCAAAGAAGTTTTTGAACATGCCTTTCTCCCACCTATATAACCTCCAAGTGTGCTGAAAGCTTTGAGCTGACAGAGCCTAGGCTCTGGACTTAGGGGAATATGGGAACAGCTATGATCAACGTCTCAAACCTGCACATCAAAGTATATAGAAATACTGAGCAGCTAAAACTCAGTTTGGAGTGGAAGCTACGAGCTGTATCAAATAAATGTGAATATGCAAATGTAGCATATTTGGAGAACAAAAGCAAGCTTGAAATCGCATGAATGACATATCTGGGCTTCTATTTTGTAACATCATAAAAGAGACATGGAGACATCACAAACTACATTACAAGAGGTTTTATTTGTGGAGAGACTGAAAGTTGGAAGCTGCCTGCTTCCTCCTTTTCCCCACATGGAGTAACTTCCATCCTTCCACCCAGTCAGCAATACTTTCTGATTCTCAGCCAACACTTTCTGTCTGCCTTTGTACCACAAAAGTAAACCTCTCCTACTACCCACTACTGACAGTAAATACTTGACTTCTGTGTGCCTTCGGCAGCTATCGTAGAAAGCTGTGCGTTGACCATAATTGCTTCCTTGTGTTTGCTTTTGCTGAATTGAGAAAAGTACCTTTCTGTTGATGTCACCACTACATGTAAATGTGGCACTTCTGATACAGTATTATGAGAGCCAACTGTGGTTGGTCTTTATTTGCTAGGTCAACCTGAATTTCGACTGCATGCTCTTCAGAAAGAGTGCTGTGCTGGCATGAAGAAATCACTGCTGCATCTTTTACCACCAAGAAGTTAGAAAAGAAGCTCTGAAAACACACTGTATGAATTCAGAACTGTGAGTATACATTACTGCAGACAATGGGTAAAGTTATAATCCTGCTAAACTGTAAGGTGAAGTTGGGGTTGTGAAGTAACTGTGTAAGTGGTTAAGAACAGATTCTTCCAGTGCCATAAGCAATCCTTCTGGATCTTATTCAGATCAGATCAACTTGCACTTTGATCACTATTTGGCTTGGTGTTAATATATTAAAACAGTGAAACTTTCATATATATGTTACCCATGCTAAACTTCAAAAATTAGCAGATTCTTCTTAAAAACTTTGCAAAACCAATAAGCTTGAAATGGAAAACATATCTTCATTTTTGATTAGGGGAAAAAAATAAAGAGGGGCAAAAGAGAAAGAACTTTGTGCCACAGGCCAGAATATTTTTAGTTTGAAGCAGTAGGTTAAATATGTGCTTTTTCTTAGGGAGCTAGGGAAATAAATGTCCAAATGGTTGTACAGTTGATGCCTGTTAAAGATTCAAAAGGAACAATGCAGAAGTGTAACCGAGCTATCAAAGTCAATTTTTGTCTTTAAAATATGGCATTTCCTGGAAAAAGCATTTGGCAATATTAGACCTTACTGTCAAAGTTTTAAATGACTACACCACAATAGCTAGCAAGCAAATCCTTTCAAGAACTTTGGTGGGGCTAAACCAGGCTAGCAAAGCAAAAGAGAAGGAATAGAACAGGCCATTGAAACAGAAAATAGGTAACTGACTCTCCAACAAGCTAGAATGTCTTCTACCCAACAGCATACATGGTAATTGGCTATCTCCTGGAATAATTTAACATATTAAAGTTGATTGACAATACACTTACACCTTAGTTGACAAACAAAGCTCGGAACATTTTAAGCAAATCATTGTTGGTAGTCAAACCACGCCAACAAATGCACATTAGCAACAAGCTCCTCCGATACCTGCCACTTCCTTTCAGAAAGTGGGCTTAATTAAAAATGAAGTCTGTATGATTCAAACTATTCTTACATTGCAAGTTTCTTCTTTGCTCCCAATAGCATGGATGTTAATACTTCCTTTTGCTGTTGTAATTTTACTCTCAACTTTCACTAATGCGCTTAAAGCAAAATTACAGCCACTCTGTAGAGTTTACCATGTGCTGTCATTTTGCCCAAATTTACCTGAACACCAAGACAAAGAACCGTCTTTCCGCAGTACAGCTTTCCCTGCCACCTATCCCAACTTCCCCTCTTGCTTCCCCAAACCATCAGCCATGAACACATCACTTTCATAGTGGTAAATTACATGTAACCAGCATCTAAAAATAAGGTGTGACCGAGGAATGATTCCGAGGGAATCTGTTGTCATCTATCCATTCTTGAAGACATTAAATCGGTTATATCAAAGGTCTCATTTTAGGAGAGGGGTCACATGATCTAACATACCTTTAGCATGTAGTAGAAAGGGAACCAGGACAGAAAGATATCAGAGAAGAATTCCACTATGCTGAAAACACCATACACAACCCAGTAAGTCAGCCACTGTGTGTCATCATCTTTGTTGGGACTTTCAATGGCCTTGATTCTGCAAGGGAAACAAAACAAGTGAGCAGATCAGTAGCATCAGTCTCCTCTATAAAGGTGAAGTTTTTATGACTCAGATTTGTTGTTAAATGTGAATCATCGTAATTTAATTACTCTGTAAATCATACTATTAATGATAGTAAATCATACTATTACTGTGATAGTATCTATCATACGGACAATGTGTCCAAGATCATTGAAGAGCAAAGCTTTTCCCTACATGTCAGACTTCAGAAAGAAAAGGTAGTCAAGCTACTTCTAGCTCCGCGATTACAAAAAAGGAACAAAAATAATTGTGAGCATCCTGACCTTGTTCATGAGACAGATCATGGGACAGGGAAGAAAGGGGA
The DNA here is from genome assembly GCF_000737465.1 of Haliaeetus leucocephalus. NCBI lineage: Eukaryota > Metazoa > Chordata > Aves > Accipitriformes > Accipitridae > Haliaeetus > Haliaeetus leucocephalus. The sequence continues at coordinate 1,740,695 of NW_010972603.1, forward strand.
TAATCTTTGGCCAGTTCCAGTTCTGGATGCATTGTAGTAATCCTGACCAGAAGACTATTGTGTATCGAAGCATTAGTGATCCACGTAACAGTTAACCTGACTGAGCCCAGGCCTGTGCTACACATACAGCCTGGCTTTCAGGGCTGGGCTGTGCTGTGCTGCACAAATTCCCTTGTCACGGGATAAACTCAGCATGCTTACTCAAAGAGAGGATCCCACAGGCAGCTCCCACCGGGTACCAGTTATTACACCACCTGTCTGGCCTTGCCTGCATCTAACAGTGAACACCCTCCCTCTTTGACAGTAGGAATGAGTAGAGTTGTCTTGAAAGAAAAATCCTACAATAGCTTAAATTATCAAAATGGGGTAACCTTGTCTACAAATGAGGTCTGTCTAGTGTGCTGCGTGTGGCTTGCAGGCCCTTTCAGTGCTGCACAACTTGGGGTTCCCAGCATCTACAGGGATGTAAGATTGTCTATACCGTTCTCTGTTTCTTTATAGTGTTAGCTCTAATAAATAGCATTTCAAATGAAGCTTTAAAGAATTTGAATGCCCTTCTTACTGGGATAACAGACCAGCACTTCCCAGTGTAAACAGCATCTAGGTAAATATTTTAAATCTAGTTCAGGATTTAGAGTGAATCTCAAATATCTTTACTCATAATGTACATGCACTAGATTCCTCTTTGAAAAGGTAAACCGTTAACATTTGCTCTAACTACTAACAAGCAGTTGTTCTACAGAAGCAGAGGAGATCCAGTACTTCCCGCCCCATACAGTGAGGACTACACATCAGCATCACCAATTGTTCTGCTCTGTAGATCCATTCCTACAGGATTTGCAAATCCTGATGTAGACTAAGGTACTAAGAACAGAGTGGAGCAACCTCTAGTAAAGTCTTGGGCTTCCTGCCTAATGACTAACCGGGTTTTTGTTCTCCAACTGGCAGGAGAATGCAGTTTAAATTTACACAGTTCTAAAAGCAGGAAGTTGAAAGAAAGACTCACATGTGCTTCCTTCAGTAAAAGTAGTAAAGTGGAGACTCTGGACTTGCTAAATTCCAGATTAGCACTGTAAGAAGTTTTAGAAGGAAATGCCAGCAACTGTGAGCCTGGTAATATGAAGCTTGAATATTATAAAGCATTTGTCCTCTTCACTCATGCCATAGGATTAAAATCCACAGACTCAGTTTAATGAATTTTTAATTCTTTTATAGCTTATTCCTTTAATCAGCTATATTGTTGCTGAAGCAGCATCTGTGGGATATATCAAAGGTGCAAAGTTTTCTTTTAGTCCATAAAAAACTATTGAGAGTTAGGGAGGTTTACAAAATAGAAAACAGATAGCTAGCTAGCTGCAAGTACACTTCCTGGTTTGCGAACTGAGAAACCCTTTGGACTCTGTCACTTCCTAGTTCTGTAAATTAAGAAAAAAAAATAGGAAAAAAAAATCCATCATGTGATATGCCATATGTTTTAGCAAACGCACTAGCAAACCCACCACACACAGAGGGAATTGGCATAGCTACTGGACTGAATTACTTTGAAATGCAATACAAAGATCTGATGCTTAATTTATGTGGTTTCCATTAGAGTTTGTGGCTGGCCAGCAGGGTCCTGCAATGGGAAGAGCAACAGCCCTTGCCATACCCCATCATGCACAATAAGGCACTGTTATGGAAGTACTGCATCAGCACAACTGGAAGAACCGGTTTTCCACAGGTGGACAGCAGCAGGTCTGCCTACTGCTGCTCCTAACAACAGTGTTAAGAAACAGTTGTCCAGGCAGTCTGCTCAAAGGCAGTGCCAACCTCCCATGATAAACCACATTTTTTCTATGCCCCTACTTCTCAGGTATTCTAACACAAGTGGGTGAGAAGGCCCTTCAAAAAAAATTCCCAAACAACACAGGAGGTAAGGGAGAGGGCTATTGATCTATTTTTAAGGTGTGAAACTGTACTTCTGGAGGGAAAGAAAAAATACAGGTGACTAGTAGGGAAGTTAGAGTGGTGGATAAACAGAGGAGAGAAAAGAACTAATTGCAAAGTTTCTCAGTGTTAAGGAAAACTTCCTGTAGAGGTTCATTGTGTGAATTTCTCTGGTTCTGCTGACAACTTCTCCATTAGAAGCATACAGGGAAAGACTTATTTCACCAAGTAAGCATGCTAGCTTGCTATTTGTGAGAACACTTTGCAGTGAAACTGCTAACAGTCTTGCTGTTTTCACCATCTGAAGCCATCCATGGATTTAAGGAAGAATTGTTTAAATTTTTTTAACATTATTAAAGTCATCTTAGTAATCATAACAATCAGTTTTCATAAAAAAAGCCTAGAATCCCCAATTTTGTGGCAAAGGGCAGATGATGTATCACTGTGTTAGTGAAGCATGCTCTTATTATCTTCTCTCCTGTAAAAACGGATGGCCTTTGAGAGCTTCTAAATGCCGTGCCATGGGTGTGCTCCCTTTGAACGTTCACCATCTGCTGCTGTAGTTCCTTAAGATGGTTATCTTGAAGGGAATACATGAAAAAGACACTTTCGTGTCAGACAGTCACAAGCAGCAGTACTACAAGTAGTCAAAAACCATCTGATTTAACCAGCTGACATGCAGCATTACATCCACGTGTGGTATTTTCTTGCACACTGTAGGAAACAACACATTTCCCCTCCTTCTATAATGGTCTGAGCTAGGTAGGCACCACGGGACAAGCTCAGGTGGCAGAACCCTACCACACCCACTAAGGTGACAGCCACGTCAGCTCCGAAGGAAGGGCAGAAACTGCATCTGTTAGCAGTGACTCCAGTCCCAATCCCACTTACTGGGAGGCAAGGAAGGAAAAAGCAGGATATAGCAGAGCTGTCAGAGAATGAAAGTTTTAACTGAAGTCAAGGCAAGGCAAGTATTTTATAAATATTCTGCTTCTGAATGGGAAATATGTCCCTCAGCTGAGACTGCCAGGGGAAATCCAGTCTAACACGTCCTTGTTAAACAAGAGGGCAAAAGTTATCTCCATCCTTTGCTACTTACACACTCCTGAATTAGCAGTGGCATAACAAATCATTGTTAAAAGTCAATTCACACATGCTGTACTCAAAGAATAAGCATATTATAGGTACAGAAGTTATGAGTTTGGGGTGGGTTTTTTTGAGTCCAGATGTGGGAACCAGAAATAGAGAAAGAAATGCCAAATTTTATTCCTGTAGTCTCACGTGAAATGATCACTCAGATCCCTGCAACTTACAAGGTGTACCTGATGACTCTTGTATAAATAAAGTTTCAAGTTTAAGACAAAAGATAAGCCTCTGTTAAGCCCAGTGCTTATGTTGTAGTTAGGGAAGACTGGACCATTTTGTCCATCCTTTCTTCAGTTTTCTAATTAGTGCTATACTAAATGAGTAGGTGGGCATATTTGTGACCCTCTTAGCCAAGCCTAACTTTTTTTTCCTGTTTAACTTAAAAAAACCAAAACCCTGAAATGACCTATACTTCTAGAGCTTATACTTTTACAGGTTTGCCTCAACTCTTTACAGCCAGTTGTGGTGAGTCAAAACTTACTTCTAGCTAGCTACCCAGACATACCTGTGGGATCAGCACTCCACTGCACCACAGACTTCCTCATTTTGGTGCCTCCCTGTCATCCTCATTTCAGACTCATCTTGGCAGGCTGCCTCCATGACATCTCACATCATTTCAGTGAAACAAGCACCTACGTATTTGTATTTGCTTTATCGTCTTCTACATTTTCATCCATCGGTTAAAAGCCTTCTGTCTTCCATCCTTCTTCCTCCTTACTGAGTTCAATGGCAGAGTCGTGCATTTGCAGATACTGAAAACATCTTCCTGCCAAATGCACTTAACACAACTGCTACAGTGCAAGTCTACCATCTCCTCTCTCAAAATTTTTTGTATCCAGAAGATGGCAGCAGACAAATTCATGAAGCAAGGGGAGCTCACTGTCCATGCAGGGACAGATACCATTAGAAGACAACAACAAACAACATGACAATAGTATAAAGGGTTCTACCTTCATTCCTTCAAAGGAAATGCAGACTGAGGCAACAAAAGGAGCACCTGCCATTTTGCCCACCAGTGAAGCGAGTCCTACAGACTACATGTTAACTCCACACAAAGCTAGATTCCTGAAAAAAAGCAGCAATCCTCTATTGCCCTCTGCTCATTCTTGGCCAGCTCTCTTCCAGAATAAGTATTTGTAGGGCCACATGATGAGTCAGTTCCCCAGTTCTGACTCAGGTTAAAACCAGCTTCCCCCAAACACCCACCCACACACATGCAGGCTTTTTTTACTGGGATTAACATGTGTCAGTGCCTCAGTGCAGCCTGCCAAACCATTTGTTTACTGCTTGTTCTGCCACACAGGCCAGGTGATGCAGGTAGTGCTGTGCAGCAGGAGCTCTGGCAGGCTTCAGCTCTCCACTCCCGGGGACGCTGTCCACACACTCTCTCTAGAAGGGGGATTTCCTCCACTTCTACCCTTAACACAGACAAGGAGAGTCACTGCGGCCTTCAGCATGGCTCACCTCTGTATGCAGTCTCAGGCTAAGCTTTACCAGCTTCACTGTTGGCTGTACTTTTTTACCTGTGTAGTGCAGAGATGCCAGATCCCACCAGAGGAAGCCAGTTGCTAAGGATCCACAACACAATGCTTCTCTACTTTTGACGGCTGATTTTGTTTGAGAGAAAAAAGAAACGTTCCACATGCTTTGGTTGCTTCTCCACAGCTGTTACTGTTTAGGGTGCAGGCACAGAAATCAAAAAGTACTGTTGTGACCAAATGGAGAAGAACTGGGCCCCTGCTACGCACTTACAACAATACAGAAAGAATAAAAGTTACATTTTCCCGTCAACCTATGCTGCACTGTGGAGGCTATATTTCAAGTGTAATTTTGTTAGAGATCTACTATGGTTTTTCAGTTCTGTTTACTGCAATATTGGCAGAAGAATTCTAGTACAGCCTTAATTTATACAAATGTACAGTAAAGCATGACATCATGGTGCAACATTTTCAGACTTGTATTAGTTGGTAAAATGTTGCTGTTTCAAGGTAATCACTGTGTAAGGAGTTTTTAAACTAGAAACAAAAATCCTACAGTTTTAATTATCGAATCTAATTTTAAAAGTGACTCATCAAGGAGGGGAAAGGGATTCAAGTTTTAGGCTGAGGACTAACTTCTGGGTTGAGGCTGGTTTGCAGAGACCTGAAGAATCTCCTTTATGAGTACAGCACTAGTTGCTAAGCTGTGTAGCAAGAAAATTTTGTTTTATTTTTAAAAAACATTTAAGTGCACAGACCCTCACATGAAAGTTTGCATTTCTATTTCTAACAGCCAAAGACAGCCTCATTATCCTCATCTAAAAATTGTGTTATCTTGCTCATTGGATACATAGTTGACAAGTAGGCATCCTTCTTTTTGGGAGAGCAAGATCTTGCAAGCTCTCCTGTGTCAGTCTCACAGCTGTGAAGAAAGACTTTTAAAATGTAACTACAGTACATCACCACAACAAAACAAACAGGAAAACAAGAAAAGCAACTAACAATAATCAAATTTTTTTAATCTTTTTGACTCCAGCTCACTTTTTCAGCATTTAGTATTGGCCATGCTACACATTAAATGTTAGAAGCACTGTGACTCACCAGGAGGAAGGGTAGTTTAAAAATATATTCCAGCAAACCCCACTGAGGTAAGTCTATTCCTTCAACATCTGTAGGCCTACATCAACCAAGTCACTAGCAGTCAGCACAGTAAGAGGGAGGACTGCATGCCAGATGTAGTACTGCAGTGCATCTTGACCAAGAAGGTCTGGTAAAATGCCTTCATTTACGCCTCTAACATATTCGCAGTCCCTAAAAATAGTATCTACATCATTTATAAACTGGAAATCTTCCCATGAGCTTAATTCTGATTGTGGACCCATTTGCATAACAAAGACCTTTTTCTTTCTAACCTAAATTTAAGACATGGACGGCAAGTTCAAATTTTCCTACAGTTATCATAGTACTAGACTCTTTCTTGCATCTAACCACTTGCCATCTCTAGAAAGGAAAGCACATTAATTTATCCAACCAATGGAAAAGACAGATTTTATTTTAAACATGGCACTCTAAAACCTAAAAAAACAAAAGGCAAGTATGTTTGGAGGAACTGCTTTGGCAGAACATATATAATAAAGTCAAAATACACTTTTTAGTGTTTGAAGGCTCATGTAAAGAGTATCAGCTGGGAGAAGAAACGGCATTAAGTGCAGACAAATTTGGAAGCTTTCTGCTTATATTTGTACTGAGCATTGTGAATCTGGCTAGATACACCAGGTCTCTCAAATCACTTTTATAAATAAAGCAGCAGCAGAGCATTACTTGTGAACATCAGCATATCATGTAGCACCTTCCATGAAGGAAAAAAGTAAGCATTCTCCTCAAAACTTGTTAAGAGAAAGCAAATTTGCTGCCCTAGCTCTCAACAAATACAGGAACAGTTTTACATTCTCTAAAGAACTGTGACCAAAGCAGGGTTCCTGTTTTAGAGGTACAGAAGAGGCAAAGGAACTAGGAGACGGGCTCAAGACCCATGACAATATTCAAATTAAGACTTGAATTGCATGTTTATACTTCTCTACAATCAATCTAGATTGTTTCCTGTTTGTAAAATGCCATGAGCAGCACCTACATAGTAAAAACAGCTAATCTGAAGTAACAGCATAAAATCAGCCAAAGCAGAGAGGGGCATGATTGTACTGTATTGCTTTTCTCCCTTGAAGACACCAGTAGTTAAGTTCAGACATTTTACTGCCCAAAGCTATTTCCACCTTTGCAATTTTTAAACCAAACATGATAGCACCTCTGAAATTTCCAATCCTTTCCAAGATTTCTTAGTCATCAAAGGCTCCCTTCCTGCTTGCACTCTCTCTCTAATTTTTTTGAGACGGTTAACCACCACTGGCTATGGGTGGAGCTACATTTAAACAGGCTAGCTCTGGAAAGTTTACAGCAGCAGTGAAAATACTGGCAATGTTATTTATATACTGCCAACACTCACTTCTTCCATCTACTAGTCTGAATATTGCCTTGTGCAGTTAAAGCTTGCTAGAAGTAAAAAAAGTTGCTTCTTACATTTGTGGTAAACTTTTCAATGCAGTTTTACTGCAAACACAAAAGCCTGCAAACTAATATTAGATTTCAACTTAAAATTAATTATTCTATTTCATCACATAGCACTTAACAGAATTTTAGGGAATAAGACTAGGGTTTTATGACAAACTTTAATCCAGATTGTCAGACTTACTGGCAAACAGCCAGATAACATTTACTTAGAGAACTACTGCTTAATTTTGTCTATGTTAAGAGCCTTGGTTAAGTCCTTGCCAGTGACAGGGCATATAAGACTTGGATTTTCAGGAAGATTTTGTATTGCTACAGAAGAAACTCATCCATATATAAAACCACTAAAGACTTACACAAAGAAAAACTGAAGGTGAACATGAACAAGGGGGGAGAAGAAGGAAAACGGCTGTGCCTGCCTGAAACTTTAACAGGCATTAACTAGGGAGCTGCCCCCTCCCCTCATGTTGGCTTTCAGCCTTGGCCAAGGCCAGCACCACAGTGGTGTGAAAGCAGGCAGCAGCACAGCTGCAGCTGTACCACTTCAGGCTGACGGCCAGGCGCACCCCATCTGCTAGGTCTAACCCAGCGGCTACAGCCTCCAGCACTTCACTGAAATTCGCGCCTGCTGCACAGCACACAATGACAATGAATACAGATAACGATGTAAATGAAAGAAAATAAGCTACAGAATTATACAAGGCCTGACAGGCAGATACCTGCACATCTGTAAAACTGTCTTGGTTTCATGTGTGAGCAGACCGAAATCTGAGCTGAGCATCGTTCTCTGGGTTTGTTTTTTTTTCCAATGTATTTTCTTTCAGGCAAGCAGAGATGAACTGTAACTACCATTACGAAGGTAACCTGTAACTAAAATCCTACTAAAACAGATTTGGACCATGACTAATGTGTCACTCACCCAGTAGTGCATTTGCCATTTTAAACAACTGTAAGGACAGGAGGTGATCTCCCTTGCAGAACACAGACATTTGTCTGTCCCACTCCTTCATGACTGTCTTTTCCGCTGACCAGAAGCCTGACCCAGTACTTCACCGTTTTTCACTTTAAACAATTCAGTCACTGGCAATGCAGAAATGATACACTGATCTGCTTCGCAACAGAAGAAAGTAAGTTAACTGGGGAAAAGTAATCTGCTTTTTCTCTTTCAGTACCTTTCTGAGACCTTTCAGGCTTAGATCTGTTGTTGAAACACCTGCGCAAACATCAGACTAACACACCCTGTACAATACATTCTGTTCACAGCTCCTGACCTCTTCCAGAAGCCACCGCTTTTACAGCAAAAGCCATTTCAGGGTGTTTGCAGCTGATGAAAACAGCCGAAAACTGTTTTCTGCCCAATGCTAGGAAGCAAATCTCACTACTGTTAGTTCATATAGCAGGCTCTTCAGCTGTCTTTTCAAGGGGGACAGACCAAATAGAAGAGAGGAATAAACAAACCACCCTGACTAGTGTTCTTTATGCTTTGGGTCTTTGTGCTTTATGAGCATGGGGGACAGCGCTTAGCAGCACCCTGACTGCAGTACAAGGATCCAGAGCAGCAAAAATGAAAGCAGGAATCACTCCAGTAATTCAGCTTTATCTTCTTGCAGCTTAGCCCTGCATTAGGATAGAGATCCTATGGTAGATATGGAGAGTGGCACGCTAGCACCAAGAAAAGAAGAAACCCTTATGGTGGAAGGAGGGTAATCACCAAAGAGCATTCTGCTCTTTTTCACTGTCAGGCAGCCCATGTTTGACTGAAAGCTATCTCGGGACATAGCACAGATGTCCCGGTGTATTGCTATCAAGACTGATCCCATAACACTGTATGGGCTAGCAAGGGCAATGTGGCCCATCCTGAGTTCACACACTGCACTCCCAAAAAAGGGGAAACTGAATGGGACCGTGAAAACACGTGCACTAGTGCATGTCCACCCATGTCTACTCTGCACCCACACTGCTGGCTCTGCAGGCTTGCAGGCAGAGCAACGCATGTGGGAAAATGCTACGTACCAGCTCTGTACTTGGGAAGGCAGGAAACGGGAAGGGATCAAGTCTACCTGTGCTGTCAGCAGGCTGCTTTACGAGCTGGAAGCTGTCTGCAGGCTGCCACTGAAAGACACTGGGCACACAGCACATCACATAGATTTTAAATTAGATTTTCACCCAAGACTATAATTTTCTCCTGAAAATGTTTCAGCATTAGAAAGAGAGCTAAAGGGAAAGCATTAACTGAGCATGAATTGGAAAAAACAGAACTGGTACTGTATTCATGTGCATGTTATTCATCATGTTTTTTTAAGAAAAATTTGTAGCCAAGGACAATGACATATGCACCCATTGCTGAAAAAAAAACCCAAATCCAAAACCAAACAAAACCAGAACACTCCACGGTACTAACATCCTGGAGGTAACTTTTCACATTAAGATAAATTTAAAACCACCTTAAAACATGAAAAACTGTAGACACTCTACACAAAGATTTTAAAAAAAAGTAATTTTCTAGATTTGGAATGAAAAAAATTGGAAGAGAAAAACCCATTATTCATATTTGATTTGCTACTCTTGCCTCCGCCGTTCTAAAAGCTTTTATTATCAATTTATTCACCATAGTTGCACAACAGCAGATTTAAAATATAATCCCAAACCAGTTTTAAAACAGATTTTAAAATTTAAATATGATTTTAGAAACTAATTATGTAAGTTTAATAGTGACTTGTCAGACACAAAATATTACATAACCGTAATTCCTACACAACTATTTTAAGGTTTTGAAGCTTTGTTGGCTGATATTTTCACTTTCAGATTTTAATGAAAAAATATCTTTTAACTGATCTTTTCACTAAACATTGCCTTATAGAAAAAAAGCCCCTAAGGTTCTCCAGAGTTCTTGGCCCATAATCTCCTAAATCAGTGCTCATCAAAAACAGCAGTTGGAAAAGTGTTGCTTAGTTTCAAGCATCACAGCCGTAAGACATTTCAAAAGAGTCTAAAACTAAGTCAATCTCCCACATCTTTGAAAAAAGCAAAAGAATCCTGTTTTGTATTGCCCAGGAACTAATTACAGAGAACGTATTTTTGTAAGTTGCTGACTGTATTTAAACAGAGTTACATAAAAGGCAAGCACTGTGTTTCAACGATATAGCAGTATAGCTGGGAAGGACTTCCATTTTATGGATGTATTAGGCTACACAGAATGTTTATTTAGTACATTTCTGAAGTCACTTGGAACATACTCCACTGTGGCCTTAACTAACAGGAACTCAATTTTGGTCTAGTAGCAATATAATGCCCGTGAAAGACACCCGATATTGTCAAAACCAAAACATCTAAGGAGGCTTTCATTTGAAAAACTTAGTATTTTTAAGTATTTTGCATCTAAGAGGAGCTCCAGTGTCTTCCTTTCCCTCTTCTCATCAGCTAGGTGGTTTTGGAGTAAAGAGCTGTCCTTAATGCATCTCTGTCTCTGGCCCGTTACATTAGCTAGTACTTCGTATCAAATATATGCTGGCACTGCACCAGTGCCTTCCTGCATATCTGGGAGCGTCCTCAGCTAAAAATATCAGTGTGGGTTTTAGCAAATACTGTTACAACAGCGATTCTCCCTCCTGTTAGCAGCAGCAGGTAAGACACATCAATCCAGCTTCTCACTGAGGATGACGAAGCTGGGAACCCGCAGCTGAAATGTAACTCTCTACAGGAACTGGTTTTCGAGTGTGGAAATTACCCAGCATCTCCCATCTCTAATTTGCTACGTAGCACTTGCCAGGTGGAAGAAACCTCATTCTCCACTTAGCGCGCTGCGCCTATACATGCTAAGGGAAAGGGGTGGGCGGGAAAAACGACATTTTGGAGCGTGGTCCTGCCACGCCACCGTGACAGACTGTGCACCGGCACGGGGCTGTGAGTTTGCAGCCGTGCTGCCGCCTCCGCGGGTAACACGTGCAATCATCGTGGTGAGGGGGGGGGAAGTCGCGACACTCACGAGACGTAGGCGGGGTAGCCGAAGCCGATGATGTTGCAGAGCAGGGACGCGCCGTAGCCCACCACCAGGTACACGGCCACCGCCCCGACGATGGCTGCGCGGGGAGAGAGCAGAGAGCCGTTAGCGCGGGCGGCCCCTCACCCCGCGGCGCTGCAGGGGGGAGGTATCGCCGCCCGCCGCCC
>NW_010972603.1:1751983-1752340 GCF_000737465.1 Haliaeetus leucocephalus
CGCGGCCGCCGCCATGGGCCGTTCCGCCCCCGCCCTCCAGCCCCGCCGTGCGAGGCGCCCCCCGGCCCCCTGGAGCGGCTGAGGGGACGCGGGCGGGGACGGGGGGGCGGCAGCTGGCGCTCACCGGTGGCTATGTACGTGCGGTTGACGCCGGTCTTGCTCTCGATCCGCTCGAGCACGGCGGTCATGCAGTTCTTCTCGTGCAGGAACCGGTCAAACCTCTGCCTCATCGCCGCGCTCATGGTGAGGCCGCCGCGGGCGCCGGCTCCTCAAGCTCCGCAGCCCCGGGCGCAAGGGGGCCGAGCGGCAGGCTCTGCCTGTGGCGCCGCCCCGCGCCCGCCCACCGACCCACAGCCG
>NW_010972603.1:1752392-1759660 GCF_000737465.1 Haliaeetus leucocephalus
GCGGGAAGCGGCGTGGCGGGGGTGGACGGGCGCCGCTCCGCCGCGGGGAGGCGGTAGCGGGGAGGCGGCAGCAGGGAGCCATCTTCCGCCGGCCCTCGGACTTGCGCCCGCGCCGCGAAATGGAGGTCGGGGGGGCGCCGCCTGGCCTGGGCAAGGCTCCCTCCTCCTTGTTTGTGGGCAGCCCCGGGCACGGGCCGTGCTGCGGCGCAGGGGAAGGGGTGAAACGGCGTCTGCCTGCGGCCTCCTGCTGCCCTCCAGCAGGCGGGGCGGGCCGGCTGCGGCCGTGTCCCTGCCGAGGCGCCGGGACAGAGGGGCGACCGGGGACAGCCCTGCAAGGAAGGTGCTCCTTGTTGGAGTGAGCAGGTAGTGAATCCCCCGTGTAAACGAAGCTAAGGAGGCGGGGGGCCCCCACATAGCCAGCTCCAGTCCCCTAAAATTGCTCAGAAGGCTTTAAAAAAAAAAAAAAGGCAGCAGTACGCGTTATCACTAATTTCAGATGTGATGAGCAAATGTCAGAAACGGATGGTAGGAATTGACGTGATGTAGAAGAAGGGTTATGGTGACAACATTGCACGGCTACCCAAAAGGTGTGTGACAAGACCGGGGGCCATGGCTGCTAGCAGTAATTACCCTAGAATTTGTGATGTGCTTGCCAACTAAATATAATTTATTGGCTATGATGTAGTCTGGGAAACTTCCATGGCTGGGCTGACCCTTCCCAGCAACTCCTCTGCATTTGACTCAGCATTACAACTAGTAACACAGCCTTTCTGTGCCTTCTTCAAACCTGTGTCGCCCATAAGCATGACAGAAAATAAAAATCAGACTTCTAAAGATTTTGTGTGTGTGTCTTATAGTCACCTAGAAGAAGAAAGAAAAATTTAAATGTAAAAAGCACATTGTGTGTTCCAGCTGTCATTGTTTTGGGGGAAGGCATCTTGCAAAGAATTTAAAACAAGTTTAACTCCTGAAATACGTTTCCTTCTTTCAAGTACCTTATTAAAGGCAGAGGTGAGGAGAAGAGGGAGACTAATACCTAGTTACCCTGGTTAAAAGGTTTGTCCCGTAATTTCAACCTTTTTTGGTGACTAAAGGTTTAATCTCGTTTAATGGAATCATAAAATACAGTTAAAAGGTATTTCTGGAGGTTATGTAGTCCAGTCTTGTGCTCAAAGCGGAGCTAATGCCAAAGCTAGACCATGGTGCTCAGGGTTTGGAGCACTGGGGTCTGAAAATCTTCATGGATGGAAATTCTGCAACTTGCTTGGACAGCCCATTGCTATGCTTAACTGCAATCACAGAGAAGATTTTTTTTTCCTCGTGTTTGAAATTGACATTTCCCTTGATGTCACATGTGACTCTTTCATCTTGTCCTTTGCCCTGGTCCTCTGTACCTCTGAGGAGGGTCTAGTTCTCTTTAACCTCCAAACAGACAGCTGAAGGTAGCAATTCGATGTCCCCATTTACCCTTCACTTTTGAGAACAAGCACAACAACCCCAGATCCCTGAGCCTCCTCCTATGCCATGTGTTCCAGCCCCCTTCCTTTCCTTTTCTTTGCCGTATCCATCTGATGTGTCTTGGCCTTTACAGAGAATGTGGGGGACTGTTGGGACAGGGGTTACATAGCATGAAGGGTGCTGCTGCTTTTAAATTAATAATGACTAGTAACGGTGCCAGATATCCTTAAGAAATGGTCCTTAACAAGATGTGTGTGAGATTTAATTCTCAGCTGCAGACAGAACAAAATTCTATACCCGAATTTAAAATACAGCAATATTAAGAATGTTAGCAACTTCACTGAGATTCACTTTTTTGCCAAGTACAAGGACATTGCTGTGTAGCAATCCCCCATTCTTAAAAGAACACTTTGCTATTCTGATGTACCTAATGGTTAAAAGTGACATAAGGTAAGCATCACCAAAGGATGCACAAAGCAGTGTGACCCTTATTTTGCTTATGGGTATGCTGGGATGTGGAGAAATTATAGGACCTGCTAAGTTCTAAATGAGCAATTCTCAAACTGAAAAGGGATCTGTGGACTCAGATCATGTTTTGCAGGAGTGCAAGAAGCCCCATGGAAGCTTACTTTGGTCTTTTGGTTTTTGTTTTCTCTACCATGCTCTCTCTCCTCATGCTTAATATTGTCCCTCTAAAAATTCTGATTTTTTTTGTCATACCTGTAAGACTGAGGGACTGAGGAGGAGAGCAGACACGACACAAGACTATTCTAGAAAAGGGAATCTAATAAAAATGTTAAACACAACTGAATTCCAGCTGAGTTTTCATAGTAACTGTTTGCATTTATGTTCTTTTATTCAAAAACATGCTTTTAAATGTGGCATTAATATCTCCCCCAGTTAATCTGTGCTAGACAAACATTTTCAGTGTACTACAACGTGGTGGGTAAGTTCCTTTTAGCAGTAACGAGCATAACTGTTTTGTTTATGATGCTTTAATTGTTATGGAGCGAGAGAAAAATGGGTTAGAAGAAACAAAGGTAGCATACTGTACTAGAAAATAACAATGCTCTTCCAAGACAATACAGAGAACACACAATATAGGTTAGTGCTCCTTCTTCTTCCCAGAAAAGCCTCAAATTAAGAACAAGGAAGGAATACTGTAACCTGAAGAAGCTAGCCTAGAGAGGAAAGTTAAAGGAGGATCATGTGACCTGCTCAAGGAGCTTCTGCTAGAGATGAGGAAAAGCAGAAAAAAGTAGCAGGACTACCCTGTGGAGGACCAAGAGATGAGTGCCTTCCCACCTTGCAAGTTTCGAAAGTAGTGATGTCCTAGATATCAGAACCAAAGCACATGCAGTAGTAGCCTGTTTGTCCAGGCTACTCTGCTTATAGCTGTAGATTATCACAAAATGCCAGAGCTGACATCTAAAGTCTCAGGCTACAGGACACACCTGGGCTGGGAAGAGGAATTGCACCCTTAGACCACATGCAGACCGGCAGGCTGCATATTCTGCCTGCTGAGGGTTGCACTCTGAAAAGAACTAAAAGAAAACAGCATGTAACAGAGTTATTTCCTTTCTGTTGTCCTCCATTTTTCATTTTCCCTTTTTGTACCCTGTTTTTTTTGTCTGCCTTTATCTTCCAGTTAATGCAAATTAGTATATTTTCTTCTCCACTTTGATGTTTTAAGCTATTTAGTCTGATTTTAGGATCAGAGTGGCCTAGGGACTAGATGTACTCACTGACTTCTTTATCTGCCTTCCACACTACATGTCTTTTCACCCTGAGGTGTGGTCTACTCCTATCATCCATCCAGAGTCAAAGGCTAGCCTCTGGCTTTAGCACAGGTCCATACTCCTCCAACAATCTGCTTAACTTGGAGTTTGGCTGGATCGTCATGCCCAAAGGATGTGTAAATGTGTTACCTGGATCAGCTGGTTGAGCCTGTCTGAGTTCAGTGTTGCCTTAAGTAAACCATGCAGTCATGCCCTATAGCCTGCCCTGTGCTTTACTGCATGCTTGTCCTGTATGTATAAGAATGCACGTTATTGCCATTAAATGAATAATTACCTGCAAAGTCTTAAATCAGAAAACTATTTGAGTGAATGTTAGGAAAAGGCTAATGCAGATTTTTCTGTGCAGGCTTATCACAGCTCTCTATACATAAAGTAAACATGGGATCACTGACTCTTCTTCCACAGGTTTCCTACCTCCTCTGCAGGGTTCAGAGAACCTCACCAGGGTTTAGTTACCATACTTCATCCAAATCTTCTACTGAATGCATCTTATTAATTATTATAATTTCTTGTACATCACTACACATGCGGCCCCCTCTATGGTGCTTCTCATTTAATAAAAAAAGAAATCACAAACGCTGCCACATTATTTTCAGCAGATCTTTGTGGTTGTCTTTCCTTAACAATGAGGGAACTGAGACAAGCATGGATTTAAGCCTGAATTTTCATTAACTTTGTGTGGGTGATTTGCTATACTTAAACCTTGCTTCAAAATATTTTAACTATTTATGTTTCTCAGCATGGATTATATAGCATTCGTTATATAGTATGTCCACCATCCACCTAAGATATAGGTCTGTGTGAACTCTCCCAGTCACCTTGTTTTCCATGTAACACACCAACTGAGCAGAGCAGGGGAGTAGTGCTTGCGTTGTCTCCTTGTAGCTTTCATGAAAATTTGACCCAAAATACCAGCTCGCAGCAGCTGGGGTTGCTGAGCTCATATTGCTTATGAAAGTTAAGTCATGCTTTTCAGCCCTCTTCCCTGCTGCATCCATTAGCTATCCTCTGTTGGAGATTTTAGTATAGAAACCATTTATTGAAAGGCTTAGCGGAATTGATGCCTTTTTGTGATGACCTAGGCAAGCCTCAGACCAGCTCACTTGTTTGCAGACTCACCAGGATCCACCTCAGTCTTATTCTAATTAACATAGGCTGCAAACACATGTTTATTAAGATCTGGGTTTGGCTGGTTCTTGATTTCTTAGAGTGTCCTCCTAGTCAATGCAATTCTATCTTCCACTTTGGTCAGCTTCTCCAAGCAAAACATTCTCCACCCTTAACTGTTGCTTTTCCTGTGCAACCTAGCTCCTCTTCTGAGACTCCTTTCTGACTGTGCAAACAGCTGACCCTTTTTTTTAAATTATTTTCTGCTACCTTCTCTCCTTGTCCCAGTGCAAACAGACAATAAACATTATTTTCCAAATATCCTATTGTTGCCTTTCTGACTGACTGCCAAGGTTGACTGGTAAGCAAAGATTAAAAACCCATTTGACTACATCGCTGGGTGATTCTGCAGGTTGCTTGGACCTGTAAGGTGTTGCAGGTGACAGGTGAACTTCTCAGTGGTATACCAGGCCCTCCTACTATCCCTAACTGCCCTTGCAGCTTGACAAAAGGCATTGCCAACTTTGCCCTCAACACATCTGTGCGTGGAAGTTCCCTGGAGGGGCCTAGGTATAGATTTATCTCTGGGGAAATACTATAACCTGAACATGTCAGCTTTAAACTTGCTTTGCATAGGCTAATGGATGAAAGGAGTGCACGTTATTTTAGCAAAGGAATTAGAAAATGTACAACAACATTCTAAGTGAGAAAAAGAAACCACAATGATACACAGTTCCAAATCCCACTTATGAACACATTTTTTCTTACATTTGTGTGCTGGCTAGCCTAGAGTCTTTCAGCAATGTCTCAAAAATGGAGCAAGTAGGAATGTTCAAATGTGCCTCTTCTCGCTCTTCTGTCCTAGGGGCTTGGGAGCACTGTCTATAAACTTTCATTATGTTCCTCAGTTAGTACATTTCTCCTATGTTAAGCAGCTTATTATCCAAGAGTGTTTTATAACTTAGGTACCATTTGACACATTTACTTTTTCATTTTATCGGGGTTTTTTTTGCAGAAACCATGAATAGGCTAATAGTAGCAGAGATAACATAAGGTGTCAAAATTCATTTTCTAAAACACTGGTTTTTCTCCAGTTGTAGGAGCTCCTGGTACCACATCCGCATGGATGGGGTGGGGGGGAAGTAGCAGAGCAGGGAAATACACTAGCAGGAAGAGTACTCTGATACCTGAAAAGGATGTAGGTCATGTAACTTTTACAGAACCTCATACGTCTACCCTTTCTGGTAGAAACTGAACTCACTAGGACCCTGAGCAAGGAGATGTACCAATTTGTACTCAGACCTTTCCACCTGTCCCTCTGTCTAGCCATATTAATAGTATTGTTAGTGCTTGACTTCCCTTCCTCTGCCAAAGTACTTCTGTACGTCAACACTGATGTGAGCCACCCATCACCTCAAATATCACAGTCATAAAGGTAGTGGGGCAAAAGTAATTGTCAAATACCACTGTGTGGAGTTTGCATGAGAGGCACCAATATATGTCAATGTGCTGCTTCTACTAAGACTGTGCTCTAAAGTCTTCTTATGATATTGCTCGTTCTATACGTGGTTGAATGCCCTTCCTTTGTACTTCTGCAGCTATCATGGAGTCTCCTGTTCTTTAACTTTGGAAAGGAAGCAAAGGATACATTTCTCACTTTCTGTCCTTAACAGTTAAGAAATGAGTTATGAATATACATATGTGTTGGGTCTTCAGGGTAACACAGGGTGGGTGTCTTTGTTACGTCCTTTCTTTATCCAACTGAGCCTGTGAGCAGACTGATTTTAATATTAAGGGCTTAATTTCATAGCACAGCCAGAGCCAAAATTTCTCTAGATCATATTCTCTTTGTTGTATTTCTCTTTTCTTTTTTCTTTGCTAGTGATCTTTTTCTTTTAAAAAGATTGCAGTTTGAACTGGAAGGCTGAATTGGCTCAGTACAAGGCCCGGTGGAATAAGAGAAGTAGAGCGGCAGAGGGAAGCCTAAAATGCGCCATCCTCCTTTCGGTGCTTTCAGGAAGTTAGACTGTGTGAACTCATTACAAACAGTTAAGCAGCTCCAGGCTGTCGCAGGTTATCATCCCGTCATCCTCCCGGTCATCCGTTCTTATCCTCTCTCCTCTGCTGATACTGACCAAGCTGGTTTTTCTGGTTCTGGCAGCTGAAGTGGAAAACTATGCACTGCTTTACACATCAATTTTTCTACCGGTTCTGTCCCCGGTATCTCCCTGCGAGCCAGTGCAGAGGAGGATGGGACCGCAGCAGTGACAACCTCAATGAAATTGCCGTGGCAGTGCGGTCTGAGGCAGCTGAGGCACCTTGATGAGGAAGGGGCGGGGAGGGACACGGCCAGAAATGCTTTAAAAAGTCACTTCTAGCTGAAATCAAACGCGGCCTCAAGAGACCGGCCCGCGGCGGCTGAGGCAGCGCCGGCTCAACAAGGGAGCGCAGCGATACCCTCTGCCGGCTGCGGCGGAGAGGGTTTCCCACAAACGCCGTCCCGCCGAAAGCGCTGTTTGCCACGGCATTCTCCTCGTCTCTGTACCGCAGGTAAAAATGTCTTCTGTACCTGGTTACTTGCACTGCGAGGTTTACATATCTCCAAGCGTTGAACTTCGTGACTTCAGCCCAAAGCCTGGATGCTACCGGAAATGAATTAACGGAAATACGGTGCTAGAGGCTTCGTAATTCTCTGCAAAGCCTGCGAATTTCAAACTACTGCCCCGGTCCAAAGTGAATTTAACGCGTGGATGAGGAGGGTGAAGCAAAGTCTGATCTAGAGGACGCGGACCACCTCACGCCCAACTGCGGCACTCGCCGAGGATGGGAAAACCCTGTAACCCGGCCGGGGGCTGCGAGGAGCCGAAGGGCAAACGCAGGGCGCAGCCGCGCCGCGGCCTGCCT
>NW_010972603.1:1759805-1760040 GCF_000737465.1 Haliaeetus leucocephalus
TGGCGTGACGTGCCGTGACGTTGCGTGACGCAGCTCGCGGCTCTGGCGGGCGGCCTCCCCGCCGCGCACGCGACGATGACGCCCCGGGCTGGCCGCAGCGCCCATTGGCTGCCTCCCGCGATCACCTGAGGGTCCCGTTCCCTCAGCAGCTCTCCAGCGGATTGGCTCGCCGCGTCGGGCCGGGCCGCCAGGCGGGAGGCCCCCCCGGCCGCCGGCGCGAGGCGGTTGGCGGAGG
>NW_010972603.1:1760063-1760276 GCF_000737465.1 Haliaeetus leucocephalus
CGCCCCGCGGGCAGCAAGGAGTCCCGCCCCCTCCCCTCCCCCCCGCTGTGCCGCGCTTCGGGCTTCGCCGCGTCGGGATGAGCCGCGTTTTCCCATGGACACCAAACGGGCCGAGATCCCCAGCAGCGTCTTGGACGACCTGTGCAGGTAGCCGCGGGGCGGAGGCGTTCCCGGGCGCGCCTCACGCCCGCCGGCCCCGGCCGGCCGGCCGGC
>NW_010972603.1:1760430-1777687 GCF_000737465.1 Haliaeetus leucocephalus
CAGGCGCGGCGGGGGGGGGCTCCGCGGCTGCTCGCGGCTGCTGGAAGCGCTCCGTGGGCTGGCGGGACTCCCAGGGTGGAGCGCGGCGGCCCCGGGGAAAGAGGCGGCCGCGGCAGTCCCGCTGCGGGCCGGGAGGCGGAAGGAAGGGGCTCGGCGCGGCTTCCCCCATGCCCTTGGGGGGCTGCATCCGCCGCCCTTGCGGCTTCGTGGCCCGAGGTCCGCCCGCCCCGTGGAAGGTGCCCTGGCGGGGCGGCGCTCTCCTCTGCCGTCAGCAGGACCCGAGGTAGGGCTGAACTGGCGGCGGGGCAGGAGCCGAGCGCGGGCGGGAGTGCAGGGAGCGTGGTCTGCGGGCTTTTCGTGCGGTGTTGAGCGCCTCGTGGTGTTCGGCCGAGGAAGGCGGAACTGGGTCGGTGGTGGTGGCGCGGGTGAGAGCTGCAAGCGCGAGGCTGGCGCGGCGGGCGAGCTGGCGAGCGGGCGAGTTCCCGCTCGGAAGCCTGGCTTCGTTCAGAAGGGCTGGCAGGAGTCCCTTCTGCTGGTTTACCGCTGCTGGGGGAGAGTGTTCCCGTGAGGAAAAAAAAAAACACAGGAGGAGCCAGAGAAGTACCCTTCGGTCTGAAACTGTCCTCTCCTGCTTGCTGGTCTTTTTCAGAGTAAAACGGTTAGCTTTTCATATCCTAAAGGCTACACGTTTAAATTTTCAAAAAACGTGGATTTTGTGTTCTTGCAGAGGGGAGAGGCACACTTTCCCCATATGATCTCAGCCTCTGATCATCTGTGGTGCAGCCCTTGGGACGTCTGAATTCACCTATCATCCCCAGAATCTGATGCCCCAAGCTGGACGTGATATTTGACATGAAATAATGCTTCTCTCTTACCACCTCAGAAGGACTCCTTCTGAAGTACTTATGTACAAGAGGGAAAGGTTGCTAGAGAGGAATTCCACTTACTGGAATTGCTGTGCTCAAATGAGTGAAAATGCGTAAACGTGCGCATACCATAGGAAGCTAGAACCTCTTTGCTCTGTAGCGTTTTGTCGTGTATCTAATGCAAGAGTTGGAGTTCGCAATACGCAAGTAAATTTTCCGTTCCCTAAGTCTGGCCTCTGAAGCATGTTTGTGTTTCCATCGTGTCTTCTTTGGGCTCCCTACAGAGAGGTGGGACTTGTCGTTTAGGTCCCTGCTGACATACGAAACGGGGCTTAAAACTTCTTCAGAAAATTCAGAGGGGAATCACAATGCTTGCAAAACTGAAATAGCCTGTTAGTGTCACTCCTGTGGGGTGACTGATAGAAGGGCGTGTGAGTATTTGGATCTTACGTTGTTACAGGGTCAGTCCCACTGTCTTACTGTGTTCCTCTGAGCTGCTGTCGTTGTCTGCCTTTGAAATGGTGTTTTGTTTTATAATTCTATGAATGTAGTTGTGTGGCTTTAATTAAAAAAAGAAAAACCTTAGAATGGTAGATCAGGGGCTTGTAGTTACCACCTGTCTTGCTCTTCATCTTTCCCTGATTCACCTTGTTGACTTTCATTAGTGCTAACAGATAAGCCCTGCTTCAAATATGTTGCCTTGCTTGGACATGGACAGAAGAACTGAAAGGAGTGGAGGAGTCAGGCTTTCCCGTGAGAAAGAGAAAGGACTCTGGTGTGCACGGGGGGAGTGACAGGGCCTGATAGGCCTTGGCTCAAGGGAGAAGATAAACTGTTAAATAAGTGGAAGACCAGTGGTGCTGTGCTGCAGGTGGCTGGCTATAAAGGGGTTATTAAAATACCTGTTGCTTCCCACATTCTTCAGTCTACATGTGATATTAGTGGAAGTTTTGGTAGAAAGAGCCAAGCAATGTTTCATACTCAGTTTTTGAGAAAATTCAAAATATTTTCTAGCACAACCTATACTTTGTTTTTCTTTTTTTTTAATACTGTCAGCAAATAAAACTTCAGTACTAAAATAATTATAATTTCAGTATAACAGGTTTGGAAAGTGACAGGACCCATATGAATTCTCTAGTATCATTTCGCATGAACTGTAGCAGTGTGAGCTGCAAATCTAAATAACTGTTAGTGAATTTTTAAGAGATGAGGAGCATTCACGTTACTCTTACTAAGCTAAACAATTAAATCTACTTTCAAGTCAAGTTTGCCTAGTATGTATGACATTTTTATGTTCTTTTGTGTGTGTGTGTATTTGAAAACCAAAAGGTAAGTTAAAGCTTAGATGTCCACAAAACAGAACTATTGGTTTTATTTGTTTCTTGAGAGTGCTAGAATATCTCTCAGACTTCTACATTTCATCTTTGGACAGTAATATTCTCCTTTGTCCTGAAACCAAAGGCGTGGATTCTCTGCAGAAAACTCTTAGTTGTTAAGAATTTCTGTACGCAGGAGAGGGGATCATCAGTAATTCTCACTGTATCTGCCATTTTACCTGCTCGATACATTTTCTTATGACAGAAGGATCACTGTGAGCTGGTGCTAATTCTATCAGCTGAACTAAAATGTGTTTGGATTTTACTTTAAGCTGAACCACTTTCTTTAGATTCCTCACAGGGGCTCCTGTCTAGGTGGAAGCTCAGGGAGGTTCCACACAGAGCCTACTTCAAAGAGGCTCATTCTGGGTCCTCAGATCACCTGTAGCTGTTCCAACTAATTCAGCCAATTAGTTTAAATAACAGTTACACTGTTCGGGGCAGCTACAGCTGCTTTAATGCCTGCAGGTAATTCTCATGGCTGTTGCTACCTCCGAAGACACACAAAGGTGCCTTAGCTGGTATCTTAATTTTCTGTGTCTTGAGGGGAGGGTGTGGTGGTTCTTTTGTTTGTTTGCTTGTTTTTGTTGAGCCTGATGGGTTAAAAAACCATGAAGTACTACTGGGTAACCTTCACCATGTCAACTATTTTAGTTTTGCAATTGTGAGTTAAAGCTTCCAAGTTTACAGGTACTGTGCAGGATGAGTGGATTTCTTTTTGTAGTAATCAATTTTGATCTTAAGTTGACAAATACTGTTCAATTGTGTAGTTAATTGGGTTAAGACTCCAAATTTTTATTCTCTGCAACACAGTTTTGAGATATGTCAACTTCTAGGAGGGTCTGGATTATGTTCTTAGGCCGGGTTTGTGGCTTGATGTTACTTCTGCAAAGTTTTGCTTGAAGTATTTGTATGATCATGTATGTTGCTGAGGGTGAAGTTCAGCTATTTAGTAGCAACTGCAGCATTCAGCATCAAATTAAGTTCTAATTGGATAAAGGAAACTTAGTGTACCTATTTCTTCTGTGGAAGGAAAGAAAACTACCCGACAAACCCTGCAGGCTCAATATGTACTTGTAGATGTTCTCTCTGATACTAACCTTAGTGTTTTTCCATGCTGTGAGCAGTGGAATACATAATACTTTCATATAGGTTATAGCTAAGCTTAGATGTAGCATTTTTAATGCACGTTACTAAAAATTCTCTTGCATGTTGGCTTTATTAAGTCAAGTACATTGGGTGAATCTCAGGCCCTGGGCTTTGTTTGTCCTGTGAAGCTCAACATACAAAGTTACCTGCTGTAATGGGTATGTTCAGAGTCAAATGTTCACAGCTGACTTTACAGAATCTAATACTGAAATTATACAGCACTGAAACCTGTATTAGGGAATCAGTATAAGCTAGCTCTTGAAAAAAAACAAAACAACAACAACAAAACCCCCAACAACACAAAACCCACAGCTTTTTCCAATAGTGTAAAATAATAAGTAGGCTTTTATATTCAGCTGTAGAGATCTGTGTGAGAATTGAGTGTAAGTGATAATGGTGGTGGTGATTACTGTTATATTCTTTTATTGCATAACCGTTCTCCTAAGGATAACAAAAATAAGATTAAAAACACTAGTCTAACGCACTTTCATTTAATGTTGGCTTTTTTTTTTCCCAAGCTGTCACAGTTTTTCGCTGCTGGTAAGCTAAATTAAGAGACTTCTACACTTAGAATTTGTATTCAGAGAGTAAAATGTTACTTGCCAGCATCTGAAAACAAGTTGAAAGCTAAAGCCAGGTACATAATGTCTTCAAACATCTGTTGAGTTCCTAGGCTGTTTTAGAATCACACAATGCCAGGGTACAATTTATTCTAGTTCTGGTAAGTTATTGTTTGTTTAAGCTTCAGTAGCAGGACTGCTCTGACCCATTCTGTTAAATAACAAGTCACAGGTATCCATGCCATTTTTTTTGTCATGCTGTCTTGTGCTACTGAGTTGTTCTTTACTGAATAAATAAGTGGATATACAGAGTCTTAATGTAGGTTTTGGGGCTTCTTGGTGTTCTCTTTCTCCTATAAGAAAGTGCTGTTACCCTATCTTTTGACTTCAGGACTGTGGTAGGGTTAACCTTGGCCAGCAGCCAGAGCCCACCCAGCTACTCACTCCCCCTCTTGAAGAGGATGGGGGGGAGAAAATAGGATGGACAAGCTTGTGGCTTAGGATGACACAGGAAGGTTGCTTACCAGTTACCATCATGGGCAAAACAGACCTGACTTGGGGAAAATCAATTTAGTTTCTTGCCAGTTAAAATAGATTTGGATAGAGAGAAACAAAGACAAAAAAATTTAACCACCACCTTCCCCTACATCCCTGTTTTTCCCAGGTTCAGCTTCACCCCTTCATTCCTGACTCTTCTACCTCCTCCACTCTGTGCAGCGCAGGGGAATGGGGGGTGGGGGTTGTGGTGGGTTTGTAACGCTTCATCTCTGCCTCTCCTTCCTCTTCATGCTTTGCCCCTGCTGCAGTGTGTGTCAGTCCCGTGGGCTGAATTTTCTTCAGGACATACCCATCTGCTCCGGCATGGGATCCTCCACAGGCTGCAGTTGTGGGTATCTGCTCTGCCGTGCAGCACCTCCTCCCCCTCCTTCTTCTCTGACCTTGGTGTTTGCACTGCTATTTCATGCTCTTTTTCTCTCTTCCTCTGCCTGTCTGGCATTTTTGTCCTTTCTTAAATGCACTTTCCTAGAGTTGCCACCGCCTTGGCTGCTGGGTTCAGCTATACCCTGTAGTGGGTCTGTTGGTGCCAGCTGTGTCCAGCGTGGGCAGCCCCAGCCTCTTCTCATCGGAGGCCATCCTGCAGCCCCCTGCTGCCAGCGCCTGGGCACCCGCACCTAGTACAACCTAGAGATGCCTGTTGTCAGTCACTCTTAAGTAACTTAGGAGTTAACTTTTTGATTAATAAGTAGTGTTCTAATTGGCTTTGCTCTTGTTACTCTAAGCCTAATGCTGGCATGTTCTTATTCCTCTTTGGTATTACTTCTACATATTGTATCTTCAGATTCACATGCAGCTGCAGTGCTGGGGCAAGAAACCATCATCAACTAGTTATAAAATAAAATGGACTTCTACTTTTTTTTACCTTTAATCTACAGCAGCTTTATATGTAAGGGCTATTTTCCACAGTAATAGAGCCTTCAAAAAGAAAGGAGCAGTCAGGGGGGTGGTATTGCGAATTGAAAATTGGCAAGTAGGAGAACGTTGTTGAAGCGAATATGGTTATTTATGTGAGGGAGAGTGCTTCTTTAAAGGTATCTGGTCAAGGACCTTCTTCAGTGCAAAAACAGGATAGTAAGAAAAGGAGGAAGCCATAAACAAAACGTACAGGGACACAAATCTGAGGGAGGCAGTGATGAGAACCAAACCTGGCTGCTGATTGATAAGGGTGTGTGGGAATGTTCATTCCAGCAAACTTATCTGAGCGGGGACCTGCTCCTGGGAAACTAAGGGAAAAAGGGGAACCAAAAATACACAGACACAGACCTAAGAAAACAAAAGTGGAGACAATGACAAGAAACAAACCAGCCAGGCACAGTAATTGATGGGCTATCGAGAAACCACAGGCAGTGCTTCCAAGAAGATCAGCCTGGCTTTTGCATCTGATGAGGCTGTAAACCAGGGGGGATCCCACACACTGGGCTGGGAGGGGTGCGGCAGGGGAAGGGGAGCAGCGGGGGACACAGTGGGGGTAGGCAGAAAGGGGTATAAGGGGGGCTGGTTGTGCGTAAAACTTGTCTGGCTGAGCCTTTCGGCGGATTGCCACAGTCTGTCCTGTCTTCTTACATCTTCCTATTAAATCTTTTCTTAATGTTCTCTTTGCATCATCTCGCTCTCTGCCCCACATACAGGCGTGCTGCAAGGATGAAGTGCCAGCTACTGATGAGCACTGTGCGTGTGAGTGGACAGGGCCGCAGCTACTGGAGTGAGAGGGGATGTCGGCTAGTCGCGTGGGTGGGGGTCTTGGCTTCCAGCCGCGGGGGGGGCGGAAACGGTGAGTGTCCTGAAAACCAGCTGCTGCGGGGGAACTGTGTGAGTGAGGTGAGTGAGGGGCAGAGCGCCGGTGGCTGGAACAGGACCGTGGGGCGCAGCCCGTGTGCCCGGTGCCAGCTGCTGGGCTGGTGGCGAGGGGCGAGCGTCTTATCTTCCTCAAACCTGTTGCGCATGTGTACTCACTGGCAAACTTCAGGCTGGGCCAGCCGGCGTGGCAGGGACCTGCGTGATGGGTATGAGGGCCTGGGGTCTGGGCAGGGTGTTGGGTGGACAGCGGGAGCCGTGCTGGTACTTGAGGGAGCTGTGAATGTGCATGTACTTGTGAACCTGGAGAGTGTCAAGTGTGTGCCTGCACTAGCGACCTTCTGCCTCTGCCAGCCGAAGAAGAGAAGGGGACTTGGTGCTCTCTGCTTGAATTTTGTGTGAGTCCTCCATGTAGGTGCTGTTGAGGGCAGCACCTTGTCTGTGGCAGGCTGTGTGACCCGCTGTGTTAGTGTTCTGTGTGTGTGCCACTGGAATATATGCTGGGCTCTGCTACTGGTTGAACCTGCCAAAGGGAAAGCAGCAGCCATGTCTGTCAGCCTGAGCAGAGACCCCGGCGCTGGGCTCCAACAGCCAGGCCAGAGACAGTCCTTGCCAGAGTGGCTGGGAGAGGCAACCACTTCTGACATCCCTCAACAATTTATACTTTGTCAAATTTTAAGTAAAGATGTCTTAAGTATTTCTGGTTCTGGCAGTGATACTATGTGCTTTTACTTAGCTCATGGTACTCAGGAGCAGAATGTAAGAGATCTCTGTCAAATGGTTTAAGTTCAATGGGGTGGATGACCTTAAATTTCTAAAAAGAAAATTCTATTGTTCTTGATCTTACAAATAAATAAATAAGTAAAGCTTCTTCTGCTTAAGTAAAATATGCTATCACACAGTGCTGCTTACGCTTAATACGTCTCTGGGACTCTATATTTGTGTGCCAGTATCTGAGCTATAGCATAAAGGAGACTTGAAAAATAAACCAATTGTCAATGTTCTATTTCAGACTGAGAAAATTAATGGGATCCTATTGAATTTTAAAATCTACATAAATTAATAGGTCACTGTGGTTTTAAGTGGAAATACACAGCTGTGTTTAATTTGTGTCCAGAAAAAAAAGTGTTGATATCTGTTACCAGAGTTTGCAGGTGTTCTTTGCTGGACATGTAAAAATGCTTTCATTCTTGTAATGCAGCCATTCAGGTAGGATGTCCTTGTCCTCCCTGTTTTCACAACAGTTAATTTACTTAGTTTATTGTAATTGACTTTTGTGAAAGAACGTCATGATCCATTCTCCTTCTTGACATTAAAGGTTGTATTTTACTTTGATGTGAAAACCTTTTTCTGTCCAGATCACCAGGAAGATCTGGTGGTGTGTTGCGCTGTGCTAATTTATCGGGAATTCACTGTTGCAATGCATTTTTGTTGTTAGATTTAAATAAATTGATAGATTGGGCTAACCTTACTCTTAATTCTTTCCTTGCAGCCGATTTATTTTGCACATTCCAAGTGAAGAAAGAGACAATGCAATCAGAGTGTGTTTTCAGATTGAACTTGCCCATTGGTTTTACTTGGATTTCTACATGCAGAACACACCAGGATTACCTCAGTGTGGGATAAGAGACTTTGCTAAAGCTGATATCCTTTTTATTACTGTGATTGTTTCCGTCTCGGTGGATAAAGTGCAAACTGAATATTGTTAATGAAATTTCATACTTGCAGCAGGCAAATGTCAGTTCATGTGTTGGTAATTAAAAGTTAGTATTGCTAGGTATGTGATTTTTATCTGTTCATTGCTTCCACAGTTTTGTGGCATCCACAAAAGAGATGTTTCTCACACTGCTAAAGAACTACGGAAAAAGGGTAGTTTCTAATCTTTGAGGATTTTTCCTCATGGTTGTGCTTTGGCAGACTAGGTGGGTTTCAAAGATGAGCTGTTGGAGCTTGTGCTGGTTTTGACTGGTATACAGTTAATTTTCTTCATAGTAGCTGGTATGGGGCTGTGTTTTGGGTTTGTGCTGAGAACAGTGTTGATAACCCAGGGCTGTTGTCGTTACTGCTGAGCAGTGCTCACACAGAGTCCAGGCCTTTTCTGCTTCTCAGCCCACCCCACCAGCGAGCAGGCTGGGGGTGCACAAGAAGTTGGGAGGGGACACGGCCGGGACAGCTGACCCCAACTGACCACAGGGATATTCCACACCATATGGCGTCATGCTCAGCAAATAGAGCTGGGGGAAGAAGAAGGAAGGGGAGGATGTTCAGAGTGATGGTGTTTGTCTTCCCAAGTAACTGTTACGCGTGATGGAGCCCTGCTTTCCTGGAGATGGCTGAACACCTGCCTGCTGGTGGGAAGTGCTGAATGAATTCCTTGGTTTGCCTTGCTTGTGTGCATGGCTTTTGCTTTACCTACTAAACTGTCTTTATCTCAGCCCACGAGTTTTCTCACTTTTACCTTTCCAATTCTCTCCCCTATTCCATTGGGCTTAGTTGCCAGCTGGGGTTAAACTACAGCATAGCTCTTCATGGTGTTTTGTCTCCTTAATTTAATCCCTTTCCAAGTAATTAGTGACATAAATGTTAATGTAGCTGAAGGTGGTATGTGTTCCCCCATGGGCTGTGCCATGTATTTGTTGGAAGTACTGAAAGTTGCTCCTAGAAACAGTTCTGTTTGTAAGGGAGAGGATGCATTTTTACTGAATTCATATGGTTGGCCTCTGTTTTTTTTCATTTCTCACAAGGGCCACTGGAATGTACACTATCTAGTCCTTGCTGGAGGAAAAACTTGTGACTTGCATCCAGCAAGTGTTTTAGTTGTAACCTTTTCCTATATGTTCTTGGTGTGGGATTAGAGTATTGCTTCTAATTTTCATGATAATATTGGTTTCACTACACAACATACTTCTCTGTTAGTTGATAACATTAACTTGAAATGCTACAGCTTTTATTTTAACAATAAAGTGTAAGAATATGATAATTTTCTGTTGCTTGATATTATGCAGTTATATTTTATTTACTTTGGCTATGTTTTTAATTATAAATGTATTTTCAGACCAACAGAATTCTTCTAGTAATTGTAGGCAGTGCAGGAAAAATACAATGCAATAGATGTTACTTGTTCATTACATCTGTCCCTCTCCAGCTCACATTTGCCAGAAAAATTAGGTTTGCTGCAATGTGGTATTTTTAAGTACTCTGCTACGGAATATTTTTTATTGGTAGTGTAATTTTATATATAATACATAATATTAATACTTTTATTAAGGACTTGCATATTTGCTTTCAAAGTTTTAGAGTTATAAAGGTTGTTCATGTTTTCTCTGCATGGTGAGTTTTGGTAAAGTGTGTTAGAACTTAGATGTCTGTAATTTGATGTCATTAAAACTAATTGTTTTACATAGTAAATACTTAAGTACAGATTCTGTACTGTAGTCTAACAAATGATTGTGGGAAAAATATATCTCCACTTCAAGCAGGAGATGAAACTGTATTTTTGTCTGTCTCACTTTAAAATGAAAAAAAATGTGTTTAAGAATAACATATATTCAAAATAACTGTTACGTGAATACGTTTTCTTTAGAATTAGGGGAGACCTTCCTTGAAACAAGCAGCCTTGCACTGTCTCTTTTTTTTTTTTTTTTTTTTTCCCCCCAAATAGGCTTGTATGAGAATTACCAAATTACATGATGCTTTCTGACCTTTAGAGTTTGGTAATGGATTATTCATAATACTTCCAAGAGAATATGTCTTGAAAGCACTTAGGGGGAGGGAGTGTGGTTATTGTAAATGTTAAGTGGGTATCTTCTGTATGTCTGTGTGTGATCTGAAACTGGATGCTTAAGTTTATCTTCCTTAACATGCTGCTGTACTCTTCAATCACTGTCCTTTTTTACTGCCTCAAGGTGAAGATGTACAAAAGGTTTTAGATGAGTGGAAAGAATACAAAATGGGAGTGCCAACCTATGGTGCAATTATTCTTGATGAGACACTTGAAAATGTAAGTACGGAAATAGTTGTGAAGGGCTAGAGGTAAGGGTGGCATAATGCTGGCAGAAGTAATCTTTTTGTTGTTTACGTTTTTCATCTGGAGAAAAAAAAAGTGCTTCAGATTCACAAAGACCTTGCAGGTACTTGACACTGTTGAGTATGTACAGAAATATAATATGGGAGACAGTACACAGACTTCCACTTGCTTTCCTACTCAGTTTTGGTTTTTTATTCTAAGTTGCATGATCCCATAAAAAATTTCACAGTTCTTGCTGGAACACAGAAAACCTAATGGGTTCCTTCCTCCAGGCTGAAGTATCTTTTTGGAGAAGCAGGGGAAGGTGAAGGGAAGACATTAATAGAAATTGGTTACAATAGTGGGTGTTTGACAGTTGCATTCCCTTGTGTTTTGCAGGTTCTTTTGGTTCAGGGCTATTTAGCAAAGTCTGGTTGGGGATTTCCAAAAGGGAAAGTAAATAAAGAAGAGGCTCCTCATGACTGTGCTGCTAGAGAGGTAAGTTATGTTTGACTCCCTTAAATTCAAGCTAAAGAAATTTTTCTGAGAGCTGGATATATGCGTTAGATGAAAAGACATTTTGCTTTGGTATCTCTTTATTGAAATCATGTAAATAAATAGTCTATTCTCGCAGGAGTTGTCTGCTGTAGCTTTTAGTGCTTTTCTGAGTTCCAGAGTGATAATAAGGGTGTGATTATATAATTTAAAATTAATGTTCAATGTTTTTAACTTTTTGCACTAACTTGCTAAGTTAAGTACTATTTTTAAAGTTCTCTGCTGAACTATCAATTTACTTCTAAGTATTATTTTTGGTGTTTGGGAAATCTTATATACTTTGTGGTTTTGGAATATTTATTTCAAGGGCCACTGTAACTGTAAAAAGGTAGAAGAATAGGAATTTAGCTTATGTACACTGGGCTATGTAAACAGGCTAAAGAGTTGAGTTGGAGATTGTAGAATATTACGTAAAATCATGAAGAGCTCTACTTTTCTATTTTTTAGTGATGCAGGAACAAGGAGCAGTGTATATAGCAAGGAAAATCTGAAAACTAAAATCTGTGGGATTTGTTGCTGATGGAGACCTAGATATATAGTGAAGCTACATATTAAAAATAGCTTGTAAAAGAATATTATTGATATAAATTCAACGTTCATATAACATAATAAATGCAGAATTTTTGAGAGGGAAAATTAAGATGAGTGAAAGTAGTAAGATGCGTTCGTTTTCTTCACGGTTGGACTGAATCGGTGTCTGAGAAACCATGGATTTTTTTTTTTAATATACCTATCAAAGATGCATGAATGAAAAATTCTGTATTTCTGATTCCGTGATGGTGCTTTCCATACCACTCATATTTAATATGGACTTGGAATAGCAAAATAAGGTGCTAGATCTTGACATTGCACTATTATGTGATGGACACACATGAAATACACTTTCATGTTAGCAGGTACTGATTTCTGAGTGTAGAACATTATTTATATAAGTGACTTGCCAAAGAGTGAAGCGCCTGAGCTACAGATGCAGTGGGCTGTCAATGCAGAACTTAAGGGCTGGGAAGGATGAGCAGAGACTTAGTAACGTTGATTATTCAATGCATGTCTCTTTCCCCCCACCCCATAAATAGCTTGTTCAGTTAAACATTTACTAGTAAGGTGCTTTTAGGGTTGGTCTAAAGAACTGACTGAAGGGAGAGGAGATCATAAAAATACATGGACCACAGCAGAGTGGACAGGACAAACTAGGTGTTAACTGCTTCAGGAAGGAATGATGTGAAGTATGACTTCCTCTTTACTTCAGGTTATGCTAGCAAAAGCATTCAAGTGGGCACAGTTATAACTGGGAAAAAAATCTTCTCTCTTTTTTTTTATTATTTTATTTTATTTGGAGAATTGATTTAGATTACACTAGTGAACAAAACTGTTGCTATGATCTTTTCCACCAAGGTAAATGTCATTGTGGGTAAACTGGCAAATTCTTCAATGCTTACATGTGGCTGGAATCAGGATGTCTGTAGTATCTGTGCATAAATCTATAAATCTTTTAACTGCTTTTGCTGGAGTCAGCACAGGTCTAAAACCATAAACGGCATTTGTATAAGCTCTAATTGAAGAGGTCTTCACTGGGCAGTGCCTGTATGGTTCAGTAGTATTTTAGAAGCCAATGAGAGCAAAAATGAAATGGATGATTCTCTTGGTAAAAGGAGTTTCTACAATGAATTCACCTGAATCATCTGGAAAGATCACTTAGGAAGGGAAAACATTAGTGTTAGTAGTAAGAATAAGTATAGAAGAAAAGCATATCTTCTCTTAATTGAGACTGTGTGGTGGGTTTTTATGTGGGGTTGTTTTTTGGTTGGTTGGGCAGGGGGGGGTTAGTTTTTCTCGTAATCTCTGCTATTCTTAATGTAGTTAGATGGGAAGATGGCTTGCTTTTTATTTTGATAGAAGAGGAGTTGTATGTGCTAATGTGAAGTATAACTGGTCAGTTACTTGCTTTGAATTAAAGACTCTTTTTTTTCATATTTGTGCTTAATTTCCTCTGGGTTTTCAAAAATTGAACAACCATTTTGCTGATGCCAGTATATACATCAGTATTTTGCATAACATACTTTGAGTAGTTCCTGCTATTACTATTTTATATGCAGTTATTTGATTCTGTTTTTCATTATATGTACCCACAGGAGATGGGGGTGTAGAGGAGGTTTTACTGAAGATCCTGTCCCTCTTTTTAATCCTAAATCTGGTTTTTAAAAAATTTCGCTAAGGACTTCTGCCTTTGGATTTTTGGCAGTGGGGCTTAATAGCCCTGGAGTTAATATCCAGTTCTATGAGTGATTAATTGTTCACATGCACGTTCCACTCTCTGGGCAGAAATGTTTTGGACAGTGGGATCAATCCTGCATGTTGTCTGAGTACTTGTATTTCCTGTGGAGACTTTGAGGACTAGGAAGTTTCTAAAAATAAGTATTTACTTAGCAAGCTCAGAGGCATGATCTGATTTAAGCTGTTAGGTGTGTTTGACATGAATCTTTTTATATTATAAACCTTGTATATTTGAGAATGTTGTCACAAGTAAATATTTCAATGTAAGGCTTTGAGTAACCTGATCTAGTGAAAGGTGTCCCTGCTCATGGCAGAGGGGTTGGACTAGATGATCTTTGAAGGTCCCTTGCAACCCAAACCATTCTGTGGTTCTATGATCCTTCACAGCAAGACCATAAAATATGCAAAGAAAATGCTCTTTTAAAATATCATTGTCTTTCTAGTAATCTCCAGCAGGTATAGCACTCCTATTTTTTTCTTTAAAGTAGCTGACAATGCAGTTTTAAATTTCTTTGTCAGCGTGAATATGCAGTTTGAATTTTGTAATTAGAGTTTTGCTACCCTATTGCTGGGTTTTGTTACTAACGTAAAAATGATTATATGTATTGGGGGTAGAAGGTTTGTGAAGTAGAAGGACTGTTGAAAGAGAAGAAAAAATGAGATGCAAGTAAACCTTGCTAGAATTTGAAGATGTCTTTGCTCCCCAAATAGTAGTCTTTGCTGTGAATAAGATTTCCATGCATCCAGCAGCATGGAGGAGCAGCTAGAGACTCCTCATCCATGTCAATAAATTGCTACATGAAGGTGTAATAGAGTTGTTTCAACTTTTTTTACAGGTCTGTCTTAGAGAAATACAAAGCACATGGGATCTTAGATACTTTTTCTATTATTGAGCATATATCTATGTGTAAAGGCTTGTCTTTCCCAGTAGTGGCCTGCTTTTGTGGATAGATCTGAAAAATAGTCATTCCTTCCCTTGTGATGATAGGTTCTGAAAGGATAAATCTGAATACACACACTGATTTAATCTATATGCTTCTCAGGTGTTTGAAGAAACTGGGTTTGACATAAAAGAGTATATTTGCAAAGAAGAATATATTGAGCTGCATATTAATGATCAGTTAGCACGGCTGTACATCATTCCAGGAGTTCCCAAGAACACAAAATTCAACCCCAAAACTAGAAGGGAAATTCGGGTATGTGTTGTTTGATTCTATAGGAACCTTGTTGTGGAGCTTGTTTTTTTTAAAGCTAATGGTCTGTAAAATAATGAAGCTACCAAGGATGATGAATACCTCAAATACTAGGTACAAATGGCATCTCTGCACTGTAGGGTCTTGTCAACTTCTTGCAACTCTTCTGCAGACTGATTCTTGACCATGTGTCTGATGTCTCCATTCATCCTGAAAACAACATTAGAGCATACTGTCAAACTATAATTCTCCCCTTCTTTTCTCTTAGGTGGTGTTAGGTGGTGTATGTGTTTAATTTCATGTTATTCCTAGTTATAACTGCCTATATAACTATATATTCTTCTGAAGATGTAATTATTAATTGGTGATATATAAAAGCCTAGATATCAGAAGGAGAAACTAAGGATTGTGTTCTCTCTTTCATGGCTGATACCATCCAGACTTAGAGAATAGTGTATTTTAAGGAGGAGGTTGGGAAGGGGACACAATGGGAACTGTTTTGGATGGTTTGTGTACCATTAGGCTTTTAAAAGGTATCGTGAAAGGGAGAAGCAAGGGTAGTAGACTGTTGGAAACTTTGTTCCTGATATCCATAATCTTTGAAGTTTGAATATGTATCTTGTATTGCAATTCAGTTTGAAACAGCTATCCCCATATTTTTCATGTAGATGGTGCTACTGGACAGGGCATCTGGTTTTCTAAATAGGAAAAGGTACTTCCAGTTGACTAGACAGGAGTCTCTTAATTTCTTGCATGAGAGACCTGTTTTTCAAAATATGAAGTAAAAGATTATGAACTTTGAGGTTTTTTTAAATGTACAGTAAATACCGCCCTTTGTATAATGGTGGCCATCTGCATGGGGGTGATGAAGAGTTCTTACAATGACAGATTTCTGTCTCCCTGCTGAAACACAGTCTTCATCTGATCTAATACAAGTAGGCATGCTGTTTCTCTGTTCCTTGTAGAACTATACTGAAAACCTGTTCAGTTTGTAACTTATTTCCATAATATGCATCTTATCTGGACTTGAGGCTTTGGGGCTAGGTTCTGCAATAGAAAAGCTCATGTGGATTCTTTTATGTGTGTATATTCAGAATTCCTGATTTTGTTCTCATTCTGCAAAGCATACAGCTTTAACAATTAAAACTATAATATATAAATTATAACACATGTTCTATAGTTTACCTGTGGGTTGTTTTATAACAAAAACTGAAACTTGCTCTGCAAACTAAATCCCCTTCTTTCTGATAATTTTTGAACTAGTACTGATGGTCTAGTTTTGATGGCATTTTAAATAAAAATAGCAAGAATAGAGTCACTCTGAAATAGTTAAAGCCTCTAACTTTATTTATGGCACTCAGTGTGCAGTGGTTTAATTTGGTTTTTGAAACCCTTATTCACAATTTAGTTGGTGGATAATACCTTTCATATTTTAGGTGCCATATCTTGCAATGAGTATGTGCTGTGCCATCTCTTACTCTGCAGCTGCAGTCAGAAGAATGACCCCATTGTTAATTAACCTTTTGTGAAAAACCCTGTTGTGGTCTGTTAATTAAAGTCTTCCATTGTAATTTTTTTAATTGAGGGGAATAATTGTGGTTGAAACACATTTGTAACATTCTGTAAGGCTACAGTAGTGGGTGTTTTGATTTTATTTCTTGTTTTTCTAGAATATTGAGTGGTTTTCCATCAACAAATTACCTTGCCACAGAAATGACATGACCCCGAAGTCCAAGCTGGGTTTGGCACCTAACAAATTTTTTATGGCAATTCCCTTCATCAGGTATGTCTGAGATGAGGCAAATGCTAGGCCAGTACCTTTCAGACATGTTTAATTCCTTCAGATTTGTTTTAGTAAGTAGATCTTGTTGCACTTCTTGCTCACAGGCCATTGAGGGAATGGATTTCCCGAAAGAGTGGAGATTCCTCAGATAGCGACAATGGATTTTCATCTGCATTGAACACACCCTCTAAGCCCAACTGGGAAAAAGCTAGGTAAGAAGCAGGTCAGTTTAACACCTCTATATCCTTTCTATAAAACATTGGTCATACAAAGCTGTTTGTTCTTTCTCTTGCTCCAAGTATTTGTGTTCCAGTAATAGAATGGGTTAAAAAAAAAATAAAGTTGTGTCCATATCTCATGGGACTGTAAATAGGATGAGAAGTTAATTAGTGTCATGATACACTTTTTTGGTAAATTCTGACACGTGTCAGAACTGAGATAATTTCTTGAGCCCTGTCTATGGGAATCCAAAAAACAGAAGCTAAAACAAGTAGGTAACTTTCAATGCTTCAAGTTCAATGCTTTTGGCACTTCCATAGAGGAGAAACGGGACTCTCTAAAGTAGGACTGTAAGGTACTATCAGAAGTAGCTAGCTAGATAAAACCTGTGGGGGTTAATAGGGGAACAAGTGCTGCTGGCTTTTGATTCAGCTGAGCTAAAAGTGGTAGAGCAAACTTTAAAACCTGTAGTCCCAAAGAGAAGAACATGCTCCAGTAATTCGAGTCAGGTCAGCACCAACACTGAGAACAACAGGACAAATGCTAATGTGGACCTAGCTTGCTGTCTATGCAGAGCATAGGTTTCATACCAGCAGGCAAAACAAAGCTGGGTGAATGCAGTGAGCATTATTAATTTCCACACTAGGTTACTTAAGCTTGTCTTCCAGATTTTTCTCAAAAAGCAGAAAATTCTTTCGTATTTCTCTTCTACTATCAATAGGTTTGAAGTTGTGTTGTAAAACGTTTGTTTTCCTGTACTAGATCCAAACTTCGCTGTAGTCATCATGTGTTTACAGATGGCTTTTCAGGAGAGCAGTGGGTGAAGCCAAAACAGCCACAGAAGCCATATAATCATCCTGAGATGTCTGAAGTTTTGAAAATAAAGGTATGGTTGTTTCTTAGGCAACCATATGCATCTAAGCTATT
>NW_010972603.1:1779261-1784302 GCF_000737465.1 Haliaeetus leucocephalus
TTCCAGCCATCCAGTGGTTGCTTCCACCATTGTAAGCACATGGCACTTGCCTTGGCGGGTTCGTGGGAGTGTGATATAGTCAATCTGCCAGGCCTCCCACTGTTTATATTTCAGCCATCGCCCTTCGTACGACAGGGGTTTTAGCTGCTTGGCTTGCTTAATTGCAGCACATGTTTCACATTCATGGATAACCTGTGCGATAGTGTCCATGGTCAAGTCCACCCCTCGAT
The DNA here is from genome assembly GCF_000737465.1 of Haliaeetus leucocephalus. NCBI lineage: Eukaryota > Metazoa > Chordata > Aves > Accipitriformes > Accipitridae > Haliaeetus > Haliaeetus leucocephalus. The sequence continues at coordinate 1,779,492 of NW_010972603.1, forward strand.
CTCGAGCCCATCTATATGTTGCATCTCTTCCCTGATGGCCTGAGGTATCGTGGGCCCACTGAGCCATAAATAGCTCACCCCTACGTTGCCAGTCCAGGTCCACCTGAGACACTTCAATCTTGGCGGCCTGATCTGCCTGCTGATTGTTTTGATGTTCTTCAGTGGCCCGACTCTTGGGTACATGAGCATCTACGTGACGTACTTTTACCACTAGCTTCTCTATCCGAACAGCGATATCTTGCCACAGTGCGGCAGCCCAAATGGGTTTACCTCTGCGCTGCCAGTTGCCCTTCTTCCATTGCTGTAGCCACCCCCATAGGGCATTTGCCCCCATCCATGAGTCAGTATAGAGATAGAGCACTGGCCACTTTTCTCTTTCAGCAATATCTAATGCTAGCTGGATGGCTTTCACCTTCGCAAACTGACTCGATTCACCTTCTCCTTCAGCAGTTTCTGCAACTTGTCGTGTAGGACTCCATACAGCAGCTTTCCACCTTCGATGCTTTCCCACAATGCGACAGGACCCATCAGTGAACAGGGCATATTGCCTCTCATTTTCTGGCAGTTTATTATACAGCGGGGCCTCTTCAGCCCATGTCACCTCCTCCTCTGGTGACATTCCAAAATCTTTGCCTTCTGGCCAGTCCATGATCACTTCCACAATTCCTGGGCGACTGGGGTTTCCTATGTGAGCTCGTTGTGTGATCAGTGTGGCCCACTTACTCCATGTGGCATCAGTTGCATGATGTGTAGAGGGAAATTTTCCCTTTGAACATCCAGCCTAGCACTGGCAGTCAGGGTGCTAAGAGGAGCTGTGTCTCAGTACCAACCACTTCTGAGGCGGCTCAAACTCCTTCATATGCTGCCAATTTCTCTTTTTCAGTTGGAGTATAGAGAGCCTCAGATCCTCTGTATCCCGACTCCAAAACCCCAGGGGTCGGCCTTGGGTCTCCCCAGGTGCTTTCTGCCCAAGGCTCCAGGTAGGGCCATTCTCCCCAGCTGCATGTAGAGCACATTTTTAACATCTGGTCCTGTCCGGACTGGCCTAAGGGCTACTACATGAACAATCTCCCGCTTAATTTGTTCAAAGGCTTGTCGTTGCTCAGGCCCCCATTTAAAATCGTTCTTCTTCCGGGTAACTTGGTAGAGAGGACTTACAATTTGACTGTAATTTGGAATATGCATTCTCCAAAAGCCCACAACACCTAAGAAAGCCTGTGTTTCCTTTTTATTAGTCGGTGAGGACATAGCTGCTATTTTGTTGATCACGTCCGCAGGGATCTGACGACGCCCATCTTGCCATTTTACTCCTAAGAACTGGATTTCCTGCGCAGGTCCCTTGACCTTACTTTCTTTTATGGCAAAGCCAGCCTTCAAAAGGATTTGGATTATTTTCTTCCCTTTCTCAAAAACTTCTTCTGCCGTGCTGCCCCATATGATGATGTCATCAATATATTGCAGGTGCTCTGGAGCTTCACCTTTTTCTAGTGCAGTCTGGATCAGTCCATGGCAAATAGTGGGGCTGTGTTTCCACCCCTGGGGCAGTTGATTCCAGGTGTACTGGACGCCCCTCCAAGTGAAAGCAAACTGTGGCCTGCACTCCGCTGCCAAAGGAATGGAGAAAAATGCATTAGCAATGTCAATTGTGGCATACCACTTAGCTGCCTTTGATTCCAGTTCATATTGAAGCTCTAACATATCTGGCACAGCAGCGCTCAGCGGTGGCGTGACTTCATTCAGCCCACAATAATCTACTGTTAGTCTCCATTCCCCATTAGACTTCCGCATGGGCCATATGGGACTATTAAAGGGTGAGTGAGTCTTGCTGATCACTCCTTGGCTCTCCAATTGGCAAATCAGCTTATGGATGGGGATCAGGGAGTCTCGGTTGGTGCGATATTGCCGCCGGTGCACCGTCGTGGTAGCAGTTGGCACCTGTTGTTCTTCAACCTTCAGCAACCCCACAACCGAAGGGTCTTGGGAGAGACCAGGCAGGGTAGACAGCTGTTCAGTGCCCTCCGTCTCCAAGGCAGCTATACCAAAGGCCCAACGGTACCCTTTTGGGTCCTTGAAATACCCCCTCCTGAGATAATCTATACCAAGGATGCACGGGGCCTCTGGGCCAGTTGCAATGGGGTGTTTATGCCACTCATTCCCGGTTAGACTCATTTCGGCTTCCAATACGGTTAGCTCTTGGGATCCCCCTGTCACACCAGAGATACAGATGGGTTCTGCCCCTTTATAACTTGATGGCATTAGGGTACATTGTGCACCAGTGTCTACTAGAGCCTTATATTCCTGTGGGTCTGACGTGCCAGGCCATCGAATCCACACTGTCCAGTAGACTCGGTTGTCCCTCTCCTCCACCTGGCTGGAGGCAGGGCCCCTCTAATCCTGGTTAGAATATCCGTTACTCACTTTTCGCACACATGAATCAGAAGTCCCTTCAAGAGGATCAGAAATGAGATCGGCCCATCTACTGCGCCCGGGGGACTGCTCACGGGAAACTGGAGCAGCAGTTTTCCAAGAAGAATCTTCTTTTCTGGTTGCTTTTTCTCGCAACTCCCGTACCCGTGCATCCAGGACTGAGGTAGGTTTTCCATCCCACTTCCTCATGTCCTCTCCATGGTCACGCAGGTAAAACCACAGGTTAGCCCGTCGTGTGTACTTTGTCTCTCCTCTCTCTTGGGCAGAGGAATGCTTAGGCCCAATAACTGCAATGCAGGCCTGTACAGGTGAGGAGGAGGACATATCCACTTTGAATTGCTGGAACTCTCGGGACAATTCCTCTACAGCTGAGACACAGGCCCATAGGGAGGAAGAGAGACTTCCTTCGTATTGCCGGAGTTGGACAGCCAATTCATCCACCGTTTGTCCATAGCCTTCTTTCCAGGACATTACTGCCAATGAGTTGGCATAGGTTGGTGGTGCACTTCGTAGAAACTTCCACTACATCGGCTGTGTGCATTGGATTTCATCTGAATCTGTGGGTGACTGCACATTTTCTGGATCATTATAAATCACCTCCAGCACGGCTAATTCCCTCAGGTACTGGATACCTCTCTCCATGGTGGTCCACTTGCCTTGGTGACATGTAACTTCATCCCTGAAGGGGTATCTTTCCTTTACACCTAACAGAAGTTGCCTCCAGAGGCTGAGGACTTGTGTTTTTCTCCCAATCGCCTTGTCGATACCCCCTTCTCTAGACAGAGATCCCAACTGCTTGGCTTCCTTACCCTCTAATTCCACACTACTAGCCCCATTATCCCAGCATCGGAGCAGCCAGGTAACAATGTGCTCACCTGGGTGGCGGCTAAAATCTTTTCGCATGTCACGCAACTCACTCAGGGATAGAGATCGGGTAATTATTTCAGGTTCTGCCTCTTCCTCCTGTTCTCGTGATGACCCTGGTTCATCTTCATCTCTCACTAAGCGAACTGATTTCTTTGTGTGTTTCTTTTTCTGTACAGGGGCGACTGATACTGGCACAGGTTGGTTCTCTGGTTTAGCTGCAGTATCTGTTACCAGGGTAGGGGCAGCCACGGTGTCTGTTGTCGGGGTAGGGACAGCCATGGTGCATGTTGTCCTGTTTTCCATCTTTTCCCCCTTTTCCCCCTGAGGGTGCTGCATAATATCAAGCAGTGTTTGGTAGATACTGGCCAGGGCCCAGCACAGTGCAGCAAGTTGTATGTCTTTGGAATAGCCACAGCATTTTTCTTTCAAATATTCTACCACTTCATGAGGGTTCTGTAGTTGTTCGGGAGTGAACTTCCAAGCCACTGGAGGTGAGAAGTTCTCTAGATACCTGCCCATATCCTCCCACATGCTGTGCCACCCATGAATATCCAGCTTTGGGGCAGATCTCTGGGTGGTACTCTTAAAGAGCCTTTTTGTAGCCCTAAACAAGACCTGAAACATATTCAGGAGGCATAGCACTAACAGCACACTGGCTTGCGCATCCCAAGGATATTCAAAATTCTCAAAAGCTGTTGTAATTAGTCGGAAGGAGAAAAGGGAGGCAAATGGACAGGGGGGAAGTATCCCCCCCTAACTTCCCCATGGGTTGGGTGTAATTACCAATAAAATCCGACAGAAGGTGCCCAAAGTCTGGAAATGATATCACTGCCTCATACAGATACCAGCCTAACCTCATGACCAGTGATGTAATCATTTCACAAGTCGACATTGCCCAGTACAGCAAAATGATAATCCCAATCACTCTCCCAGAGATGAGATACGCAACTACAGGCAATACATAAAGCATATAAGAACTTACAAAACGCCACCATGTAAACAGCTGAATCAACATTGTGACTAACATCTATTTATCTAGTATAAGAAATGCGTATGACAAATTTGTTTCAACACGCTCTGGCCAGATCTGTCGTTATCTCAACCCTTCGTGCCCCACGTTGGGCGCCAAAAAGGACTGTCGTGGTTTCAGCCCAGCCGGTAATAAAGGACCATGCGGCCGCTCGCTCACTCCTCCCGCCCCCCTCCGGTGGGATAGGGGGGAAGACGGAGGAGAGGAAAAAAACAAACCTGGAACCTCGAGGGTTGAGGTAAAGGCAGTTTACTGGAACAACACAAAAAAATTGCAACAACAACAACGGTACTAATGAAAAAGTATACAAAAAGAGTGATGCACAGTGCAACTGCTCCCCACCCGGGACCCGACGCTCTGCCACTTCCCCCACCGAAAAGAAGAGCCCACCCCCCGGCCCGCTCCCCCTTTATATACTGAGCATGATGTCACATGGTATGGAATAGCTCCTTGGCCAGTTCAGGTCAGCTGCCCCGGCTATGCCCCC
>NW_010972603.1:1784360-1861456 GCF_000737465.1 Haliaeetus leucocephalus
AGCTATTTAACATATGTCTTTGTTCATAAGCGTTCCTCTCTGGAATGACAATATTGGATTTTATCACAATAGCATGCAAAAATAAAAATGTGGGGGAAAAAAAAATCTTCGGGATTTTCAGATTTATCTGGCGTTAGAGGTGGTGGCTATCAGGTGGTAGTTGTGTTGTTTCAGGTATAGCTAGTAATTACTACTCACCATTTTGGTGTCCTCCATGTACCATTTTGAAATATTTTGGGTACTATTAATATATATGCATCAGTGTATGGGAACTCACTCAACTGAATTTATTTTGTGATACAGTGACTGTGATAGCACAAGAGAGACTGAGTAACAGCTGATGACTCTTTGTAATTTGAGATATGTTTGGTTAATTTCAGTGTGTTTCAGTTTGTCTACAGAAGATACTGTTCACGGTGTTTTGAGGTTATTTGGAGGTTACTTTAACTAATAAGTAGGAAGTGTCAGTGCAATGATGTTCAATGCTGCCATTTAAATTCTTCTCTTTGCTACATTTTGGACTTTATGGCACGGTCAGACCTTGAAGAGCAATGGCAGAAAGCAGTATCAAGACACTTTCAGCCAAAAGAAGCGAACAAATGGAGTCCACAATCAACCAGTTAAGCAAAACTATACCTTGGTAAGAAACGTGCAGTGATTAACAGGTTCCAGTAATGCTTAACGAATGTCCAGGCCAATGTCCTGCTGAAACAAAAGTAGAGTGCATATCTAACAAAAGTATATTTGATCAGAATATTTGGTATGTATTTGTAGAAATATGACATTTCTTACCTTGTATGCATATACATCTATAGACAAGCATACCAAACTTCAAAGTTTGCATTTTGGCAGGAAGTCTTATTTTAGCAGTTGAAAATGTCATCTGTTTCAGTAGACAATCCTGCAGCTTTCCAGGTACCTGTCAGGTAATAGCCTACTGTAGTGTGTCATAATAATGATAAGTCAGTGTAGTACATGTCTTATTCATGTATGATATATTATTGTAAGCATGGAGTTCTGTTATGCAGCAATTAGATACAAAGTGATAATGCATACGCTTATTATTTCCCTTCTCTGTAGTGAAAATATTGAGATGCAGACTTGACCTGAACACCAGAATCTCATATGGTTTTTTAATCATACAGTAGAACTGTAGCGGTCTGTAAATTCCAGTATGATATTCTTGGTTTGTTACCTTTTCCTTGCAGTAACTGATTGTCTTTGTCCCCACCGTTCTGCTGGCTGGGAGAAGGCTCACTGAGATACCTCTCTCTTTTTAATATGTCTCTTTGATTCCTCCCTTCCCCACCTCCCCCATTCTTTACGGCTCTCCAATTCTACTTTGTTGGCTCTTGTGCAGCAGTGAGCCCCAGTTCTCATGCAGCTCAGCTGGCTTGTCCAGGCTTCAGTTTTTCTCGTTTACTGCCTCTAAGCTAGAGGTTTCCCATTCTGGCTTGTGATTATTACCTTCTCTCTGTTTTTCATCTGAAAGTGCAGAACCATTTACTCCTGTAAAATCCTCAGTATAGCAAGAAATGGTTAGTTGCATTTGGGTCTGAGAGTAGAAAAATGAAAGTCGAAGAATTGACTGCCCAGAAATTTGACTGTATAGAAAAAACTGTAATGGGAATCTGTAGGATCTTGATGGAAACAAGTAGAACTGTTAATACTCCACAGTTACTCTGTAGGCTTTTTACAGACTTTGTGAAATACTTCTGTGGTATTCCATTTGCATTTTCATGATTGTCAGTCTTTTGAAGTTTAAATATTTCATGTCCCAGTGATAATTTTCTAATACAATTTGGAGGCCAGGGAACTCTTAATTCTCACAGAGTGCAAAGGGCCATACTTTCCTCTGTATTTATACTTACAGCAGCATACCTGGGGCTAAAACTTAACTCTTCCCTGGAGAGTTCTAAGTTTGTGTCTCTAATGCATGCTAATTTAATTGGCAGTAGCAGTGTGTTTGCAAATACATTCCCCTTGCCCTTTGGGACAAGCTGACTGAAGAACGGGCTTATGCATGTGCAACTTTGATTCCACACCATCATATGCAAGACCTTTCCAGCTTAAAACATTTATAAAGAACTCAAAACTTTTCCCTAAAAGCCTGCATTTTAAAAATGATTTGTTGACTGTTAAAAGGTTGCATGCTTCTGAAAGACTTCTGGACTTGAAGCATGCTTACTAGATAAAATAACATGACAGAATTCATGCTGAACTACAAGTAAAATAATTCACACATCAGGAGGTGTGTCAAAGCAAATACAACCAGCATGCCTTTTAGCTGATGCTTAAGCTATGCCCCTAAGAAATGGAAGCCATTTTTTAATGAATTGTGTAATGTATGGTCATTCTCTTAAACAGAAATGTGAAAAAAGGCTTCATCCAAGAAGACTTCAGGATAACTTCGAAACCGGCAAGTACAGTCTGAATTTTCATCCACTGTCATGCATTACAGGCTGAAGGCACCTGAATAATGGTGGTCTTTCCTTGTATGCTAACCTACCAAATGTTATAAAGCTGTATTTTCTAAGGCAGTCTGAGGGGTTTGGGGTGGGGGTTTTGGGGGGTTAACTTCCTGTGCTGCTTCATGTTGGTTTTGCAGTTGTTCTCCTTAATTAAGACTGTCAGATTATACCAGGTGGCTGAATAAAAAGTAACTGAAAGCTGGTTTAGGAAAATAGCATCTGAGTCAACACAATGCTGGTAACTGAGTGTTGGTTCAAGGCTTTCTGTCCAGCTAGTAATAAGCTGCAGTTGATACTGGACTACTCTGGAGAGTGCACACAGTTCTTTACTTACTGCTCAGAAAATCGGCCATATTTCTTTCCTCCTTATTAAGAAATAACTTGCAAAACAGCACCTGTGGGTAAAACTGGCTATTGACAGTGTCTTCAGATTGCTGTGACTTTTAAGATTTGTTCTAGCCACTAGATGACTTCTAAATATGGCTGTTTGAGTTACCGTCTTCTGTTTATGACCAGGCATACACATTTTGTCATAAATATTAATTGAATATATATTTGAGGTATGGCTTTTTATTGATACTCTTATTGATAACTATCTGTTTAAAATTTTTTATGCTTTTTTCTCTTTAAGCAGATGCAGCATATGACATGTATTGCTTCAGTGAAGACCCACTGCCAGAACATGCAGAGGGACATTCTGTGGCATGGAATGGCCATTACAAATTTGCTTTCTCATCAAGAGCTTTCTTGAGTTTCAAGTTTGACCATGATGCCATAATGAAAAGTTTTGACCTCTGACAGCAAACTTAATAGGAACAAAAATCAGACTTGCCTGTTGCAATTGAGGGGGTTTCTTATCCAGCCTTACTCTTTCTCAGGAGTTTTTTTGTTTTGTTTTGTTTGTTTTTAAATGCAATGCAGGGACTGACTGGTGGTTTGGAAGGGTTTGTTCTTTTTGCAGTATGGCAGTGGCACAGTCAAGTGTTGCACTTTAAATGCAGTACAGCCTTTTTCCACAAAAGTACCTTTCCAGTGTTCAGTTCACTTGTTCCTAGCTGTGCATTAGAGGGCATTCTTTTTCCTTTGTGTTTTTTTTTTATTAACTTGCTGTGTGTTTTGTAGAATGTCATTGACTTTTTTTTTAACTGTTGAGTATACCTGCTTGCTAAACTTCAACTGCTCTGATGTAAATTATTGGACTTGTTAGTCATTATTGCATAGTACATTGCAATATTACAGCAGTGGCAATGAAACTGATACTCAGAGGACTCCTCTGTCCTAGCGATTTTGAAACCAAGTTGCACATTTCAAACCTAGCCTCAGCCTGTCATCCTTTGTGTGTCCTGGTTGCTTCCCCAAAATACCTTCCCTCCTTCACACTGATAGCTTCTGTTGGCTGGCGATCAGTAGTACTTGGAGTCAAATCTATAGGATGTTGACTTCTTGTACCTACTCTGCCTCTGTCTTCAGTAAGGATACACAAACTGGGTAGAACTTAGCCATTCAAAGTGTCTAGCTTCAACTCTTATGCAGTGTCCCCAGCTGCATAAGAAGGAAGTTGCAAAGTTTTGTGTTATCCCAGTTGCAGCTGCTTTCAGAAAGGAAAAGCTTAAACTTGTCTGTGAGAGGTTACTCATGTAGAATTTATACTGAATGTAAATAGGCCTCTAGATCTCGCTGAGGAGGAAGGCAGGTGCATGGATAATAGAGTCATTGTGTGACACTAAATGGCTTAATCAGGCTTGCAATAACTATTCTAAGGGTGTCCAGTATTGTATTCTGTGCTGTTGTCCTCAAATCTCTTGTGTAGTGTATGCTCTGTATATATCCAGTAGTACTGAATTGCACTTGCAGTTAGCATTTAAATGATGTAGCCTCAGTTGTTTTCAGCTACAATGCTTTCTTAGTAAAAATATAAAAAATTTGGGGGGGCAGGAGGGGAAAAAGCAGTAAGAGTTGAGGTGACGAACTGTTAAATCACCTTCATGTTCACATTAAGGGGTTTTGAACACGTGCTTTGCAGTTAAAGAGAAATGCACTGAAATAACTTGTCACAGCAGCTTGTGGCAGCAAGCACGTTGTCCCAGATTTAAAAATGGAGTTTTCTCTGAAGTAAAGGTAATTGGTAATTTCATAGGTTGAATGAACTATGCCCTTGTCTCATCACAGTGTATGGTCATGCACTGGGTCTTTATGCAACTCGTGTCATCCAAAACCAAAATCCTGGTCTTCCTTCAACCACCCTACTTCATCTACCCTACCTGATCTGTTACTTAGTGCTTTTCCTCAGAAATAGCTTTAGAACCATCTCCTGGTTTATTTACCTGTCTGGCACCAGGTGATTTGGGACTATAATGCTGTAATAGTCTTGGTGATGGGAACGCTGGACTTCTTATGAGTCAACAGGAGAAACAGACTGCAGCATTTCCTCCTTCTGGAGGGCAAGAGTCCTGAGGGCCTTGTCTTTCAAGACCAAATTGTGAAATAGCTCTTGCTTTGTCTCACTTCGTTTTTTAAAAAAAAAAAAAAAGGTATCCAAAGGCTGCTCAAAACAGTAAATGGTGAAGAACAGTAATTGAGAAGGTGGGATAATGCTGGAGGAGGTTATGTTACTCAGCTTCAGGTGAAAACTAATCTTTAGTTATTTCTTTAGTGTAAGTAGTTGATTTCCCAGCAAAAGTGCCTTTACTCATGGTGAGGCAGAATCTTGTATTTGGATCTCGAGGCTGCTACTGCCGGTGGAGTTAACAAGACTCTCCTAAGGCATGATTAAATACCAGGCTGTGGAAATCTTTAAGTTGATGTTTCAAATAAGTTACAGTTATATTTCATCTAATGCTCTGTGAAATAAGGGGGATATTGATGAAACAGTGAACTTGCAGCTTCTGTCAACTGTTTGGGAAATCATGTCCCAGACAGGAAGTCTTTAGAATGAAGCAAGTGTGTCCTATGAATAGGAGGTGCTAGCTGCCCTCTGTATTCACTGGGTCATTTTTTTCTTCTTAGTGAAAGGTTGGTTCAGCGTAAGAGAAATTGGTTCCTTCATTAAGCAACCCAAAGTGGGGCTTATACATATATCATGATTTTAGTAAACCTAGCCTTAATGTGAGTTGCAAATAAATGTGATAAATATGCAATAACTTACTTCTATGTATAAGGGTACTGTTTCTTGTAGTAGCATTGCTTTCTGCTTTCTCAGTAAGGTTTCTAAAACAATGTACGTGTGGTGGCATGTGATCTACCTACCTTATGGGTTCCACCGTGCCCTGCACTGTGAACATTTTGAATCGTTTACTATTGTTTATGTTCTTATTTCACCATTCTTTTATAATTAAGTATATTTCTAAGTTTAGAAGTACAGTTTACATTATCTTCTGTAAAACAGTGAAGAAATAACAAGTGAGATACAGAATTTAGTTCCCTGAATTTTTATTTTATGGGAGCTAGACACACAGAAACAAGTAACTGTTTGCATGTCAGACTGAAGAGCTGATGTTAAGATACTTGAAAAACAAACATTGCTCAATTTGAAAATGCTTGCCTGTAAGGGGTTATTCAGATTATGAATGGTCATTCAATGTTCTTGAAATTTAAGAACTCACGGAATAAATGAACATTTAACAAAGAAACCTACAAATACTTGGGTGCTGGGAATCTAGTACTAGTCTGCAGTTTCTAGTACTACATAAACTCCCTGCTTTAGTGTGAAATTTTTAGTATCTCTCCTTCACAGAATGCTCTGAACTTTGAACTCTGAAGAGTGATCTGCCTAATTGAATGACATATGTTCTGTGCTGAAATGCTATTAACATCAACTCCTTGTACATGCATGCTTTTCAAAGTAGCTGTGTCTTACATAGTTTGAAGTCTGGAAATGGTACTGGGAAGAAGAGGGAAATAGCTTTATTTATTGCACAATCAAAGTATTTTCTTTAACACAATGTAAGTTGTTTAGACGAACCTTGCATAAATAGTTTCTAACAAAATTTTGGGCCTAGTGACTGTTCCAGGCTTCTGTGCTGTGCTCCAGCCTTCCTGATTTAATTTGGTGATTTGAGAACAATATTTACTGTGTTTTTCCTTCACCTACCTGTTATAAATGTAAGTTCCTTTCTAAAACAAGGCAGGCTTTGCGTCTGGCTATTCCTAACAGACTTGCTCTCAGATTGTAATTTCAGATACAAAATTATTTTTTCCAATTTTTACTTTGTGTAGTGGAGTTGCTTTCGTTGACTTGCAGTTTATAGCAGCACTCATGTCATTCTGGTATGAAGAGCAAGAGTCTACATGAAGAATCCAAGCTCTAATATCCTGTGGTGCAAGATAGCACTGCTGCTCCATGGGTGACTGGCTGTCCAGTTGTTGGGTCAGTGGGCTGTTTAGTCCTCAGCTATCCATTTTTTATAAATTCTGAGCAAGAGAGTTTCTTCCAGAGGTAAAGTCAGGTGCCTTCATCTTTTAAATCAGAAGTTATACTCAAGATGTGTTAGGAAGCTCAAAATTATTGAGAACTGGTAGAATAACCTCTCTTGTTGATTTAAAATCATTTTATTTACAGAAATTGTCTTGCACTGTAAATGTTAAATAATCTGGTGCTTATATATGACTTCATAATTTCAGATTGTTTTTGTTATTACAGTGTTTCAGCTTTTGAAGCAACCAAAATTATTAAGATATGGTCAATTTCTACAGACTAACTGAAGGTGCTTTTACAGTAAAGTAGGCTTGGAAATGTCACTACTCTTGCATAATAGGTTTTTGTTCTTACGCATTTATAGCAATAGTGTAGTTCAAGAATGAAAGTAGGCTAAATGCTAGTATTTGCACTGTTCTTAATCCTGTATATAAGCACTGATAGATGCAGTAGGATTTGTGCTGTGTGTGCATTTCACAGTAGATCATGAATTTATAAGGAAGACAACGTATGTAGCAATTACATTGGCCATATTCAAGATCATACAAGAGGAAGTATTCTGGATTAGTAATCATCAAAATTTCACAGGGTACAGAATGTTAAATTTGAATAGGTCCACTATGAAATTTATTGAAAACACTGAGTATTTTGTCATTGTTAAGGATTTATATTGTTGATCAGAAGAACTAGCTTCTAATTTCGATTATGGGTTACAGTTCAGTGCCTTTAAGAAAATGATTACAGCTCATGGAGCATTAATAATTTTAAAACAAGGCACTTAGAGCTTTTTAAGAACATAGATCCTGCAAACTCAGTTCTCTACAACACACTTTCCACTGTGAGAAAAAACTTACTTTGCAAATTTTTTTAACATGTTTGAGCAAAATTACTGAACTAGGGAGATGAACCATTTGTATCTTGCTGGTTGGGTATGTATTTTTGTTATGCAGGAAAAGTATGCAAAACTGCATGATTAAGAGCTCTCAGCAAATACTTCTCCAGCCTATACTTAAAACAGGATCCTTAAGTAATTTTACTATGTCTGCATGGCACTGCAGTATATGGAAGCTGTAGCTCAGCCCTGAGAAGCAGTTTAGCTGGGTTTGCAAGGCACTTTAACATTAAAAAGCAAAACAGACTCCACAGAAGAACGTGGATTCATTAGTTTTGGCATAATGCTAGATTGCTGTAGGTGTTCCAGGACCCAGGCTAACTCAGGTATTGCTGCCCAAAGATAACACTTTTCTGTGCAGCATTGCATGCCTCGCAGAAAATAGGGAGCTGGTGTTCTATTATATGGCTCATGCATGAAGGGTTATGTCTTCCTCCTGTTTGTTTAAAGCTCAAGAACTTGATCTGTTTTCCTCACTGGTATGTAAGTGGCATATCGGTGCTAATTAAGCAGGAAGTATGTACAGCTAATAGGGTTAAAACCATGTAAAGTTACAGATTTTGTTCAATTTCCATTATGTTATCTTGAAGAAAGTTTGCATTGGTCAGCTCTTCAATTTTAGTAAATAAAATCTGTAACTACCTGTAACATGCTGTACTGATGATTGTGATTTTGTTATTCACTGATGCAGAAAACTGAAGCACACCATTTAAGAGGCTATGACTAAACTGATACTATCTTCTATACTGTAATTTTTCTCTGTAAAATTAAATGACTTGTGTATAAACTTACTGAAGTACTGAAGTATGAATATAAGCATTGCTGATCAGTGTGAAATGTAAAGCCTGTGCTGTGGGTACAGGTTATTCATTCACTGTAGAATGTTTAAATGTTGCCTTAAGCCAATCAGCAGCACTGATTATATATAGTTCCAAGAACAGAAGTATTATTTTTTCAAGTCAATTTTAAAGGTGGACAAGGGGCCCATTGAACACAATGGAAAGCAAAAAATTTTTTTCTAAAAGGTGTTAGATGTACTGGAGAAAGGAAGTATGTGAACTTCAATCAGTGCTTTTGAAGTATTTATGAAATAGCAGTTTTTCTTTTTGTCCATGTAACTTCTTATTAAAAGAACTGGATGTGTGGAAACGGTTTCATATGTGCCCTTCCATTTCTATAAAGTGCTTGCTGAAGCTGTAGACGGTTTGTGGCAAGTACTAATGTTCTTGATCTCAGCTCAAACCTGTGATCAGATCTCCAGTGAGTTCTTACCAACTTTTTATGTCCCTATTATGGGAACTTCCCTGATAGTGTCACACCATCTCCCTCAGTAACTTACCTTGGAGAAAGTCTTTGTGGTACCTTTAAGTAGATCCATTTAACAATAAGATGGCAAGGTATGGTAAAGCAACCCCCGAGGCAAAGAAACAGCATTAGAAATTTATTCAGAATATAAGAACATTTGTAAAATAAGTATTATAAATGTCTCTGTATAAATAAATGCAGTTTTTACAATTCTATATCAAATAAACACAAAATAGCTATTTTACAGCAGCTAGGAAACTAAAAAGCAGCAACACATTTGAAGCTAATTCAGTAATGTGAAAAGTTTCTAAAATTACAATGCATGGTACAGTATTAAAGGAGGAGAAAATCCTAATAAAACCAGTGGAACAATACTGACATTAATGCAAATGTAGTCACATGTGCTTTGCAATAGCTAACAGTACATTCAAGCTGGTGAAGATTTATACATTTGATTAGGAAAAAAAGTACTTTTTTTCTGAACACACTGTGAAAGACAAAGTTTCATGCACTCTGATGACTTAAAAAAACCCCAACACCCTAAGATTAATTAACGAGTGAACAACTTGGGTTCTTTGGCAAGAACCACCTCTTTTTCTTGCTTTGCAAATGTACTGTTTCTGCAACAAGTGTTAAGTGAGTTAGGTTGCTGTGACTCAAGGCGATTTGTGCACTTGTCTATAGGCTGGTGTGCTGGTATTTCAAACAGTTGCGTAAAAGGTGATTTTTTGGTATTTATCTTCAGGGTTGGTGCCATTTTAACAGGTACACTGGAACTGCAGCTAATTGTTAATATTAAACACTTTTCACAGTAAGAGTAAACCTTTTGCCACTTCCCTATTAGTCTTTTCCAGTATGCCAACAAATGAAGCAGTAGCTGCTTGTTTAGGCAAAATAACTGGTGGTCTGGTGAACTATAGCTACTGCTGAGGCTGTATGATACCAGTCTAGATTTTTCATCTACAAGCCCTATGGGAAGAAAGGGCGAGTGGCTTACATTTACTGATGATTTATAATTTATTCTAAAACACTTTTAGAGCACAGTTGCCAGGGAACATATGCAGTAGATGTAGTAAAACAGCATTCAGTTTATGCAGAATCAGCAACTCGTTAGGCCTGAAAAAGGCACTGAGGGCCACTGCAGCTTTTTATGCCTTTAAACCCAGGTGCATTTTATGCTTTCTTAATTTGTATCTTTCCTTTGAAGACAGGTTTAAATTCAAATGCTTTAAGCTTCATTGTATTATGTTTAGCAGCTTCTCTAGCTACCAAGAAATAGAAAAAAATGAACACAAGAGGAAAGCCAGTGCAGCAGTGGTTTCTAGTCACCTTAAGCAAAAGGTATTTCACATGGACAGTTTGAGATGACCTCAGGTTACATGGGTGTTTCAGATGCAAGAAGGCAAACCTGCAACTGCATTTTTGCCACAGTACACAGTGGATAATTTTCTTTGTGTTTCTTCAGAAACAAGTGTGACCAGCTGTGAAGCTTACAGCAAAACCCCACATTCCTGTTGGTGAGAAACTTGGTGGCCAGAAAAGGGAAACACCATAGACAGATACTTGGCAAAACCATAAAGACCGTAAGAAATCAGTGTGCCTGCTCCCTCAACAGATTGGTTTGCAAAATTTCCATTTGCGTTATAAATTAAGAAGTGCAATTATCTTGAGAAAGAGGACTGATCAAAACTAATCCCAGGGCATCACTACCTACAACTTAATTTTGAAATCAGCATTGTTTTCATTTGTTATTGCAATCAATCACTTATGATGTTGGCTTTGCAGCTGATGTGTCAGACTCCAGAGTAGGAGTCACTACCCTAAGAAAGAAGAAAATAGCAGCTACAGTAATAAGAGATGTCATGAACACCAACTGCTACAGTTTCAGGTGTAACCAAGACTTAACAGTAATGCCATATTCTGAACACAAATTCCCACAACACTTTTGGCTGCCTGGCCTAACCCAAGAGTAGACAAAAATGGTTCAAGTCCTCTAAAAATACTTCCTTAGTAGTAGTAATTGGAGGAATAAATGAGAGAAGTTATCCTAATTCTAAATACACTAATAAAACTTGAGGTGCAACACAACAGGTAAAGCAAAAAGAATAAACAACTCCTGAAATCAGATTCACTTGAAAACAGAGCCTAAAAAAACACAGATTAGAGGTGTAACACCATAACAGGCTAATGGACTCTAATTTGGCATGTTAAAACAAATGTGGAAGCTTTTTACATACTCGGTCACAAAGAAGCAAATTCTGAATGAAAGGTGCTGTGGCAGACTCCTGTATTTTGCTCCCTAGAGAAATCAGCTTGATTGATTGCCATGCTTTGCTTAGTGTTCATTACCATAATAGGCCAACATTTTCAATTTATTCAGTTTGATAATACAGTAACATGATGTGACTTAAGAGAATGTTAGCAGTAACGAAAACTAACCTAAGAAGCCGTATGAAGACTTCACCATTCACATTCTGTTTGTGGCTGTATATCCATACACCTACACATTTATAGTTTTGTGCCTATGTATTCAATATTAAATAGGTACATTTCTAGTAAGTACCTTTTTTGGTCAAAACAGGTATAAAAAGAAGACAGTCTACCTCTCGATCGCAGAAAGCCATAATAAGCACTATACACATGACAAAAATGGCCCAGCTTCTTAAAGAAAACCTTGGCTATAATGTATTGACAAGAAAAACGAACTGTTTCACAACATAATTGCAAACACCATGCAATATAAATACCAGGAGGTCTCCTGTAACTTCTTACCCAACCTTGGCACAATCTATCTGCCATGGTGAAACTCACAGCCTTTCGTCCTCTTACAAACTGTAAGAAATACACTGTTATCGTCATTTTCAGAGATGCAACTAGGGTTTCTTGTTTTTTTCCCAAATCAACAGGAGTTTTCCTACCTGATCTGCACTGTCAGCGACAGTACTGCAAGTATGGTGCAAAAAATCAAGCATGCCTATCATCTCCCCAGTCTGCAAGTCTTGAGGGTACAATACAGAGCTGTGTGCAGAGGGAGCTGAGGGATGGGGAAAACTCTCTAATTATCTCCAAACTTCCCAAATTAAACCCTCTTAACATGAATTATTTTGCTATATGACACTGTCACCCATGGGACAAACATAAAATTTAATAGAAGCTGTATGAATATAGACGTAATGACACAGACAACGTACATAATTATAGCATGATAATTCAGGCACTGCCATTTTACATTATGAAACAGTCCTTAAGGTTAACACTTACTTACATTATCCCCATGGCACCTCTCTGGGATCCCAGAGAAGGTGCTTAAGTATGTCAGCGCTGACAGTCAGAGCTTTTAGTGTTTGAAGCTACCTAAAAGTCGGCCTCCAAAAGAAAGAAATTTGTAATGGCACTAAGCATCTTTGAAAGAGATGCATTTAAAGTGAAGTTTCATTGGTGTGTGGTCTAGAGTTCTCCTCTTCTAGTAAAGCTATTCTTTGTTTGAGCATCCTTACTTGTGTTTCATGTCTCTCCACCATGGCCATCATTTGCGATTCCAGTTTCTTCAGCTTATTTTGATGCTTCTTCTTTGCTTTTTCATAAGCTGCTACCAAGTTGCTGTTAGAAATACAAGGCAATACAAAGTCATTCAAAAAGGCTTGTTCATAGCAAGTAAGTGCTACAAAAATCCACCCCAAGCCCCCACCTTAAGGGCAGTCCAAAATTTGGGTACCGATCATCTTTCTGAAATACTAGTACTTTAAAACGCCTTAGATCCAAACCTTATTGATCCAAACCCAGATCAATGCTAATCTCTGTATCTTTTCTGGGGCAAGTACACACCTTTACCAGTAAACTGGTTACTGAAAACATTTTTAAACATGGTTCAAAGAACCAGCTAGACAGAGGTTGCTGATGATGACCTTGCAAAGCACTGTTTGTGAGTCGGTACCACAACATTAAATGTGTAATGATTTACAAAAACGTGGCACAGCCAGAATCTGCTTACAAAATCCAGCACTGATTTTGCATTTTTCATTTAAAAAATAAGTTATATTCGGAGGATAGCATCTTGTGCTAATCTGTCAGCTGCTAAGTATCTTCTGTGCCTCCACCCTGACTCAGAAGGAAAGCTTGAGATGGGTACTATTCCTCACCACAAGGGCTTTCAAGTATAATTTATTAATGAAAACTACATTGCAAGCAATAGGTTCCTTGCAGCATGGGCAGCTACAGTCCTCCATACTCTCAGTCCACCCAAACACAGTGCCAGAAAAATCTACTTAGAGTGAGCAATAAAATTTAAGCGTGATTATTGAAGACAGTTGATTAATAAAGAGGCTGGAGCCAAAGAAAAGGGAGCAATTTTAAACAAAATAACATTCATAAATCTGGCTAAGTGGAGGATTTTGTTTGTTTCAGTAAGAATGCATTTACTAGTAACTCAGTTAATCTATCTCCCCCACTCTGTTCTTACCTGTGTAGTTTTCAGTGTCCTACATGGGAGGTTTGCACTTCCCCCATCTCTAACTATAACCTTAAAGAGCCAACACGTGTGAATGCAAGGATCCAGAAATGGCTCATTATGATAGGGGGAGGATTACCGTGACACGGCAAAAAAAATCAATGGTGCAGCCATCTGCTGGTAGATCCTTTACCTGTTTGCCCTTTTAAGGTCATTAACAAATTCTGCAGACTGCTGATGTCTGATTTCACTGCTCTTCGTGAGTCTCTCCAAAGCACTTACTAACTCTTGCACTCTAGCTTTCAGCTTCTTCTCCCTGGATCAGGAGAAAAGGAGGGAGAAAACTATTTTCAAAACAGAAATAACACTTCAGCTTGCAAGTGCATGATGCTTGTCCTGTGCTGGGTTGACAGGTTGAAAATATTTTCCTTACTAGCACTTGGGTAATACAGGAGGTAGTTCCTACATTAAGCTTTTCCACAGATTGATTTTTATAATATTCACCATTTTAGAATATAGGATCAGAGATGCAGCAGACAGAAAACAAAACAAACTTCTCTGGTGGATCATGGTCTTGTATGAATCACTAATAAATAATCACAAAGATACATAAATAAAAATTTAAGAATAACCTGGCACGTACCAGCTACTGTGTCTTGAATGAGATAGCAAAGAAAACTACCAAGGGAAATCAAACATCATGGTAATCATATAGGAATTTTAATTAAAAATACCATACCAGGATTGCTCTTAAGGAGCAATCAGCAAGGCCAGTCCATGTGCCAGCAGGAAACGGAAAAAGTTAAGAACAAGAGAGGGGAGTACAGACAGAAAAGGGCAAGCACAAGAAATACAGAAGAAGAGAGAGCACAGGCATTTTCTGTTATGAGGTACTCTTCTTCTTTCAAATAAGCCACAGTAGTGAGGTTTAAAATGCCAATTATGAATCAAAAACTAATTACATGAAGCATGCCAAAATGGAAGTACGGTACCTTATGATTATTTTTACATTACAAATATCTCTGTGAGGGAAAGAAAAAGTGAACAAGGCAGAAGTTCTGTGGAGGAGTAAGCATTACAGCTTGGGGTTCAAGCTGGCTTTAACAAGCGCTTCCAGCACAGGCGAGCGTGTTTCATGAGGTGGGGTGCTTCTTCCCGGGGAGCTCCCTGCTGCAGAGGCAATGGCTGCCCACAGCCTGCTCCTGTACAGACATGGGACTGTCCCACCTCTTGTGCAAGGATGCTGATGTGGAGACCCAGGAGCCTTTCTCTGTGACCCATCCTCACAGCATGGACAGCCCAGAGAGAAAAACATTAGATTGGAAAATAAAAACAGGGGGATAAGAGCGATGTAGAGCTGGGCTAAACCAGGACAAAGTTAGATTTTTCCAGTGTCGAACCTTACACTTGGGACCTTTCCACGTATTAAGACATTTGTCTGTGCTTTGCTCTCTAGAACCGCTTTGCAGTGATTTGCCTTTCCCTCCTGCTTTTGGTGCAGTGCTGCTGAGTAGACTGGATTTTGTCTCAATAACAAGACTACCACTAGCTTCCACATAAGCCCACTGAGCCTCAGGGGAATGAATACCCTGAAGTTTGTGAAAGCTTCCCCAGCTCTGCACAGACAACACGGATGCTCCTTGAAACCCAGCTCACAAGCCTGCAGTTCCGAGGCTGGCCTGGCAACGGCAGCATTTTATAACTAGAGGCAAGGACAGCATATGTGGCATGTTCCACTGTGCCCGGCTTCAGCAACAGAAGGGCTTTCACAAAGTCAGCCAGGGAAATATTCCAAGTTAGCAGTTTATCCCAACACACTGCAGACGCTGGTTTACTGGCCAAATTAAAAAGGACATAAGAGGGGCCTTGTTGATGAAGAATCATCAGTATTCTTTCTGTGTCCTTTCATTGAAGCAACATACGCAGAGTTTTCAAATTATGCAATCTTTTCCCCCAGCAGTCAGAAAGACTCAGCACAGTCTACAGTCAAAATCTGCGTTCTGCAAAGAAAACAGGAACACGCCCCCCCCAAGGCCAGACCTATTACCTAACATGTGTGTGGCACTACTAATATGACAGAACAGAGCAGGGTAATTTGGTGCTTGTCTGCTCCAAAGAACGCCACAGCCACATGCTCTGGGAAGGCTCGGTAGCACCGTGCCCAGCACTGCGACCTAGTGTGAACAGCGAGTCCAGTGGAATAAACATTCACAGTATTTGGATGGGGAGAGAAAACAAAATCATGTGAGGCTTATTTAACATTACATGCAAGAAAAGGTATAGCTGGGAAAACACTGCACACAGTCCCATTGGGAAGAACCCTGTGGAGCCACAGGTTTACTGCAGCTGAAGTCCTTAACACACCTGCTCTAACAAAAGCTGCATGGAAAAGAAACACAGTGGAAAGACTTGGAGGAACTTGTCATGCATGGTAAAGCTTGGTTGCTATGGTGACTGTTACCTGATAAAACTATTATATCACCTTTTGTCTGGTTTTGCACTTACACCTTGCAACCAGTCATGTTCAGTCAGAACTCGGCTAAACATCAAGAGGTATTTCTTTACCTTTGGCCTGTAACATCCTTGTCTTGCTGCTTGCCAAAGATACAGAGCCAGTGGAGTGGTAAGCACCCTGGGCCTCCACAGGCTAGCTCAACAACTTTCAGATCCTAGTTCTGAACCACTCAGCTAAATAGTTAACAGTGGGTAATCCTTCAAATCTAAAGATGCCTCAAATTTACATTCATACTAGTAAAACACATGTATTCCCTGAGCACTGATCCACAACAGTTCTTTTGGCTTTTCTTCATGTCTTGAAGCCAGTGAAAACAGCACTAGCTAGTGCCTACTCCCACTTTAATCGCAGGGAAAGCAATGGGCAGTTTGATTGCATGTGCTGAAACGTCCCAAAATCTTACAGAAATAACACATAGGGATCTACTTCTACACTTACTGTTCCCGATTTAAAACATGCCTATCTAAATATCTTCACTTCAAGTGGCATTTCACAGACAAGCAACAGCTGAGTAGACAGACACAGCAGCGACAGTAAAGGCACAGTAAATACCTTGCTTTAGTCTGGGAAATGGAGATGCATATACACTTGTTTAATGACTATTACATGCAAAAAACATGTAAGGTTTTCCCTGGAGTGCTGCACCTTCTATTTTAGTAGCAGATGAGAGACCTCAGAGCTGTACCTTACTGGCTGGCCAGCAAACGCTCTATCCCTTTGTAAAAATCCCATGCCTCATAATGCTAACTCTTCCTACTTCTCTCCATTTCTATCACTAATTACCTCAGTTTGGACAGAAAAAATTGTCCTTATCTGTGTCTCTCCAAAACTGATTGCTTAGTTGGGCAGTGAATGGGAGTAATAATGAATCCTGAGGTGCTGTTTGTATTCCTTTAATGCATTACAGGGTTAGCGGTCTTCATGGGATTTCTAGCACCACTTCGCTTTCCTGATTGCTATTATAAATCAGCAGGATATGAAGAATCAGCCACTACAGGCATAATAAGACAAATTATTTTAAAACAATAGTCCTGGTCATATGCAGCATTTTTCCAGGATGCTGCAAACCAGGGATGGAATTGCATTTGATGCGACAACCATAGGAACATCCTCCTGACAGGGATCACCGTATGGCTGTGGCACAGCCTTCTGCTGCTGGACAGTCTTCCAGAGTCTGAAGAGCAAACTTGCACAGAAGCTTACATGCCAAACTCACACTGCTATTGTGCCCCAGGGCTGTAATATGGACCAGTATAGATCCGGAGAAAGCATTTATGTGTGTATTTTGATGGGAAGAGGGAAGCAGAAGCAACTATTTTTATGAGAACACAGTTTCTGTGAGCCCCAAGTCACAAGTCAATTGGGCCACGAAAGTCAGCACAGCTTTTGCTCCTAATAGTTCCTCTTCCAACTGGCTACTGCTGCTGGAGCTGAGGAAAACACAGCCGCCGCACCTCGTGCACACCGAGGAAATGAGCATGTATTCTCAGAAGGGGGAACAAGCTTATGATCTAAGGGCATGGTTCGCTTCCTACACAAGGGCTCTCTGCTCTGAGGCACTCGAGAAGTCAGCTGGGGAAATCCCTGACTGCTCCCTTTCCAAGGAAAAGCTCAGAATAAGTGTATTCAAAGGCCTACAGCCTACTCCAACATGGCTAAACCCACTATTTTCAGTGAAATGCCTAATATGCCAGTAACAAAGGCTTTTGTTTTGTATTTTCACAATCAAAACACTCAGTGGGCAGTTGCTAAGTGGTTTTCAAGGGCTTTTTGTTTCAGACTTACAGGATGGTTTGAATAGGAAGGCAAGCGGACAGGGCCTAATGTTTTCTCTGGTTTGAAGGCTACCGCTGCAGAGCGCAGGGAATTCTGCCAGAGCTGTAAAGGAAAGTGTCTAACATCGGGTACATTTCTCAGTTTCTGTCAATTTGGCCTCTGCACAATGACACCATGTTTGGCCCAGAATAATGTAAGCAAGATCTTGCGCACCTTATATTTTCCCTCCTGTCTGGGCTTTTCCAGACATGTTCAGGTTTCATATGCCAGAAGTCTTCCCAGGCAGATTTTCTGCCCTTGCTCATTTCATTGAGAATTCCCCAGTGCTGCAAACAAGGAGCTGCTCTTCCCTGGCACACAGAAAGGTGATTTTTCTGCCCCTGGCCTGGAGTGTACCCAGCTAACTCCCCGCCTTGTGAAAGCACAAGCCATCACCCCTCTGCCCTGGAGTCAGGAGCACCCACAGCTCTTGCCAAATCTGGAGCGAAAGAGGAGTAATGAGGTCTCTCCAAATCAGGAGGCAAAGTTTCCCACAGCCGGGCAGAGGAGTCAGGGGCCTTTGGGGCCTGATTATCCTACGTCTTGCTGTCCCTAGGAACATCCTTTTACCCACCCAGGGAGCACTGCCTGCTACAAGCAGACCCCTTTCAAAGTCTGGCTCCCCTGTTGGAGTGGCACCATTAGCTTCAGCCCAGCATCTGCTCCCGAGCTTCACATGCACAAAGCCCTGATGCAGCAGCCAGGGGAGCAGAGGCCCGAGGTTTCCCGGGTGTAGGTACCTGTGCAGGCTGGCCAGCCCCCGGGGACATGGGGTTTGGGGAGGGGAGGGAAGAGAAGCACCTCCTGCATGGCCCCTGCTTTGAAGAGGAAGCACACACGTCCCTCCCACCCTTCGCTCCTAGTCCCTTTCCTAATATCCTCCTGTTAATTTTAAGCCTGGCATGTTCCCTCACTCCCCTCTCTGCCTTTTCCAGTTCCAGCTGAACAGGGTGACACTTGATTGTTTTTTCTAGGCATTTGACTCTTCTTCTCTCAGGATGTAACAGCTGGACATTTAAAAGGAATGCAGACAAATTCTCTTTTCATCAGCACTTTAAACTAACCTCTTAACATCAGACTGGCATACAGAATCCCCAAGCCAATTCGAATGCATGCCTGCCTCACTGGACTGGGTTGGCCTGCTAAGGAAAACAACTAATATACAATAGAACTTTTTCCAAAAGGCAACAAAACAACACTATGCAAATGCCAAATGAGTCTTAAAATCACCCTCTTCAAATGCCTCGTCTTCCTGTCTCACCTCCTCAGGCATCAGTGGGCTTAAGAATACCTGTGCTGCCTGCTACCTGTGCAAAGGTAGCCCTTTCTGATCACAGAGAAGACACAGAGTGCTTTAAAAAATGCTTTGCTGGTGTTAAGATACTGTACTGGTTTTTTTGCTGATTGTCAGATGCTTAGAGCAGATCTCAAAAACCAGACAGTACCACAGGCATGTGTTACACCACCGGCAGTGGGGAGACAGGCCAGGTGTGGTCCTGGAAACAACGGACTGGCAGCAAAAAGGGAGAACAGGCCTGGAGGGAGGCAGCAGCATGCCTGCCGCACTCACACCTCAAACCTCCCAACCAGCTTTGCCAGCCCAGCCTGGAAGCTCTCCAAACCTGGAGTTACTTGGAGCTCCCTGTGATGATTGTATCCAAGTGCACAGCAGCTCAGCAGCTCAGATATCCATGCAGTGGTAAGGAGAACTACTTATCCCATGTCAAAATCGGAGGAGAAGAAAAATGACAGTTATCTGTGATGCATGTAGAAAAAACAGCTACCCGAGGCACTTCTGAGGAATCTGTCCCTTTTATCACCATGAGTCACTTCTGTTCCTGCACAAAGGTTTCTCTCAGTGGGGTTCGTGGGGGGGGGGATTTCCAGAGGCAGGCCATGCCTCCTGAACCCCTCAGGCAGCCAAGGGAAATCACAGCAGGAGACTGCACGGTCATAAAAAAGACAGAGATCCCCGAAATTTGCAATGACTACAATCCATGCCAGTCTCTGGCTTTCAAATGTCCCAGAGTTGCGTTATCTCCCCATTTAATGGACGTGATAATGAGAGAACAGAAATAAGCAAATGTAACTGACAAAAAGCAGCCAACAATGCACTGGAAAAACTCATCAGTAGCTCCTGAATACCAACCTCCACCTCCCTCCCCCCACTTTTATCCAGTGTATGTTCATCCTGTCCTTTGACCAGAGAGAGGATTTTACTGATTCATTCTTAAGAGCCATTTTAAACCTGAATCATTACAATATGATGTGTTTTAGGCGCTTCTCTTTCATTTCCAAGACTTAGCCTTACTGACAGTCAAGATAGGCCTGAATTTCAGAGATGCTTCTACCTACTCCTTGATCCTGCTATCATGAAAGTAACGGTGGCCCTTGAAAACATGCTAAGCTAAGATGTCATCACATAAAGTTTGTGGAAATTTAAAATAAAGGAGATGGCTTGATTCATCTCTGGCTGACATAGTTTCAGGAAATAGTCACTGCCATGCATTGGCACAGCTTTCTGTTGAAACAGTTACTCTCTCAAAACAAGCAGTTTTGGCACAACAGAAGGTTGCGGTCTTTGGACACGTATAAGGACTTAAGACTGGCAAAGAACATTACTGTGTCTCAAAAGACACACAGAAGCTATTGCAATAGCATGAATTTTCTATGTTCTACTAGAAATACCTGCAGTTTCCACTTCCAGAGAGGCAGGACCATAGCTCTGTGCAAAATATACTTTTTGTTAAGAGGAAAAGAAGTTTGCCAGTCCTACTGATTACCACCCTTTTCCCTCTCCATGGTGACTTCTCCATTAGTAGCATCACTTACTAGGTTATCTCTCAGTTCAAAAGTCATCAGATGTGGTAAATATATAGCTGTTTTGTTGTGCTGCCAGATGGAAAGTCACCTTTTTGTGAGGGAGATACTGAAACACATCTAGACTGACACAATTCATGTAACCCTGCACAGCCATCAGAGACCATAACTTTGTGCCAACTGATGATCTATCTGAGGTCTGAACAGTCAGTCTAGTTCCAGAGTGTTTTGTCTGCCATGGCCCTTACCTAGTATTGTCAGATCCTTCCTGCCCAAATATCCTAATGCTTATAAAGGATTGTCTTAAAGACATACACAAAATACAACCCTATACAGACAGATAAGCTATCAGCAACTGCAAATACAAGGAGAGACTGCAGGAGGACCTCAACAATCAAAGCATTTCTAATAAGGCCTGGGGAGAGGAAGAAGTTTCAGTCTTGCCAGCTTGGCCATTTCTCACAGAATGAAAGAATTTAGCGGGAAAAAAACATTAGTTGTACCACCATTACTATCACCCTGCTAAAGCAAGAGCACTTCCTGTCTGGCATTATTCTTACTGTCTCCTTCCTACCATCTCTAATGCACTTATAACCTGGTATGTGCCTGCTAAGTTATAAACTCATACAAGTCATCTACAGTGCTCCCTTCCCCTGCTGCAACAGAGCAGAACACACCAGCAAGGAAGATGTCATTTTAAGGTCTCCCTCAGAGACTGTGTAATGTGCCTGATTTTGGGGTATTCAACCAGATCCTCTCTCATAAAACTAGCCTCTGTCACAATCATTGAGGTGTCAGTGCCAGGCCCAGGTCATGAGGCTGCTGGGAATACATTTTTGCTCTCCCAAGAATAAAGTATTTTGTGCCAACAAGCTCATTTATGGATGTGTCAAACTCAAGAAAAAACTCAAGAGGCTTCATGTCCATTGAAATATTCCATCATTCCACCAAGAAAGGAGAAAGGGGAAAACAAAATTGCGAAAGACTATGGCAGAAAGTATTTATGCTTGGCTGGAACAGGATGTGTCTCTAAATTAGTGGCCTTAGCCTGCAATACCAGAAGTTTGGTAACCTAGATGTAACTTTTACAACATGGAACTTGCAGATAATTTACATTTCTCCTAGTTAGCATAGTGGTCATGGAAAACAAAAGCAACTTCTGTGGAAAGTCCCTAAGATGGGTTTTAATGCTGAACACTGCTACAGGAAGCCCCGAGTCCTACTGGAACAAATATGTTATCAAACAATAAATGAAGAATTGCTCCTGCCTTGAATTTCTGCTGATAGGCAGTACCAATGACAACTTGGGGAGCTTCACAGCACACTGCTGGATTCCAGATTTATGAGAAAATCACATCTGCAGAGAGAAGACAGGCTACTTCTGTGGATGAGACTGTTCTGCTGCAAAGCCATTTGCAGACTATGAACAAATAAATGCTTCCAAACCACACCAAAATCCAAACCGTAACTGCGTCCTGCTGTTTTATTGGGGTTTCACTCTATTTCAATTAACTGAGAAGAACCTGACAGTTCTGCAGCAACAGAAGGACAGTTAATGGGAAAGCATCAGAGGGAGGAGCTGCCAGGGCTTTCGTCTCTGTGAAGACAGGATGGGGAGGGGGCAGCAAGCAGGGTTGTTGATTGATACGACATTCTCCAACAAACAGAAGGACCCAAAAGCAAATGGATTTTTGTTCCTATCCTTGCAACTGCTGTCCCCTGCACCAATGTCTACTGCCTGGAGTAACAACACACAGGTCCAATTGCTGGATGTGTGCACTAACTGCAACCAGCACTGAAATACTCCTGAATGTTGGTATTTAAATATTGCCTCTAGACCACAGATTCAGTGTGTGATATTCACTTGTTTCACATCACCCTCCTGCCCCCCAGCAAACATGATTATCGGGCAAAATACTTTTTATTTTGAATTCTGGTCCTACTACTTTGGTGGGTGAGGAGGGTGCTAGTGGGAGTCACCAGGATTGAATATTTCTCTCCTGGTTCACTCACAGTGCCAGGACTTGTTTTCCCATACAAGTGGGAACAGCTCTGAGAGATTGGCACATGCTAAGCGCAAAGAGTTAAATTCACTTTGTCCCCAGAGATATCACAGTCACTTCAGACCATTCTGCATTGATGTAGCACTTGCAGGGAGGAAAATGCACTTTGATTATTTTTAAAATTCTTTTGTGGATCCACAATAGCATAAATTTCATTGTGATATCTGAGGCTTCATTCATCCAGGACAGCAGTTAGGAACTGCTGGTATTTTTTAGCATAGCTGTGGCTAAACAGGTTGCAGTGAGCTTTCTCTATGTGCTAGACAGACCTTCTACAGACTTTCAGAGAGAAGACTTCAGGATAAGGAGACTAAGCACTCAGCCTGATTTGGCTGGCACACTGGTTAGGGAGAAAAATACCCTGTCCACATAGCTCACTGCAACTGTGCTTGAGCCCCGCTGGCAGTAGCAATCACATTTAGTACAGTCGTATTCCCATTACACAGAGAGTCTTCACTCCAAAATTTATGTACAGTTTAATCCGATTATTTTTCTTCCCCATTTCTGCCTGACAAACTGTACTTGCTAGGCCCCTGGCTGGAAATCCATGCTAATCAACTTAAGGGCTAGTAGATAGAGCAAAGTTTTTTTCTCTGTGTTGTCAGCAAACCACATTTCATGACTGTACTCAAGCCTCCGCTAACTAAGGTCACTGGCATCTTCTTGAAATCCAGGAGCAAATAACAAGAACAGGAAAAAGCTGCAGCTTGAGTGAAGACATAAAACGCCAGCAAAGCTGCTCACACTGGGACTGGAGTGGGGGGGGTATGGAGGAGGCCAATGGCTCTATGCGATGTTTATGCAAATGACTTTGTTGATGTGTTTTATCCTCTGACACACAAATGACAGTTTTGATTATTCTAACCACAGAATTTTGTTTCCTGCATCAAGCAAACTAAATACTCAGCAACTGCCAGACTATTAAGCAAATGGTATGAGATGTATTGATTCTGCAGTGGTAACGATCTTACATTTTTACATAATGCCTTTCAGGCTTAAGTGTCCCCAGGCACACTACAAAGTTGCACCTATGAAAAAAGCACTTCAGGAATGAAACACCACAGCTGCCTAAAAGGATGTTCCACCATTAAAGAGGGTGCAAACACCAGAAAAGGAAAATACACTCTTCCCAGACAAAATTCTTAGTAGCATTTTGGACAGGTTCTAAATACAATAATCAGATTAGATATTAGATAGCCATGTCTTAGAAAAGGTGGAACAAGTACTGAAGCAACTACTGAAACAGTGAATATCTTTGTAATCAAGTTTACCACATAGCTGGTGCAGCAAAAACTGCTGCACAAACAAATACCTAGTTAATGTATAACTGTACTGAAAGCTTTGGCTCAAAACCTGGCTGTTGATAAAAGCAGTTTGTCAAGACATCAATTTTCTCTCTCATTGGAAAGCTAATGCTTGACACAACAATGTCATTTGTTATTAAACTGTGGCTCTACTTACATACTCAGGAGGCAAATGCAGCATCTAAGTCATCAAAATCACTGCAATTCCTACTCCTGTAACTCCTACCCAAGTTCTAATCTGTGACCAGCCTTCTTACCAAAGATCACACTTCAACTCCTGTCTTCACTAACAGTTTTCTGCATGCTCTCAAGCAAGTCATGTCACTGTTTTGTGTCTCATATTCTTGCCTGAATATGGACATTCCTGACATTTTCAGGGTTTCTTAGGGATACAGTTAATCTGAACTTTAGAGAACCTCAAGGAGAATGGTGCTCAGCTCCATTCAGCTCCAGGACTCTCATCAGCTGAAGAACAACAGCAAAAGAGAGGGAAAGGTTAGAAGAACTTCGATACTTTTCCTTCTCACAGGAAACATCTGTGATGGCTTGTAAAATCACTTCAAGGTAAGAGCGAAGGCTCAGAGCTAAACTGTGCCCTGGACCTACAGAACAGTCATGTCTCTGGTGAAGGAAGCTGCTTACCGCCTGAGTGCATTTGTCAGTTCAGCAGTCAGTTCACTCTCGTTGTACGGTCTCAGCTCAGCTAGTGTTAACGGTGTTGTGGTGCCATCACTGCATTCCTGAGAAATGAGGAAAGGCCATCTAAGTTGAAGTTACTTACCATCTTAACCAGAAAACTCTGAAAACCTCTTAGTTTGCAGCTACTTTTAAAATGGAGGGAAAATAAACATCACAATGTCACAACAACATGGCAGTGTACCAACATACCAAGAAATGGACTAATGGATTAACACTTCACAAATCCTTCTAAATGTTTCCTAAACCACCACAGCTCACTGATCTGCAGAATTCTGCTGTAGTGTGCGTAACTGCTGGTGCCTTATATTACTTTGACACCACACTTGAAACAAAGAAGCACTGGATCAAACAATTCAGATGAGGCTTTGCCAGAAATAAATAAGAAAGACGTAGTTGATACACTAGCTCTGGATTTTGTTTTTAAAGGTATTACTGAGGTTTTCTGGGGACACAGTACTAAAATAACAGGACTAAAGTTTTTCTAGGCATCACTATTTCTTCATGCAAATTATTAATGTAAATGCAGAAATTTGTTTATTTTGCATTATACTAAGGAGAGGAGTTACAAACTGTCTGACTGCAACAAAGAGACTGTCATTACAATGCTCTAACTGCTCTGTTTTTTCATATTTTGTGTTTGGAGTAGGGGGAGGATGGTGTTTTGCTTAGACTCTCTTCCACTGCTTCCAGTGAGTGGCAACAGGCAAGACACAACATGTTCAACCACAGTAGTTTGTATGTTTGGCAAGAATGCCTTTGTTGTACTCCTCCCCAAAATTACAACCTTATTTTAGACCAGACTTAACAGTAATTCTGCAAAGTCCTCATAAGTCACAGCATGGAAAGAACCACCTAAAAACTGGAGAAGAGAGAAGAAGACGTACATATAGACAAAACAGGAGAATGATTAACATCCTAAAGACGGCTATAGGGAGGGGAGGGATACAATAAATCGTGTTTACACCAATTTTGGAAACTTGTTTCACTCCTGACCTTGCCCAATTTGTCTTTGCTTCCGCTGCTGGTTGAGCTGAGAGACCTCATTCTCTGCTCTTTTTGCTCTTCCACTTCAGACTTCAAGTGCTCAATATGGACGAGGTAGGCCTGCTCCTGGGCCTCTCGAGTGCTCAGTTTCAATTCCAATGCCTTCTTCTCCTTCTCTAGCAGGTAAAGCTGTGCCTTGAGCTCAGCCATCTCCTCCTGTTGAAGAAACATTATCAGCATGCTGCTTCATGGGACTACATACCTAAAGAAAGACGAGGTTAAACAAGGTTTTCATCCACTATACACAACTGGAGGTTGAAAAAATTGCATCTGCTTATATTCTTCCATAAACATGATCCACAGAAGATAGACACTGGTACTTCACAGAAAGCAGCTCAATTCTGAGAGCTAGTTCTTGTGTGTAAGTCTTCTGCCACTCTGAGATTTATGACAGGACTGTCAACTCCTGTAACACAACGACTGCTATGTGGGGATAGACCTCTGCTTTAACATCTGCTCTGACAGTGGCTGGGCAGAAGTGTAAGAACAGGGCATAAGTGCAGTGACCCTCCTTTCAGCACTTGCTCCCAGCCTCCCATGAGAAGCAAGCTGATGGGTATCCTGAACCAGAAGGCTCTTTGTGTTTAACAACACTTCAGAAAAGTTTCTTCCACAAAATGTCTAGGTATTTTCTGAACTCAGGAAAACCTAGCATCCACAAAACATTAAAGAGATAGTCCTAAAACATAATTTACATTACAGGTTTAAAAAACCACCATCAACAAAAGACTGCCAAAACAAAAAAAACACCCCACCCATCCCAGAATCACATTCTCACTGTTGAGCTGGCCATGCCCTAGGTCACCTCATGGGTGAATACTGAGCTCATGCAGCCATCTTCTGTATTACAATTCAGTTCTAAACTTGTTCACTGTGTAAACATCTCTGAAAGGTGGAAGTTTCTTGTTGTGTGGCTAGCCTAGGAACAAATCACTTTTTTTTAGTTATTTTTTGAAACAAAAAAACATATTCTAGTCACAAAAATATCAGAGGTATCTTACCTTATCCTTCAAAAATAATGCTCTTTGTATTATATCCAGTATTAACAAAGATTATACAAACACAAACCTTGGCACATACTTAGACTAACTTTTTCTGTAGAAGAGAATCTACATTCCTACCAAAGATTTGCTGTCTGGGTTAAGTGTAAGCAATGCACACAGGTGTAGCACAGTTACAACCAGCATATAGTAATCACAGGTAATCACTGGCTTATTCAGAATCACCAACCATGCAAAAATAAAATCTATATCCTAAAAACCCTCTGGCTTGGAAAGGTTTTTATGAGCTTTAAAAATCATTCATTTATTCAACTAGTTGTTTGTGAACTGAAGGTTAGAAGCACGATCAGTTTCATTCAATGTGGTTTACAGAAATTTAGTTGTTAGGGAAACTTATCATTAATTACCTTCGTCAACAGTAAAAATGTAAATAATACTGGTAAATAATGATGGGGAAATTTAGTTATAGGAGTTGAACTGGATTGTCTGGTATACTTAAGTGTATGCATTTAGCTTCTTAAGTCTCTATTTCTAAAGCCGTTAATCTACTTAGCCTGCTTAGTGAAGGCTGAGAAGTAATTTGAGCAGAGTATTTTGGCACTTATGTGAATAAAAGATACTCTTGACAGAAGGCTATCTATGTGGGAGGGTCATAACAAGATCTTCCCAGGCTGGAAGTTGAAGTTAGGCAAGTTCAGTCTAGAAATAAGGGACATTTATTTAAAAAAAAAAAAAAAAAAAAGGTGAATTTAACCACCGCAACAATGAATTTGTGGAACTGATTTTCCCATCACTTGGAAGTTTTAACTTAAAGACTGGATGTTTCTTTGTACTATGTATCCTAGCTCAAAATAAATTTGAGGATCAATGGTTAACTCCTTTGTTTATGAAGACAGTAAGCTTAGATCATCATATGAATTCACAAGTTTGCATCCTGTCCCAGAAGACATATCATAGACTCCAAAAGCACCCCCCCATATGTTAAGTTTTCTCATGTCAAGACAATGTGACTTTGAAGTAGAGAAGCAAAGACAAAGCAGGGGAAAAGTGGAACAACTGTCAGCCAGTGTATTACAGAGGCTCCCAGGCAATGAACAGGAAGGAATCGAAAGGCTGAAGTTAAAAATTAAACTACAGTTGAGGATTCTGGTATGGACACATACAATCTGTAAGGCAAAGTGGCAACAGTAACATTTCATGTGGGAAAATTTAAGTAGCTCAAGCTTACTTAGAGAGTTAACTAGTCTTTACATATGCAGTAATTTTTTCCATGAAAATGTTTTTTACAGATAGTGTCTGAATTTCATTTCTATTACATCACCTTTGTATATTTATTATCCCCTTTTTTTCTGATTACAGGATGCTGGTGAAACGTTTTGCAGTTTAACATACCTGCTTCTTCAGAGTGTGGGCCTAAAGCACAAGTGCATTTACAAAATAAAACCCTGAAGGAGGAGGTAGAGGTAGGAAGCGGTCACTCTTCCAGTTGATTGCAGAAGACTTCTGAAACCCATGCAAATTCACATGCTTCAAGCACCAAATCTAGCTGTCATTTCAAGACTAATTCAGTCAATATTGAGGAATATTTTGTACTTGCAGCCATACTGTAATTCTGAATTTGGGTGAAAGCTTGAATGAAAATTAACTACTGATGCAATGTAATCAGAAACACCACAGCATCCTCAAAATTAAAACTTGTGTTGGATGTGGTCATGTCAGAAGAATAAAACAGCAAGGACTTCTATGTGGCAAAAAGTTCTAAAAGTCACAAAAATGGATGCCAGAAGGACCACAGGACACAAGGTGGAATATACCAGCCTTCAGAAGTAAAACAAGTATCAAAGCAGATAAATGCTAGTTAACTGTATATTACTATATACATCTGTAAGAGCATGAAATGCTATAACAAAGGTGGACAACAGGATTCTTAACATCTTCTGCAAAGAGACTGTAGTCTCAAAGCACATTATGAGCAACATTATCACCACCTGTACACAAAAGAGGAAAAATTATCAGTGTAGAAAGCTGAGACTTCTTATCTAGATTAAGTCCTTTGAAATGCAAAAAGGCTGTAAACCAAGAATTATTTACACCCATCAGAAGTAATCTCCTTGCTAACTGGGGCATGACAACAACTGACCTCAAAGCAAGACCACTGAATGATGACAAACCACAGATGAGAATATATTTGGAAACATGGTTAATTATTGCTTGAAGCAAAGAATTGGATTTTACAGAAGTACTGGTGGACCACTACATCTTACACCCTGGATCAGTTAAAAAACAAAACAGGGCAACAGATAGACCATCCCCAAACCATCTTTTTATGGATCATTTTCATCAGTAATGAAGAACTACTGGTGTAAAGGCATTTTCAGAACATTATCAGCATAATGCATAAATGCAAGAAGTAATATGACTGATGTGGTGATGAGTTTTTACTGGGAGTCATAAATGAAAGGTGCCGAACGATGCAGCAGAGATTCCAACACAGATACAAGTTTCAGGAAGACAGCAGCAGGTTGTAAGACCCAGCAATGCAGGAAATCCTTGAGCAGCTCAATTAACCTGTATCATACTTGCTAAGAATGTGGAAGGGAGGGAACAAATTAAGAGCTGCTACATGATGAGGTCCTCTGCAGCACAGATGAGTCCACCTGCTTCAAGTTAAATAAAATACCATAAGGAAATTTAAATTCTCCAGTTGTCTCAGAAGGCAGATGCATATGCTGTTCTGTATGAGGTACATGTTCCAAATAATAGATACAAACAATAAACTCAGAAAGCCAAGACATCCATGAGTCCCACCTATAAGTTCAGCTATGTTATAGCTTGCTGAATGTAAGAGCAAGGTGTAACGCAGACCTGAGCAACAACCATGGATGCTAATAAGGTAGCATATTCTCTTGGGAGCAAAGCATGCAGAGTGTCACTGTGCCTTTTGTAATGCTTTACACATAGAAGACAGGCAGGAATTTTCAATTTCTGTAGCAGGAGAGCACTTCCAACAAATCCATTCCAAGCTTTGACAAACTTGAGTATTCACCATATCCCCTTTCAGAAACTTAGGGATTTCCTGCAGTTGTGAATTCCAGCAAAGTACAACAAATTATAAACAGTAACAGCACTGCCAGTTTCTCTGCACCAGAAAGGACTGATGTAAAATGTGTGTCTATTCCAGAATACACTGCACACAAACCAACTAAGAAGAAAGATTTCTTCTTCTAGGGACAATTCCTGCAGTGAAAATTCAACATGCTAGGTCCAGCCAAAAGTTATGAGTGGACACCATACATCAAAAACAAGTTAGACAATCATTTAGTGAACAAAAGTACTACCAGCACTCAAAACTGTGCCAGAAATTAGGACATGCAACTGTTGATGTTCCTGCCAGTTCAGGGAATGCAAAGGCACTAATCACAAGGGATAGCTCTGCAGTTTGGCTTTACCAATCAATTTAAAGATAGAGGTAAGAATGGTGTACAAGAGATTTCAGGGAAAATCTGGATGCAAAAGAGGAGAAGGAAGTGTGATATCTGAAATATACACCTAATTATCTACAAATGTCTTCCAGTACATCTTGCATGCTTTAATTATGGGGAGTATATTGCCGTTAGCCACAATATATTCAAACAACTAACATAACTTAAAATCTTCTGACTGGTAGCAGGCAATCTTTTTTTCTGAACTGCAAATATTGAGTGCATTATTGCAAAACTGTATTTGTCATTACGGAAAGGCAGCACCACTAAGAACATAATTATAATTACTAACCTACCAGTTAGCCAGCAGTAGCACATCTGAACAAAAATCTATAGCTTGAGAAGCTTACAAAAGTATTAGGATTTGCTGTCCCATATGACACCATCATTTGACATATCTGCCATTAGTTGACTAAAACAGGACTTGCTAACATGCAGAAATTAAACTTACACAAACTGAACCAAAACCAGACAATTTCTAAATGCAGACATGTGCCTGTATTGCCTTTAGTATGTTCCTATGTTTTAGTTCACCTCAAAGTCAATACAGAAGCCAGATTTAAAATGATATAAGCTCTATACCTGGCCAATAAAGGACAGTTTTTCTAGATCACATCTTTAGAACTGGATGGGTAAACCAGGCCTGAGGGACCAGAGTTTTCTCTGAAAACCTCTGTTACTGCATGTCATTGTATACTGCAGTCTTTGCTTGGGCTCTGAACTGAGCTACAGATTGCAACACAGTGCCTAGAACAGCTCTGGACTTGTGACCGACTGCTGGAGAGCATTAGGGATGATAGCTTCTGACAGACCATTCCTCCTCCCACGGCACTATTAAAAGGAGGTGAATTTGTTCTGCTTCAGTTCACAAATATTCAAGATGCACATCTGCAAGCTTGTAAGGAAAGTAATGAACTGTCTCTTGGGAAGTGCTGTATCATGCTTTTGGTCACCCTCAAGCAACTCAGCTGCCATATCTCTCAGAGAGAGCATCTGGTTTGTCAAGGAGAGCATTCCAAGTTTAGAGCCACGGATGAAGTCCTTGCCTAATTCAAAACACACATAGCTCGTCACTGTTAATGCACTGCCTTCTGTCACTTTCTGACTACTGGATTTTTATCCCTGATTATTTGTTTCAACAAAGTTACTCTTTATTACCTAGTGATCACTATCAAATCCTGCTGTGTGTGTGACTGAGCATGTTTTTGTAGCACAGGGGCATTGTCAGCAGTGCAGTTAGCTTGTTGGATATTAAAAAAATACCTTCATTGCCATAAGTTCCTGCATCAAGACTGCATTTTCCAGGTCTAGCCTCTGGCTGTCTCCACGAGGTTTAACGTCATAACTAAGGGGATCAATGTGGATGCTTTCCAGCTCCAGCATTGTCAGTTTCACTGCTGCCCTGTCATTTTTCAACTGCTGGATGTAATCCTTCAGCCGTTGCTCATCCTCCTTTGTAAATTCCGTATCACAGCTGCTTGCAGTTGAGCTGGTAGTACTGGAAAGAGAAAAGAACCGTATTAAAAAAACATTTGGAATAAAATCTCTATTTTTACATCAAACACTCTCCCTATACTTCATCAACACATCTGAGTCTTACTTAAAAGTTCACAGAAAGGACACACGTAGCATGGACTGGATGTTGCAATGTTCAGAAGATGCAAAAGGCTGTGATAAATTCAGAGAAGAAATTAATTCTCTAAGCTGCATGAGAAAATTGGATCATGTGACAACTTCTCTGCAAAGCCAGATACTCAGTGACATGTAACTGAACTACTTTTTCTGGAATGGTGTCTTCTGAAACAAGTATTTTTTATTTTATTATTTTTTTTTTAAAGCTACTCAAGATTTCTTAGCAATACCCTAGCAGGGCAAGCTTCTCTCTGCTGCTCAGACATTGATTCTTCATGTTGTCTGGGAAGAAGCACCTGCTAAGAAAAAAGAATCAGCCCAGACCTCATTTATTTCTGCTGATGGCAATACCAGTTATCATCTCGGATATTTTTAATGGATACTTGTAGGAAAAAACCTGAGCAAAACTCCACTGCCAGATGCCAGGAGGCAGCATCTTTCAATTCATGTTAAGGTGTATTCCTCAGTATACTGACATTCCTTCAGGGCTGGAGGGGCTTAAAACCAACCCATAAGTTAGCAGGATTTTTAATAAAAAGTCATCATCAGACTTGGTGAAACTTCTCCTATCTACAGGCATCAAGCAAATGACTGCCCAACAGTCTGCCCCACAAATGTTTACACAGAGATTGCAGAAAGGGAGAACTAATGTCTTAGAGCAAGGGTGGCTCAGTGCTGCCTAGCCACCTACATGCATGCCAGTACTGCAGGGGGCCAAGACTGATACAGACGCAGCATTCCAGGGCTGAATATAGTTGCAATAACACTAAAAGGAAAATAAAATGCCATGTTGTTTCTGTAACCTCACTCAAAGCTGCCTGCTGTCTCCTGAGGTCCTGTAATCAGCTGTCGGGTGAGGGATAAGTCATCCATTAACTGCGCTTGTCTGGAATGCTAGATGATCTCAGTTATCAGCAGGGGAATAAATCACTTTCTGTATCAAATTGCACTGCTGTTCAACATTTTTGTAGGAAGAAAAAAAGCCCCACCCGCTACATACTGTAAGAGTCAGGATGATGTCCTAAAATATATTATGCATGTGAAAATGGGGAAGCCTACCAAGATAGGCTTGATTTTGCTCTTTTCTTTTGGTTCTACCTCAGCTAAAGCTACATAGATTTTTAAGTGCCTCAAATAATTGCAAATGTTCCCACAAATTCCAAGCACAGACTTGGAGGAGATGGAGAATTGGCAGATCTACAAAGATTTCTCAAAATCCTTCCCTCTCATGAAGTATCACATTACAGTTCTCTACTACAGTTCTCTGTCAATTTCCCATTATTCCTTCCTTTTCTTAGGGATAATAGGTGCCATATTTACCGCAAGTGTAAACTGGTCTTTGCTTTTGTTTTCATCCATTTCCATCTGCAGGGAAGCTAAAAACACCCAGTACCTACACTACACAGAAACTCAGATTGAAACAAATTTTTGTTCATACTTAGTTCTTCATTAGAGAATCTCAAAACACTTAATAAAACTTGGTTATACAGAGTCTAAAGATACCTTTCTGAAGCACAGATTGATATAAAAATTATGGGGATAGACAATGTGAGAAATACTTAATTCTGTACTGAATTCATGTTGCAAGTTTCCTCAGCACCCAAAGACAGCAATTGCACAGCTTTTCTGGATTAAATGTAAAACAGCTGTTGTTGAAGGACGGACAGCTTTTAAAGCCTACACAGGCTTCAAGTCTTGGGACACAAATGGCTCATCTCAGTTTTTGCTTGCAAAAGAAAGAAAACCTAGCGCTCCTGCTGGGAATGAAACCTGAGCAAAAATGCTGAAAGTCTATTGTTATTTTGTGTTGGAT
This sequence comes from Haliaeetus leucocephalus, assembly GCF_000737465.1. Taxonomy (NCBI): domain Eukaryota; kingdom Metazoa; phylum Chordata; class Aves; order Accipitriformes; family Accipitridae; genus Haliaeetus; species Haliaeetus leucocephalus. Next base: position 1,818,078 of record NW_010972603.1, read on the forward strand.
CTCATACTCACTGGATATTCACAGATACTTGCCCTTAAAGATCCATGGCTATGCACGTATATTTTAGGGGAGAGCAGTCCAAACTAAGGAAGGCAGTCTGGGTTGTTGCCAGTGATACTCAGGCTGCTTTTACTTCAGTCCTGGCTGCCCGCCTGCCTGTCTGCAGCTGAGTTGGCTCCTCTGGTGAATTGCTAGCAAGCTGCTCCTCTTCTTCTTTTTTTTTTTTTTTTTTTTTTTTAAGAAAGCAAGGGGAGCTTAGCAAGGAACCTGTCTCAGCCAGCACACAAAGGGACAAGAATATTCCCTCTCCGCCCACATTTAGCAGCAAGCCACCACCCAGAAGACTGGAAGGAGTATGGGTTGCAGAAAGCCAGGGTACAAAGCCCACTCTGCACTGTTGTAAAAATGAGGCTGCATGATGAGGGACAGAAGCAACGCTGCAGTGTTTCTGAACTCTCACAGCACAGATCTGCTAGGGTGTGTTCCCCCAAAAGCCCCACCATACAGCTCCCCACAGCCATAATGTGAGCCCATTGCTGCTCTATTTAAGGGCCCACAGCTGGTGAGCATATGATCCTGAATTTCAGATACTGCTCTCCCTTCTAACAGCAATCAGGACAAAGGAAAACAGACTGACAGAATGCATATGTAACATAATGCATTCTTCCAAGAAACCACATGAAACTGTTGCAAAAGATGTGCAGTTTCTCATTTCTCAAGCATGTAAGTAAGGATAGAGAAAGGATCACAATTCCATCACACCTGGAGGGAATACGACATCAATCTACTCATTCTCACTGCTGTTGTACTCAGAACAAGCAAAGAGAAATGTTCTTCCCATCCTCTTCATCCCTCAAGTCTTTTACAATGACATCATGCCTGGATGATGTAAATTAATTTTCATATACACCCTGTGGAAAATATGCAGGTTGGTATAGTATAACGTGCAGTTTTATTTGCTGCATGCATATGTGTGTTTGCATGTACATGTGTGTGTATAAAATGCAGTAGATGGATATAAATGAGGCTTCCAACAGTGCCTCTGTGTAACTTCTCTACACTACAAAATTCTGTCCATAAAACCCTGTATAAGCTTCAGTTCATCTGTTAAAAACCAAGTCAATAAATAAATCTGCAATTCTGCAAGCTGCAGATAATACAAAAGTTGATAGAACTAAAACAACACTGTCAGAACTGAATTCACGAAACTTGCTTGAATGTCTGCACGCTACCTTACACTTTAAAAAATGCATTTGATACACAGTATACATGGGCCAACCTCTTCTAGGTGAAGGTTGTGGCTTGAGATCTGAAACAGCACAATGCTGAAAGACAGAAACTTCCTGTGAAACTAAAAAATACTCCAACCAGCCAAAAGATAAACAACAATATATTTGGCTAAAATTAGAACCTTTGGTGAAACTACCCTGCTTCCTTCTGAGACTAGTTCAGTCCAGCAATGAAGCGTTACACAGATAACATTAAGATACCTGTTGGGATATTTCTAAATAACTTATTATCACGCTTCAGCCAAGATAACTGTCTGTCAGCAACTTATCTGAAATCTGAGGTGATTCTGATGAGAGATATAGTTCTACATTTGGCTGAGTTCAGCTATTTCGTGACACTGCGTAATACTGAAAAGAATTTCCTTTGCATGTAAGAGACCAGATCTTCCCCCCCATTAATCCAGATATAAGATTGGGCTTACTACCACTGTAAGGAACAAAATCCACCATTTTCAGTCAGTGTTACAACTGGAGTACTTCTCTTTTGTTTCCTTCTTTTCCAGGTACAATCAGTCAAACCTTGCTGGCAATTTATGTTCTATAGTTAGCTTCTGTCCATTAAAATAATTATGACTTCTAACTACACTGCAGACCTATTTCTAGTTTCAAAAAATGAATTGGCAACATTATTGTGTTGCTGCCAGCCAAATGAGTTGCTATTATTTTTATTCACTTCACCAGTAACAAGCTCTGCAATGCTCTTTCATTGCATTTCATTTCTTTTCATTTCAGTTGCTCCCTTTCAGAGTCTTTAACCACTTGTCACTAGTGGCTCACCAAGCATTTATTCTCAGTAATGTGTTCAGTGATTTGACATTCAGAATCTCATTTGAAATGCCAAAGCTAAAGATGGGTCAACAATTCCATTATAAGTCCCTATTCTACAGGATTTCAAACAGCAGGGCGAATTACTCATTTGTCACAAGTCTCAGCAAAGGAGAGTTTTCATCATCCCACTACCTCTTTACTCAGTTGGTTTCAAAGGGAAAAGGTAGCAATATGCATCTGCAACTAAAAGCCTGCAACACTAGAGCAGTTATGGCAAAAGATGAGTCTTGCAGATTCAGAGTATGCTTGAACCACGTAATGTAAAAATGTTTTAATTTCAGTGCAGTGGTCCCCAAATGGTGGTTCACACAGCACTCACTAGTGATGTGGGCTTGTTCTACTCCCCAGTTTTATAGACTGCCAAGTTCTTCAAGACAAATAAAAAACATTAAGCCTGCAGAACAGCTAGAAATCTGCAGTCTGCTATCCTATCTCTGCTTGGATTGCTATTGTAATGGAAAAGAAAATAAAATGGAAACCATCAACATCAAAGAATAATAGAAGGCTGGAGGTCTGTGGCAATGGGACCTCCGTCTAGAGCAGCAGGGAGCCAAGTCACAAGGGAGCACGCGTTAATGGGTTGAGAAAGCTAGCAACACAGGCAGGATAACTCCAAAAAGCAGTAGTATCCTGGAGAGAAACAAAAAAGATCAAAAATGATAGGGAAAGGAGAGTTAAAGACAAAATCTTCAATTTTTTAAACCTGAAATAGAACATTTACTGATATAAATATAGAAAAGTGTGTGCCCTTTGAACCAACACAGATTTTCCATCTACAGGCTGGCACAGTGTCATGTGTCTGTAAGCTGAAGAGGGGATGCCTCTATTTTGAGACAGGGTCCACAGGAAGGAGAAATCTGAAAACACCTCTACCACATACCACTTGGACACAACAGAAGGAAAGAAGAGAAGATTTGTACTTCATGGAGAGGGTAAAGTTTCAGAAATATTTTCACTGATATGTATGTTTAGACAGAGACAAATTACATTGCGGGGGGGGGAGTGATGACAATGTGTAAGTGATGATCTGATCAGGATGCCCCTATGACACGTTCCTTACTTGCTGTGTGTCCTTCAGGTGAGTGAGAGAAGCTTTTCGCTCTAATGTTGCACATATATCAAAGCAGATTATAATAGTTACCTTATTCAGTACAATATCTTGCTTCATGCCAGAAAAAATTACCCTACAATGACAATGACTCAAGCTAAAACACCTCTCTTGCACACACAAGCATTTACATTTCATGACAGTTTATACTGATGAAATTTGAAAACCTATGCCATTTTAATCATACTCTGCTGAAACTTTATCTACTCAGCCAACACATTACGTGCACACACATTGCCAGCTGACCACCAAAAGTTCACAGTAAACAATGAGCATGAGGGATGATTCTCCTCCCCAAACACGCACGTCTTACTCCTTTAACCTCCCCCTCAAATAACCAAATATGATGTTCAACAAAGCAAGGACTGTAGAGACTATATTCCTACCAAACACTTTCAGTGAAAGGCTAGGAGAACAAACACTAAAACAGAACCACTATCACCACCCCCCACCTCCCCTGCCAATTTCCCTTGTCAAAACTGGAAACGATTTAAATTGTTTTCAAGAAAAAAATAATTATGCCCTGAACACATACCAGGTATCTCAGAAGGAAGGAAAACACTGAGTTAGTTATGAACAACTGAAAACGACCCTTCCAAATAACAGAGTGGAAAAACAAGCTCAGCCTAGGTAGTGGTGTTGCTACATGTGGCCACTTACAACATACTCACATGCAGGTGCAGATGTGGCATAAGTGCATGCAGACTGAGGCAAGTCAAGTATTTGAAACAGCTTTGTATAACTTCTTTCCAAGGTCAGTAAATACTTTTGGTACAATGAGCGATCAATGTGTTAACAAGCGCAGATGCTACCACATTAATTTCTATATAAAGATACAGCCTTCTTGGACTGAAAGTGCACCATAAAAATTCTTTGAATAAAAATGTTAAAATTACCTCACATTTGGACCCTGTTCCCTCAGGTTACCTTTTTGCTCACTTTTTAGCTATTCCATGCTAGTCACATGGCAGGAAACAAGATTTTTGGAGGAGGCATCAGCAAGAAGAGGAAATGATATAGTACTAAAATAAACTTCTAAAAGTGTCAAAAAATGACAGCATTTGAATAAAGAACTGGCTCAAAGACTGAATTAAAATGAAGTTTTAGAGTGAATCTGAGAAACCAAAATAACTTTTAAAAAGAAAAATGTTAATCTATATTTATCCAGGATGCTTGCCAAATTTGTATCCACACACAAGCACACATATTCACTGCACACAGTACAATTACACTGCAGGCAGGCAACAACTCAAAATGAAGCTGCTAGCAGATGTATTTGAACTGGAACACTTCTGCAATAATAGCTCATTTAAGTTTCATTATTTTATAGGTCTTCAGAAAAACTGCAATATCCAGCCTTTCCTGGAAGAAGCCACTCTGTCTGTCATGATGTTCATTTGTCACTCCATGTGCAAAAGAATAGCATGGGAGGGAAGAATTTGGAGGGGAGCAAAGCAGAATGAGAAGGGAGAGGAAATGGTTTAAAATAAAATGGCTGGATTTGCAACATTTAGAAAAACAATTCTTGAGGACTCCAAAATGCTGATGGAAGCATACTTCTGATCTCTGTTTCTCTGTACGTCTGTGCTGTCTGCATACAATAGATATGAGTAAGAAGTACGTGATCTGAGTTCCAATAAAACAGCAAGAAAGTCATTGAAGTAAAACAAACATAATGGTTTTGCCCTTTATGAGGAAGATCAAAGTTCAGAGTCACCCATTTGCAACAAATTTATACAAAACCCTTCTTAGCTGGAGTTGCTCAAAGCCTAAAGACAATTAGACCACTGAGGCATGGTGACTTACAAATCAAAGCGAAGAAGCCAGTGGACTGAGGTGAGGGAGGTAGGTCAGCAAACATAATACAACGTAACTTCTGGTCTAAAATCAAACCCTTGGGGATTAGAGGAGCAGAATAGTTGCAGTTACCTTGTGTGGCTGTTGGATGACAGGCTTTCCCATGGCTGCACGCTACAGCCTGTGATTGCATAGGCTCCCCCGCAGCTCCCATCTAGTTTCATCAGCAAGGCTTTTGCTGCATTCTCAGCTGTCTTCCTGCAGTCATGAGCTCTCTTAAGCATCTGGGTGATGTTTTCATCACCTGTCTGGTCTCCTAGTTTTCAAGCAAACAATCTGTTTCAGAGCTTTGAGGAGGGTGATAGAAATTAAGGCAAGAGTAGAGATGCTTCTATGCGCTCTCAGTTTATACCAAAACGATGATAATAAATTACCAATCTGTGATGTAAAAGTAACTTCATTTCTGTGTGAGCATCAGTGGTAACTGGGCTGCTGGCCTCAATGCATCTCCCTTCCAGCTACAAGCTCCAGGTACTTGTTGCTCCAGGTACATGTCTTAAGTGATGTTTTATCTTCACTAGCTTGTCTGTTTGTAAGGGTGTACATTGTGCATTAAGATTAGGTTAGGATGTTCAAATTAATAATACACTGGAAAAGCCTCAGCCTAAATTACAACTCTTAGTCCAATCAGTCCAGTGCTGTTTCACAGTGCAGTCATTTCCAGCGCTTTTTCTCACAAGCACCTTTATCTCAAGCCTAATGGTTTGCAGAACACCTTCTTACAGGTTACCTTTCCAGCTGGAAGAATTCCCTTACTGCTTAGATACAGCCTTTCAGAGTTTATAGTCATGCATACTAAAACAAAAGAAAACTACCACTGGTGTTTATTAATTTGCTATAATTTCTAGTGGTTATGCAGCATCTATACAGTTGGTAAGCCATCCCTTCAGCAGACGCAGGACAGAAACCACCACTGTCACTATTCTTATAGTCCTAACTCCAGATGGAGTCAAGTCATTAAAGTAAGACACATTAGTGGCTACACTGAAAGTCTCAACAAAGTGACAATATATTCATATTTTACCACACACAATGCAAAGATGTTAGAGAGTATTAAAAAAACCCAGTTTGCTCTATGTCAGATTTTAATTTCATCCTTATTTGAGTCAAAGACCAATTACCCACTCTTCACACTGGCTGAGTGAAGTGCATGCACTAGAAATAACATTAATGCAGAAAAAAGGAAGGGACAATGTTCTGTTACGAGCAGCTGGATATGCTCAGCTCTAAGTGATGCAGAAGCAACTCCCATGAATTTTCCACTCACAGACGCTGATATAAAACTTGACTGATCTTCAGACCAAAAATCTGCTATGTTATCTAGGTGTTTTAATCAAATTTCACAGTGAAGTAAAGGTACATAAACCAAACACAACTTCCTCCAAGCTGTGTTATGTAACGGGAAATTGGCACTATTTCTACCACAGGGCTGTAACTGGTAATACCCTAATTAAAAGCTGTAGACAGACACCTATATAAAAACTAAACTACACTCTCTTTCATAAAATGCACATGAGATGAAACCCTACTCAAACCCAAAGTATTTCTCCCTTCTAAGCTCTTTTTCTGCCACCTATGTGAACACAAAATCCAAGACTAAATTAATTCACTTCTTCTGGCCACTGATCTCTGCCAGCAGGGAAAGCTCACTAGCACATTGTGGAAAGGAATGACCAGAGTCTGGAAGAAAGGTGGATAAAAATCTCAGGCATCCACTCTAATGTTTAGCATATGGCACACACTGCACAGGCCAAGACAGGTAGACAAGGGCCTGCTTCTAGCACTGGGAGAGATACAAACTAAGGGTCATGGTTAGCAGCACAGCAACTGTGGGCTGAGTGCACCTAGTCATCTGAAACAAGCAGCTGACCATGTCAGTCCTGTGGCTCTAAAGCCAGATGGTCACTCTGTCTCTAAAAGCTTTCCATTTACGTTTCAGTGATTCCTGAGAAGCTAGCACTATAATACTGTCTCAGCCAGGCCGTTACTACGTCTTGGCACAGCACGAAGAGCGATTCTTCTCCCTCTGAAGGCTTCCCCTCTTTCTACTTGAAGATTACTACGGCTACCTTCTCCTGTCAGTAAAAGGGATGGGACTATAAAACATAGGTTAACATTCATTGTGTAAACACCTCTTTCTATCAGAAAAGTGGAGCCCGCAGCAACGTCAAGCTCCAAACACTTCTGAACTGTACCTATCATAGCGGCTCATTCATTACTTAGTGAGCAGCATATTTAAAAACAACACCTAGCAACAACATTAACTATGCACAAAATATGAAAAACCGAGAACATATAGGCTAATAACCCCAACAACACAGTAAAACAAGATGCAATGTTTTAAAATTTCAGAGCAAAGGTAAAATATGGGGTGAAAAACTAGAGCAAATTTTTTTTTTTTTTGGTAACTACTCAACCCTACCTTTGTATTGTCTTAATCCCAGTTTTTCATAAGACTACACTCAGTTTCTAGGGGGTCAATGTTGCTGGTTCAAATAAAATGGGTACTTGCAGTTACCACAGCTGTATGGCCCTAAGCCACATATGCTCATACTGTTCAGTAATTCCACTCTGTACAGTTGCATGGCTGTAGCAGCCTCACCACTGCCAGAACAGGCATCCCCTTGTGATAGTACAGGTAGGTTAATTTAAATTGCTGGTGAATTTTATGATTTAATTCCTGTCTCTCTTTTCCTTTTCCTCTATTTTTTGGGTGTATGAAATGGTTTACTTAGTTAAAAACAAGAAAAGACCGGAGACCATTCTTAAGTGATGGGTCATGAGATGATTCACTGTTAGAACTAACTCTAATGCTAACTGACATGCAAAAAAAAAAAAAAAAAAAAAAAAGGGATCAATTGACATCTTACCAACAGAACCAACACCTGCAGCTCTGAACTGCCCAAGAATGAGACTCTGCTCACTTTCTGCCAATGCCAACAGCAGCTCGTATGCTTCTATGCACTGTTCACTGAAAGAGAAAACAAAATACAGAAAACAAAAATCACACAAAATATATCTGCAATTTAGAGGGGAAGAATACCTGCAATAGCACCAAGAAAAAGAGGTAGCTGATGAACTGCATGATTCCCTACTACTTGCCTAACAGTAGGGATATTAAGTGGCATAACACACATAGTTTCTATCAGAAGCATTCAACAGTCTCTCCTTCCTTATGATGGTCCCGGGTTGCCCTCAACTAAGGTAACAAGTTAAAATAGAAGAGAATGACCTGATGTGAAGTAAGCTCCAGAAGCGTGTTTGAAACAGTCAACAATACGAATGGTGGTCGACGTGATCCCTTTGAGAAACTTTTTGCACGCCTTCTTACTATACAAAACATAGTATTCTATACTCTACTGTATAACTATACTATACAAAGTATAGTAAGAAGAAAAGAAAAGAAAAATACTTGTTGCTCTGTCGTGTCTCTAAGATTTTTCTCTTTACAACACAATGGCTTCTAAATACAGTTCTGAGTCACTCATTCCTGTTGCATTCTAATGTTTTTGAAAATATATACATTAATAAACATATCTGCAATTTACATTTCCTTGTAATCTGCTCAAGGCTGATAGTAACAGAATACATTCTTTAAAAGGCACACAGTTTGTATTAAGACCAGAACTGCCTGTTCCAAATTAGCTGCAGCTGAAGAAATTAAATGACACCATCTTTTTACATACAGTTTAAAGCAAATTTAGATACTTGTAACCAGATACCAAGCAATTCATCCACAATTTCAACTGACATAACATAAAGTTGCTCTGAATTATGTGGAGTACAATACTACCCTTTGGTCCACTGGTCTTGTGAAAGGTGCCAACGTAATACAGAGAACCTGTATCTTAAGACTGGATACAGCAGGGACAGTTTGAACCTGCACACAACCCCTAATTCAATGTTAATTCAGTATTTAAAAATTAAAAGATAAATCTGTATATTTCTATTAAACTGAGTTCGCTACTGCTGGTGAACTACAGCTGAAACGCACTTGTATCAGTAACTTCAGTTCTGTAGTTTGTCAAGTAGTTTAACCAAAGGGCCATTTTCTCAGGGAGGAAACAAAAAGAAACAGTATTACTATGGCACACCAACAATTTCCCCATGAAAGACTTCTATCAAGTCTCCCCCACTCCCTCTTTTTCTGGCTGAGACACCCTCTGCATAGGCACATACCTGTATTGCAATGCAAGCCTGAGGGCTGTGGCATTGGACTCATACTTCCCAACAAGCATGCTCATCCTCTCCGCATTGCTCTTGCACTCCTCCAGCGTTATTGTTAACAAGTCATTCTGGGATTTCAAGTGCTCAATACGGCTGTAGAAAAGAAAGGAATTTGTAACCTTCAAGCTTAGCTTCCAGACACTGTCCTGTAAACTCTACAACAACAGTAATTTAAAACAACACATACCATTTGGTCTACACAGGTTTTTAATGAGGATGGCAAATCTGTGTCCCATATCAAGAGCCAAGAGAAGAGCAATTTCTCTTACAACAGCTTCTTCTTCTCCTCTCCTTCCCATAAAATGTAATCACAACCCTGTGCAACAGCAGCAAGCAGGAAGCTGTACCCTTATTTTGTAGCCACCAGACTGAGTAGGAAAGTTTCATATTAACCTTTTGCTTAGTTTTTCTGCCTCCATTCCTCACTTCCTGCTGCCACATTTGTGTCTTGTTTTAAGTGGCATACTCATTAGTGCAATGTGTGGGTGTGTGTAGGGGTCATGCAGCTGCATAAATGCTCCCTTTCTTTGGAACATCCAGAATAAGTGTTTCACTTGAAGTAATATTTTGGCTATGATTAGAGAGGTAACTTTCAAAATACGAAGTTTCAATGAGGCAAAATCTCCAAAAGTTCTGGCAACAGCCAAACAGAAGCTCATATCAGAACTTAATTGTAATATTCTGCTCAATGAGGTTGGCTCTGAATCTGAAAATGACGCTTCAGAATATCAGTATTACTGCTTATTCTCACTGCTGATAACTGCACTACACATAAATGTACTATGCCTAAACTTCAGAGTTGGACATACACTGAAAACAGGCGAATTATTTCAAAATTTGGACAGATGAAGAAATCAGTGCCATCCAGAACTCTAAAATCACTGACTTCCTAACAAACACAAGAAGGAGAAGGGCTAGTATACCATTTATTCAGCAATCAGAATAAAGCCCTGACTCTCCCAGCTGCTAGAACTCTCAGATGCTTCACCTTCTATAACTTCTTTAAAACCTCCTATAAGGATACATGTTGTCAAAGTGTAATTGTGCAGTGCACAGAAAAAAGAGGGAAAAAAAAAGAAAAAAAGAAAAGAAAGAGCATATTTTGCAGCACTACAAAAACATGAGCTACTAATAAAAGAGATATTGTACTGATCAGACTAAATTTGAGATAGCTGTGGGGAAGGGAGAACTTGGAAGGAAACATGCTGAGACACGATTCTCATGCTCCTGATCCACAGTTTTGATTTTATGTGCTGAAGAGGACACGAAGCATTGGTTTTGATAGTGCTTATTGAAGGTTAACACCAGCAGTATTTTAAGTGCAACCAGAAAGCTGCAATCTTTCTTCTGCAGACATGTCTATTTACTGGTGTATGTACTACACTACCATACATTGGTACATTCACTGATAGAGTTAATGCTGTAATTTTGTTTCATCAGGACAAAACCAAGGAAGCTAATTCCAGAATGACGGAGAATAAGTTAGGGGAATCCATATTTCTAGCAGTGATGTGTCTTACGAAAAAAGATGCCATGTCTACTTGGTCAGTCATAGAGAAGGACACTCTACAGTGCAAATTGTCACAGGTGAAGGTGCCATGCTGATCTAATAATGCATGACCAAACTGTCACACTAATGGAAAGAATCCTTAGCATACAATTCAATCTTCTCTTCATCAACTACATTCCATGTTTATCTGCAGCTGCCACAGTTGAGCTGGGACTGAACCAAGAAATGTTCGGAAAGGATAAACAAGTAGTAACTTCAACAAAGCTAATAGCAGACAACACATTTGAGCATGTCTAACTTTCAACCTTACCTATTTAATCTCTCTGTCTCCACTTCAAACTCTCTGATTTTGCTTTCAGAGATAGCAGATCCATGTGAATAAAGAGTCTGGAAGATTTCCTGGATGTTTGAGCAGTCTTGGAGGGAATGTGCCAAATGTTCAGCCACAGTACTAGACACCTGCACAGGGCAGTTAATAGATCATTGTGAAGAGATAACCACTGGATTCCTCCCACAGGCAGTCTGCATTGAGAACTGCATTTGCTTGCATGCACTCACTTCAAGGCATTCATTATTCAGTTTTTTTCTATGAATTTTATATTGAATAGAACATCTACAAGTTTCCACTTTAAGAAACAACTGTTTTGATTTAAAATTCTACTAACCAAAGGGTGAAGTCCACTACTTCATCATACATTTAAAAAGCCTAATATGCAAGTTATTTACTTTCTTGAAAGCTTAGCAAAAGGTCAGAGCTAAGTTCTTCAGTGAAACAATATTAACACACAGTGACAACAGCACTGCAGATTTACACTGGCATTACAAAGCAGAACTCAGTTTTCTGTTGACTGAAGTTGTGAAATGCAACTGAACAGTCTTTTCTTAAAGAACAGTAATTTGGAGGAATTGACTCCAAAATTACCCTCTTGAAGTCACTCAGAGAGTGATTTCTAGCCACCAGGTATCAGATCTTAACACTGGGTGAAATATTCTCTGTTGAAATATTCTTCCCAAAATAACTTTTAAAGTATTTTCAGTTAGCTCATATATTAATTTAGTAAGAAAACAATGCTGTTTTTAATGGAACACAGGTCATCTTCAGAAGGTATCATGCACGCACATAATTACTAGTCCTTACCCCTATGCTGCTGATTTCTGATCCTAAGACAGGTCTATCAGATGATGAAGACTCTGATCTTGTCTTTGACAACTTCACTCTTTCAGCAATCTGTAAGTCAGAATGCTGCATAGGTTACACAGGAACCCACACTCCATAAAGATTATACAAAATGCATTTGTTCACTGACTACACTTGCAAACCCAAAGTAAACTGCTGTAAAATTGACACCTGTGCTCTGAGAGAATTACAATCATTAGTGCTTAATTAACTAGCACTTTTCTGCAGCTCAAGTTCATGGGCCTGCTTAGGACCCCAGAAAACTCTGGGGATTCTAGCTATCTCCCAGTTAATCACACACTTGCACAGCAGCTGTGCGAAATGAAGCCTGCTTCTCCCAGATAATGAGCAGTGTTACTGCAACACACAATAGCTCACCTTGGCTATGGGAATGTCATTGCTACTGCTGCTTGTGCTCAGCTCTCCTGTGCTGGGATTAATGGGTCGATTGGCAGAAGCGAGACGACTTGGGCTGGATGGGCCTGTTGCCTGCACGCTTTGCAAACGTGTTTGCAGTTCCCGAACCTACAATAAAACACAACATTCTGGTTTTTCCACTTTTATGGTTTAATAGTTTGGAGGTTTTCTCATTGTCTAGCCAAGCCTAATTGCTTCCGGCTTTAGCACAGAAGTTGTATTTTGTCCTGTGGTGGAGACAAAGGTTTCATGTGGGGAGCAGATGAATGGAGGTTGTCTTAAAATTCCATTGTTTTCAGTTTTTTGAACTATTTGCAATGTGGAAATACGCAGATGTCATACTGTAGAGTAATTACTCAAAGTTTCAGCTTGTTTTATATAACCCCTTCAGTGCAGCTGTACTACATGTATAGAAATTATTCTCTCTGGGGTGAAGCTAATGCTCCAGCCTAAAATTATGATGCCTAAACAAATCAAATTAAAATCCTGCTATTAATGGAAAGCTCCAGTGTTGAAAAAACTCTTGACATAAATGTATCACAGGGTGACTTCATCATATTTAAAGGTCAAAGAATTCAACCGTTAATCATGCTTTCAAAACTACAGTTAAGTAAAGCTACCATATAGCGAGTAATGTGCAGACAAGAAAATACCAGCAAAGTACCCAACCAACAGTCTGCAGCAGCTCTCTGTAAACATACACTGCAAACACTGCATGGTCCTCATAACACATCAGATACTTCCAGAACTGACGTCAAAAGATTTTCAGGACTAAAGGGAAAAAAAAAGTCAGCAGAAGCCAAACTAGCTGAGCTAAAGATTACAGTGTTTACCTTGGAAAAATTCTTAACAGACAAAGAATAAATGGTCTGCTCAACACCGGAATTATGCCACAAGGTAAAGTGACAGGGTTCATTTTTCCCACAGAATCTCAAACAAAAAGTGTGAGATGAGAGAAGGGGGAGGAAACCATCTGAAGAGGAAATTTCCCCAAATATAGTGTTTACTTTAATACTCAAGTTTCTGTGCTGATTTTGTTGGAACAGTCCACCTACAAAACAGAACTAGTGAAATTTTACCAGAAGTCCAGTCCATTTGATATCCCCCTGTAGCATGAAACGCAACTCGTGATTCCTACTCTCTAAAACAAGGTGGGATTTTATACTAAATACAATACGTTTACACAAAGAACTGATTAAGGAAGCTGAAATCCCCTAGTCAAAAAATATCAAAGTTGCATTACAGCTTAGGCTTTCTTCAGCTATAGGCTCACCAAGTGCATGGTCAGTGCTTTAGCAATCTCGCTTGAAGAAGCAGCAGTCAGCATATTCTCTGCACAACACATACAGAACCTACTTCACTGAGGAAAAAGCTCATGATGGAACTCTCTCCAGTCACCAAAGCAGTTATCTTATGCCTCCTATGATCCTCTACAGTCTGCTTCTGCTTCCCTGAAGAGCACCCCTGCCTCTCCCTCAGCTGTATACAAACTGAAGGTCAGGTTGCCTGAGGACTTACTGTCAAAGTAACAGAGTTTTTAGGTATGTGCAAATTACAAAAAAGAAAAAAATCCATGTTTTACATAACAGAGCAGAATAATTGCATGTTACTAATAGTAAGATGTAGGTGGCAACAATAAGAGCACATAAAGGCTAACTGCATTTATAACTTCCCTGTTCAGTCATGGAGCAGTGCTACACCTTACACAAAATGAATCCAAACCACTCCATTGGTCTCTCTGTTAAAAAAAAAGATAAAAGTACACAAAACCTCAAATCAAATCCCCAATGTTTAAAGTAATTTGCTGAAAAATGGATATGGTTGCTTGTCCCAGAATTATACATCTTAACTGCAATTACATCATGAAGTTAACTGAACAGAGTGTATAAAGTGCACATTCGTAGCACATATCTTCTACATATTTTCAGCTGAGGCCTCCTTTGTACATATAGACATACATAATTTCAACACGGGTACAGCTGCACTAATGCGAACCTTAGGGACAGAAGTGCTCTACTGATGCAAACCAATCATTTCAGCCTGCTGATATGCATAAAACTGAAATAAACCATGTATGCGTGTTTCTGCTTGCAGAATTGGAATGCCAGTGCAGATAGGATTTGTACTGTGGCATTAACACTGTGGAAAAAAAAAGCAACCCCCAAACTTCATTAAATCAAAATCATATTTATTACTATTTCTTTTAAAAACTGGGCTGTTTCAAACTAAATTCCCCAAGTACTTAAGTTACAGCATTGTTTAAAAGCAAACTGTACTGGGTTTGTGTGGCAAGGTTTTGGCGGGGGTTGGGTTACAGGGCTGGCTTCTGTGAGAAGCTGCCAGAAGCTCCCCCCATGTCCGACAGAGCCAATACCAGCCGGCTCCAAGTCAGACCCACCGCCAGCCAAGGCCGAGCCCACCAGTGACAGTGGTAGCGCCTCTGGGATAACATATTTAAGAAGGAAAAAAGTTGCTGCAGCACAGAAACAGCAGCCGGAGAGAGGAATGAGAACACATAAGAGAAAGAACCCTGCAGACCCCCAGGTCAGTGAAGAAGGAGGGGGAGGAGGTACTCCAGGTGCCGGAGCAGAGACTCCCCTGCAGCCCGTGGTGAAGACCATGGTGAGGCAGGCTGTCCCCCTGCAGTCCATGGAGGTCCACGGTGGAGCAGATATCCACCTGCAGCGCAGGGAGGACCCCATGCTGGAGCAGGTGGGTGCCTGAAGGAGGCTGTGACCCCATGGGAAGCCCGCGCTGGAGCAGGCTCCTGGCAGGACCTGTGGCCCCATGGAGAGAGGAGCCCACGGAGCAGGTTTTCTGGCAGGACTTGTGACCCCGCAGGGGACCCACGCTGGAGCAGTCTGTGCTCCTGAAGGACTGCAGCCCGCAGAAGGGACCCACACTGGAGAAGTCCGTGGAGGACTGTCTCCCATGGGAGGGACCCCACGCTGGAGCAGGGGATGAGTGAGGAGTCCTCCCTCTGAAGAGGATGAAGCGGGAGAGACAACATGTGATGAACTGACCCCAACTCCCATTCCCTGACCCCCTGTGCAACTGACGGGGGAGGAGGTGGAGAATCCAGGAGTGAAGCTGTGCCCAAGAAGAAGGGAGGGGTGGAGGGAAGGTGTTTTGAGATTTGGTTTTATTTCCCATTACCCTACTCTGGTTGATTGGCAATAAATTAAGTTAATTTTCCCCAAGCTGAGTCTGTTTTGCCCGTGATGGTAATTCGTGAGTGATCTCTCCCTGTCCTTATCTCGACCCATGAGCTCTTTGTTACATTTTCTCTCCCCTGTCCAGCTGAGGAGGGGGAGTGATAGAACTGCTTTGGTGGGCACCTGGTGTCCAGCCAGGGTTAACCCACCACACAAAAAGGAAAACCACTAGGGATGTATTCTTCATAAAATCAAATCCCTGCCTCAACTGACTTAAAAATTGCTAAAATATTCACCTATGCCCAGAACCCAGTCCTGCAAGATTTCAGCCCCAAAACAAGTAACATGCTAAATTTAAGGGCAATCAGGAAACAGAGTGGTAAAGTTGCTTAAAATGCTAAGCATTCATTGACTCCAAAGTTTAAAACCACCTTAGGTAAGGACAATATTACACAAAACTTTAAGGCAGATAGGTTTCCTTTAGTCTATGTTTTATTACTGAGCAGCGACTATTGGCCATGATCACAAAGCCAATTATTCTTAAGGATCTGTAAAACAATGTTAGCAACAGAAAAAAAAATGAACACAACTAAGTCTGTAGCCAGGCAAAGCTTTGCTCAGCAAAGCATTTATAAAAGAAAACTTAGAGTGCAGCACAGTTATCATTCTATGTGAGTCACTGCTTTAACACTGTATCATAGAAGCAACTACAACTTAAAGAAACTGCCTGCTTATTCATGCTTCTTGATGTATTTACTGATTCAGGACTTCATTTGAGAAATTACATGCTGAATTAATTGCTATAAATAACTGCACTAACTTTAGCAACGCTGAGTACTGGATGGTAGTTCTGAGCAGGATAACAGGCCAAGTTTGTCTGACCTGTAAAATCACCGATCTCACAATTCACACATTCACCAAGCCAGAATCTCATGACTGGGTTGCGCACCCACCAGACTGCCCAGAGACAGCTTAGGTAACTATTTCTGGTCACCGAAACCTCCACTGTAAATAGAGCAGAATGCACAACCTCCTCAGAATGTACTTTTCACACTAGTAGTAATTCTACAGGAAAAATAAAGGAAGACCAAAGAACGGGAATCATGAAAAAAAAAAAGAGTTCAGAAGAGCCAGTTTCTTCTCTGGATTGGTGAATGCATGAGTTATGAAAAGACTAGTTTAAAAAGTATGATTAAAAATTATCTGACCACCCCTGCTCAATACTTCTACCAGTCTCAAGTGTCATTACCAATGCAATATAAGTTATTCTGAAGGTTATGTTTATTAGTAGAAAGAAGGTAATTGCAGTACCGCACGTGAGACACAATAAACAACTGGAAATTGGAGACAGAGGAAGGGCAGATCTCACTGGAAATGGATGACAAAATTGGCAAAATCCAATGGGTGAAGACAAGTAAAGAAACAAAACCAAAAAAAGTTCAACTGAAAGACAGAAAAGTGTGGATTTTTGAGTTGGGGAGGAATAACAAGGAAGGATTTAAAGAAAAGATTTCTTCAACCCTTGCATCGTACTAGTTTACAGACAGACATATCCAGAAGGATATAAAAATTGCCAAAGTTCTAGAACTCTAAATTGAGATAGAAAGTGGCTGACAGGCAGGTCTAATTATATGATCAGAAAAAAAAAAAAGGAGGCGAGAACAGAGGAAAAAGGAGAAATCCAGGGAAACATCTGTGAAATCCACATTGAAAAAAAGGAAAGAGAGAAGATCTTCTAAACAGCTGGAGGAAGTCCAAAGAATTACAGAAGTAAAGTAGTGCTGGAACCTTGGAAAGAGCAGCAGCGGGGCATTAAGTGAGACACAAGGCAACAGAGCCATTAGACTTCTGACCAATGGACAGCCTAGATACCAAGATAAGTCAGGTGCAAACACATGTTCTCAAGTTATTAATATAAATTTAAGTAACTGGAAATTTTATTTATTAATATTTGATGTTTAGCAATATGAACCAATTGTTTAGCTGCATTTCTGATTTTTTCCTTTGAATGCGGAGAATTGGAGTAAGAAATAGGGAAAAATAAAGCATAATTTCTTGTGGATACCTTAAGAACTAAATAAAGAGACAGCAAGGGTAGAGAAGAGGGGCCGACACACTACAGTAATGTTGGATTTATGAAAGACTTCGTAAGTGATTAACAGGCATCATGGACATGTTTGCAGAAATGCATAGTGGGTTACAGAAAATACTTTGGTGGAATATGCTCATTATCTATAATCATGAATCTAAGAAAGATGTTTTTACTCTTTGTATTTTACACATGCATACTCACAACTACATGATTGGTTAACATATCCCAAATAAAAAATGACAGCTACAAACTGCATATTTTTGTCACTGATTTCCACATTCAAAGGACACCTGCTGCTTTTGTTTCTAAACCAGTTTCAAATAAGGGGCATCCCTGTGATTGTCTTCTTTCTACCCTACTTATGACCTGTTTCATCATGCAGTATCTTTGAATCCTTCAAGTAATAACATTTTTTTCCTCAGCATTTTAATACCACTTTAATTTTTTCTCCCTGTTATAGAGGAGAAAGGTGAGGTATAACAAAGCACAGGAAGTGAAAATACCTCTCCCACTTTCTAATTTATTCATGCATACTGCAAATCTGTAGAGGAGAAGATGGAAAATGAAATAGTGGTGTGACAATTCAAGCTGCTTTCAGCGGTGAGGGCCCTTCCCAGCCTAAAGCACCGCTAACCTTTCCATCAGGGCTAGTGGTGATTATTTTCAGCCAGCTAATTTTCAGCCCCTCTTAAATCGCGAGCACCACAGCTAACAAGGTCTGATTTCCTATAGGTTGTCTGTTGTAGTTGACCGAGTATGGTGAAGAAGTCTTTCCTGGTATTTGTAAGGGCCATCTCCTCACTGAATTCTCTGGAGTTCTTATCAGTTCAAAGGAGGCATTTACAGAATGTCAAAGATGTCTACTTTCAAGAAATATGTAAGAACTTAACTGTCACTACGAGCCCTACTCCTCTGGCAGATCTGAAAATCAGTCTGCAGTCTGAACAATTATTTTGAGGAACGGAGAAAAGGAACAACACACAGACACAACAAGCTGCAGGAGAACAGGCACACTGCTAGGGTTTATACATACGACTTTTTTAAGCAGCAGGAGAGACTACAGAGCGCTGGGGAATACAAATATGTCACCAAGCAAGTGCTCCTCTGCATTTGACACCTTTCAGACAAAACTCCCTCAAGCAGTGCTCCATGAGGAAAGATCTGGGTGCCGCACGTCTACAAAGGAAGCACAGCAACAAAAACCAAGGATGTGGCAGGACATGACATGGGAGGTGAGGGGTGGATTCCCTAAAAGCTCTGAGCACAACTTAAGTGTTCTGATCCAGGCTGGCACACAGTGGCACAAAGGAGGGCAGTAAGCCTATCTCAGGCTTCTCATTTCATTTCAGATTAATCACTGAGCCATTTGCATACAAGCTTGGAAACAGAAGCAAAGCTCTAGTTTGTTAACAGCTAAGTGGAGATACTGCTGCATAAGCAAATACCATGCAACTGAAGGAGGCAGAGAACGGAAATAGCTTTTGGCTGCTACCTCAGGTTTCTGGTGCGCACCAAGAGACAAGAAGACAACAGTTCAAGGATCACGTTAAGCTGTGCAAGCTGGTAATAATCTCTAAATGTTCATAACGTACCAGTGTTCTCTAGCAACCTGAACAATACCTTCTGATCCCAACACGAATGACACCAAAACAAGGACAGCTGAGCAGTTCGTGCCAGCTTTGTGTCATCCGAGAACAGTGCCTGCGAGGCCAAGGATCTGACTCCTGCTGCGGTTTGGGTAGGTTTCAACTCCTCGCAAGAACAAGGCATTTTGGGAGAGCCCTTGTGCTAAAATGAAGTTTCTTGGAGTGGGGGCAATCTGGGCAGCTGTAGGGATCATGCATTAAAACGGCACTTTTCTAGTCCTCTGCTGATTATGTTTTCATTAAGGTCTTACGTTAAAGATAGCTAAAATACCAACTCTGTTCTTGTTATGGTCAGTTTGGTGAATTCAACAGAGTTTGGAGGAGATACAGAACAATCCTCACAACTAAGAGCATTTGATTAACTGAACAAGTTGACATCTGGCTTTTGCAGAGAATAGACTTAAGACACTTCCTGAGCTGGAACCGCTTTTTCACTTTAGACTTAGTTCTTCAGAACAGACTCAGAGAAGCCTGAAGAGTGCCCACACCTACTGCTTCTCATGTCAACAGGCTGCTTTTGGGACTGTGCTGAGGCACTACTCATCTGGCAACTTTCATGGGCAGTAATTAAAAAACCCACAACTTTTACTTGGCAGTCATGATGGAGTTTATATGCTGTATCAGTGCTGCTCATCTGACTCCCCTGGTGGATACAAGAGATTTTGTGTAAGAACACGAATATTACTTTTTCTAGTACTATTTAAGTCTGTTACCACATATAGCAGTCATAAATAGTGCTGACCTGATTACAACCTTATTCTCATGTAATAATAACATTAATCTCACGAACTGGTACAGAAGTTCCCTGGCATCTTATCTGTATTACTGGATTCAGGATTATGGTCAGCTATATGTGAACAGTTTCTAGGCCATTGACTGGCCCAGACTTAAATCGATTTTATTTTTAATATGGCAATATCATACAGAGGTAAAATAAACCTCTATGTTATGACATTAGCCGCTACACTGCAGGCACCCTACAGAAATAAGCGATTACCTCATTTACTAATGACCTGTGAGAAATAAATTCCATATGTATATTGTTTCTTAGCCACTGTTCTAGAAAGAGGCTCAATCTGTTAACTGAGCACAGTAAATACCTAATTAAATTAAATCTCCAACAAGCCTGAGAAAAATGTATTAAAAGCACTCTGCTTGATTACAGACATTGGTCTAAAGCAACAGACCTATTGATCTGGTCAACTTCAAGCTTATTCGCTTCACCCAATTTAATTTGAAAAAAACAATAACTAAATTTTAGTTGGATCTCCCTTCCCACTCTCCAGGGAAATAATCTGAAGTGACTCTGAGTTCAGGTGGCATGCAGAAAATATTTAATAGGTCAAAGAAAACCATGTACACCATTACATTAAAAATGCAAATACGGTTTCCAGTGCAACAGTTATATACTGTTGCTGACAGGGTCATATGCCATGGACAAACTTCTCTGGTGGGGGCAATAAACCAGTTGTTCTGCAAGTTCAGGATGATATTAAAAACCATGTTTCAATAAAGTCCTCTATAGGCACAAACTAAATGAAAACAACTGAAAAAAACCCCTGCCAGCTGTGCCTGAGTATGGAGGCTGCTTGATTTTGTTACGCTCTGTGACAATCCAACATTAACCCTTCGTCTACTGGGCAAGACATCTATCCAATCTGTCCAAGAAGAATTTCCTTAATTAAAGAGGAATGAACATTTAAACTGGCTTGCTGTATACGAGACAGCTCACAGTCTCTACAGAGCAATTCAAGACTTACCCTCTCCAGGGTCAGTGGTGTGAACATAACTCAGGTCAGTAACATCCCACTGCTGCTATCATCCGACAATTGCTCTAGCCACTTACACGAAACAAGTTGATGACCTAGTTCTGTTTCCATCAGAGATGCTTCCATAACAAAGAGGCATCAGTAACACATGCAGCATCCCTGCCAGCAGTTCCAAGAGACAGGCCAGCAACTACTAGATCAGCATGATTAACACACCATCCTTTCAGTCCTAGGCCCTGCCTATACTAAGGAAATTGTGAAATACTCAATAACATAGCCAGTACTTGTGTGGCTCCACAAATGCTTGGTTCACTGGGGAGTCCAATATAGATTGACCAAGTCAAGCAGTATCCGCATACACAGAACTAAACAGCATTTTCACCATCATCTGATCCAACCCTCTGCTGTTGCTGGCAGCCAGGCAAAACATAACAGTATTGTGCAGAGATACTAAGGCTAGCTCTAGGATTAATGCAGCTGTATTAACTGGGCCAATTAAAAGTACGCTTTTTTGCCTTCCTTTGGATACAATCCTCATGTAACCATCCTGGGTTTAATAGGTATCCCTGCATAGTCACACATTTCATTATACAAACATAACTTTAGTATTTTAAAGCTCCATTTTCAAAGTAGCCTATTAGTCAGTAGCCTTACTCCTTACTGTTTCTCCAAAAGCACAATCCTCTTGTCTGTTAGACACCTCACAGTCCGATTTCTGGCCTAATACAACCATGAATGGTTTACACTAATCTGTTCTCACTCCAGTTTGGTCTCTAAGTTTGAACAGCCATTAGCTCCCATTCTTACTTGCTTTCTCCAGCACTTGTGAAAAGAAATCAAATTCAGATTTTGCTGATCTCTGGTGATCGCTGGTGATCACAAACACCAATTCTTTCCCATTTTCTGTTTTTTAACTCAGGAGCTCCCGGCTGTCGGCATAAACTCTTGTTACCAATCTTCTAAGCACCTTAACTTGCATTCTGTACCTCTCAAAATTTAAATCTTTTTCTATTAATTCTGTCCTCAAGGCCATCTATTTTTTTCTTGCTTGATATCCCAATATTGATCCATATCACCTGTAGTGTCAATATCTGCATTTGTGTAAGCAAATTTCACAAGCACATGCTTCTATTCTCTGCCCGCTTGCCACCCCCATCCCCCCGTCCCAATCCTGCAATAATTCACCGGGTGTATAAATGCTGCTTCTGTAGCTCAAGGGGTAGTACTGCCTCTGCTTAAAAAGAAGTGTAATTATAAAACCAGTCCAAAAACTTCAGGACTGAAAACAACTTACACTTATGTTATATAATAAAACTAAATTTTACAAAGGAAAAGTTGAAGTGGTCTTGTTTTACATGATAGCAGATTACTATTCTTCCCTCATCGCACACACCTTTTTTTTAGTGTTAAGAGAGGATAGTTAGTTTTGCACAGTGGTATCTGAAGATTGGAAGTCTCACACAATGCCCCTTCATGCTAAAATGATACACTCGCTACAAAACAATGTTGTTTTAGAAGCACAGTATTTGCATAAAAGGTTGATCTGCTGCCAGTAGGTGAAGAGCAACACTTCCAATAATTCTACCAAGATACAGTTGTCTCAGTTGTCACTCAAATTGAACAGAAACTTGAAACTGCCTGTTTTAAAGACAACATTATTTCGTATCTAGTCAAAACTCTGCAGATTTAAAAGGGACAAAGTCAACAAATTTTAAAAGTAACAGAGATTGAGGTCATGTTCTCTTGGATCTTTCATCTTTTTCGTGAACAAATTTCCAGCCTTTTTTAGTTTGGATTCCATACAAAGCACAAGACCTTTATCTGACCTTGCAGCATCATAAAACGTAGACAGGGAAGCAGGACATGGCTGGGACTACTCATTGTTCAGTTCTGAGAATTATTACCCACTGACAGGAGTCCTGCTCTTTTTCTTTCTTCTAATCGCAAATCAAATTCCCATTAAAAACAAAGAAATATTTGTTGTTTACAGGAAAACTCACTAAATGAACATCTGCTTTTTCTATAGACAAGTTACATATGCTTCCTTAGAGATGAATATCAGATTTTCTGTTAACACATGATTTCTGACATCAGCTTGTTGTACACCTTGGCTGTTCATCACACACGCTTTTTCAATTATGTTCAGTTTTGTCCCAATTCTGTAACTTGTATAGCTCAGCTTTAACAACAAAAAGCCCTACAGCCAGTACAGGAAGCAAGATTAAAGAGAAGCTTGTTCTGGTGACAAAATTATGCAGGCTAGGAGGAACAAGAATCCATCATCTATGCAGCACTCTTACCCTTCTACGCAGTCTGTCCCTTTCTTCACGAATAGCATTCATGGTGGCCTTGGTCCTGTTGAGCTCCTCCTCTTTGCTACACAGCATGGCTGTGAGGCTCTCATTCTCTTCCCGCAAGCCAGCTAGCTCCTTTTCCCATCGAGATCTCTCTTCAGATAGATTTGGATAAAGCTCACGTCCCAGCACACCCTCAATCTCTTCCACGGTCTGCAAAAATACAGTCATCAAAAAACAGAAAGAGGCAGAGAAAGATGATTGAACAGGAGTAATGGTACACAGGACAGAAGTGTGTAACAGGCAACTATATATACTTGCATGTACACACCCAGCCCCACAACACCATCAGTTTGCTCTTTTGTTTGATAAGTAATGTCAAACAACTCTATTGCTTATTTTGTTTGATAGTTTGACCATTTTCTTAAAGTATTTCATACTGACCAACAGCAAAGCAGACGGATGTTTTACATGCAAATAAAACATGTCACCCACGAGTGACTGAAGTCCTAGTAGTTTCACCTCAGAACACTTTAAAGCAAATTAATGACTCCTTGTCATGGGTGAGCACAGTGTTTGTTGTTTCCCTGCCTCAGTAACAGGGCAGAAAAGTAGAAGCCTGTGAATGTGCATGGCATGGGGCCTTTTTTGGTTTTAGGCCAACTCTGCAAAAGGGCAAGGAAAAGAGTGGGACAGTAAAAAAAACAGGACTCTTCTTTCCCATGTTCCTGAACATGTTTTCCTCGAGGTGACAGAGAGATGAAAGAAATAGAACTCTCTTTGGCTAGGCTTACGTTATACCAGAAGACATTACAGCCTTTGTAGTGGTTAAAAAAAGCTGGGTTCCTCTGGGACATATAATGCCATTCAGCATTTCCTGCCCCATCCCCTTGCTCAGAACTGTGCCTGGTAGGCACCATTCAGCACAAAGGATATTCAGCAACTTCCACTGGGTGAAACTAAATACACACACACCCCACCAGCAAGGTAATATTGCCATGCCTGAACTTACCTACCGTCAGACTGGTCATTCAACATGTTGAAACACAGCATTAACGCTCAATGTGCCAGGTAACTACGTGCAGTTCTGATTCTACTACACAGCGTATGCTGTGCCTGTATCAATTTTTTTCAATTATGGAAGACCTTTGCAACATGCAAAACCCCTCCAGATGTTGCTTATAAGCTTTTGAATCTCTCTGAAGGCAGTCTGCATTAAAATGGTAGGAAAACGACCGGCCTGGCTGAATGGGGAGCTTTTGCTAGGACTCAAGGAAAAAAAAAGGAGAGTTTATCATCTCTGGAGGAAAGGGTGAGCAACTTGGGAGGAGTACAGGGATCTTTTTAGATCATACAGAGGGAAAATTAGAAAGGCAAAAGCTCAGCTAGAACTAAATCTGGCCACTATCATAAAGGACAACAAAAAACGTTTTTACAAATATGTTAACAGTAAAAAGAATCCCAAGGAGAATATCTTTCCTTTAATGGATACAGAAAGGAACATAGCAACCAGTGATGAGGAAAAGGCCGAGGTACTTAATGCCTTCTTTGCCTCAGTCTTTAGCAGTGAGTCCAGTTATCCCCAGGGTACTCCACCCCTTGAGCTGGAAGGTAAGGATGAAGAGCATAACATACCCCCCCTTAATCCAGGAGGAAATAGTTAGGGACCTACTACGCCATCTGGACACTCAGAAATCTATGGGACCTGATGGGATCCATCCAAGAGTAGTGAGGGAACGGGCAGAGGTCCTTGCCAAGCCACTCTCTATCATCTATCAGCGTTCCTGGTCAACGGGGGAGGTCCCAGAGGACTGGAGGCTTGCCAATGTGACACCCATTTACAAGACGGGTCGGAGGGAGGATCCGGGGAACTACAGGCCTCTCAGCCTGACCTTGGTACCGGGGAAGATTATGGAACGGTTTGTCTTGAGAGCACTCGCACGGCAAGTCCAGGATAAGAAGGGGATCAGGCCCCGTCAGCATGGGTTTACGAAAGGCAGGTCCTGCTTGACCAACCTGATCTCCTTCTGTGACCAGGTGGATGAGGGAAAGGCTGTGGATGTTATCTACCTTGACTTCAGCAAGGCCTTTGACCCTGTCTCTCACGGCATACTCCTTGAGAAGCTGGCGTCTCGTGGCCTGGATAAGTGTACTCTTCACTGGGTGAAAAACTGGCTGGATGGCCGAGCCCAGAGCCCAGAGGGTTGTGGTGAATGGGGTGAAATCCAGTTGGCGGCGGGTCACAAGTGGTGTTCCCCAGGGCTCGGTGTTGGGCCCCATTCTGTTTAATAACTTTGTTGATGATTTGGATGAGGGGATGGAGTGCACCCTCAGCAAGTTTGCAGACGACGCCAAGCTGGGAGGCAGGGTCGATCTGCTGGAGGGTAGGGAAGGCTCTACAGAGGGATCTGGACAGGCTGGATCGATGGGCTGAGGCCAGTCGTATGAAGCTCAACGAGGCCAAGTGCCGGGTCCTGCACTTGGGTCACGGCAACCCCATGCAGCGCTACAGGCTTGGGGAAGAGTGGCTGGAAAGCTGCCCGGCAGAGAAAGACCTGGGGGTGCTGGTTGACAGCCGGCTGAATATGAGCCAGCAGTGTGCCCAGGTGGCCAAGGGGGCCAACGGCATCCTGGCCTGTATCAGAAATAGTGTGGCCAGCAGGAGCAGGGCGGTGATCGCCCCCCTGTACTGGGCACTGGTGAGGCCGCACCTCGAGTGCTGTGTTCAGTTTTGGGCCCCTCACTACAAGAAAGACACTCAGGTGCTGGAGCGTGTCCAGAGGAGGGCAACCAAGTTGGTGAGGGGCCCGGAGCACAAGTCTTATGAGGAGCGGCTGAGGGAACTGGGGCTCTTTAGTTTGGAGAAGAGGAGGCTGAGGGGAGACCTTATCGCTCTCTACAACTACCTGAAAGGGGGTTGTAGTGAGGTGGGTGCTGGTCTCTTCTGTCAGGTGGCTGGAGATAGGACAAGAGGAAATGGCCTCAAGCTGAGGCAAGGGAGATTTAGGTTGGATATTAGGAAAATTTTTTTTACTGAGAGGGTTGTCAAACATTGGAATGGGCTGCCCAGGGAAGCGGTTGAGTCACCGTCCCTGGAGATATTCAAAAAGCGAGTGGACGGGGTACTTCAGGACATGGTTTAGTGGGCATGGTTAATGGTTGGACTCGATGATCTTTCCAACCTAAATGATTCTATGATTCTATGAAGAAACATGGGAAATAAGTGAATATATGATATAACTAGCAACCTAGAAAGTTTCGTTTCATTGGATAATCCAAGAACAAGTTATAGCTGAAGCCTATATTTTTAAGTTTAATATGGAAGATAAATAACATGTACCAAAGTTAAAAATAGTCTGCTTAGTTGTATTATTGAAAAGGACTTATTTTTTATATGTAACAAAAATTACTAACTGAAGTTTAGCTCCTTAATTTGGGAGACACTAAAAGAACCAACCAGAGTACTGCTGAAAATGACAAACCAAACTGAAATCACAACTCCACTTTTTTTCTGCAAGAAATCTTCCCACTGTCTGACACTGATGTGTCAGTGAAATTTTATTGTATGTCTATTATAATGGAAAGTTGGTTATTTACTGTTATCAATTGATTAATCTTAAAGAATAAATCTTGGCTACAGCAAGACTCCTTAGTGAGGAGGAAAAGACAGTCATACAAAAGGAAAAAAACTATTTTTAACAACTAGTTTAAGACACCTCTATGGAAAAAGCAGGGACAAAACTTTTGCAGTCAGGTTCAGTTTGTCCTTTTAAATTTTATTTCATGTCTCTCTTGCATAAAACTGCCATACATTTAGAGTCATAAATATAAAACTCCATTGACAGAGTATCTACAGTATAATTCTGCTTACATATTTGGTAGTAAGCTTAAATTACTTTTCTAAATGAGCAATGCCTTGCAACATCTCTGTAAGATGAAAGAAGCTGCAGCTCTCCCTTACATTAGTTTCACTTGGACCTATAGGTCTCAAACTATGACAAGGTAAGTTATTTCAACACAACGTGAGGATGAGTTCAAGTTCTGAATAAGCACAGGGTGGTTAATCTTACAACGTGAAGAAAAGCTCTGTAATGGCAGGAGCATTCTTTCTTGATGATGCTAGCTTTATTTTAAACCGTCCCTCTTTGCTGCTGTCTTCTCTCCCTTCTTCCCCCAAACATCCTCTCCTCTTTCACGCACTTCCCCTGCTGTTCCTCGCCCCTCTAATGCCAAGTTCTGCTGCTGCCTCCTTCCTCCCCATACTCCTAGTGTTGCTGTTTTTCCAACGCCTCCCTTTCCCAAGCCTCTTCTCCTCCTCAGAGCCTCCTGGAGCACCACTGAAAGAGGAAGGGCTGTCATGAGGAAGCAGCGGCAGTGGCTCAACACCAAGGAAGTATCTTCAGACAGAGAGGCTGCTGCTCTTTTTCCAGACTCCATTGCTACCGTTTGCACACACAACTACAAAGTTCAGGCAGTGACAGCATCAGTATGCTCTACAGTTGTACTAAGGGCTGCCCTACAGCCCTTAAAGCTGAGGGACCTTTCTGCTTGCTTGTATGCTCCTTCATTTTGATGTGATCAGTATCATTTTTCTAACTGAACTATTACCACAATTCTCCAGTTTGATGACCAACATACTACCATCCTCCATGGTAAATAAAACATAAATATTGTACATGGATATATCTATGTAAACTACCAGGTTGTTTATTTTTCTTCAAAGCAGTATTACAGAGCAGTTTTATCTGGCATGCTGCTGTACAGCAGATAAATTCAGGTATAATTTCATGGATTACTGGATTGAATTACAATGTAATGTTCTGAGCACAGGGCAGGATGTCATATCATGGTAATTCCAGTCTTGTCTCTGACACTGCCATCAGTACTCTCTGCCTTAGTTTCCTTTCAAGAGGAGTTGTGTTACAGACATGGTATTAGATTAAATCGGCAAGTGTCAGGTTTAAAAGAAGCAAAAACCAGCACTTTTTCACAAGGCATAACTCAACGGTAGAGTTTATTCCTAATAGAATTTATGGAGGCCAAAAATTTAGACAGTTAAAAAACACATTAGATATAAACACGTAAGAAAATTCCACCCATGACTATTAAACACAAAGCCATCATCTCTGGCTCAAGAAGTTCCTAAACCCACCTTGCCAGAAGCATTTTTGAAGGAGGCAGAAGAAGGACATACTATGCATGCCCTTTTTGATGCAGTCTTTCTGTTGGCATCTGCCACTAGACAGATGGACTTTTGGTCTGACCCAGTGCAACTGTTTTCATGTTCTAAATGGTTCATGTTTGGAAATATTTACATCTTTTTTTAATTGGTAGAGTTTTAGTAGTAGGTATCTGTTACTGATAGTTATTTACTCTTCAAAATACATGAAACATTAACCAGCCTACTCAACAGAAATTTTCTTAAACAAAGGATAGTTTTGTAACTGTTCAGTTATCAGACAATCTGATAAATGTCATTTCAAGGTCTTTTCATTCTTTGTGGGACAGAAACAACTGAGCTAGCTAGGGTCACTTGACCTGTATAAAAGAAGCAAAAAAAAAAAAAATTACCAGCAACAGCATTAAAAGAAACCCACTAAAATTTAACCATTGAAGCAGAAGGATTCAAAACATTTAAATGCATTAGTTCATCGGTGAAGAAAAAAGCCAACACTCAAAGCAAAAGACAGTCAGAATTTCAGGCTTCTGTTCGTGATTCTACCTGTTTTAAAAATCTCTCAGTTCTCTGTCTGAGTAAACAGGAAAGCAGAAATGACCTGCAGCCATGGGTGGAAATGTGGAGAGGGGCTCCATGTGTAGATTTTGTTATATTAAACACATTGATGACACGCTTCCCTAGCACATAACTGGAGCATCTCAGAGATTCATATCTTCCTGAAAGGTTAATAACCTTTGCATGCTATCACTTGTCAAACACAAACAATCCCAGGCTCTACAGCACAGGCACTGGAGAAAAGGTTTCCCCAAAAATGGCTACACATGTAGAGATCACCTGAAAATAAAAGGCCTGCATTTCTGAACCAGGAAGAAGCTGCTGACAGTTACTTGTCATTATAAAGTTGGACTGTAGTTCATTTGAATCAACAGTAAATAATGGGGTTAAAATAAAAAGCTTTAGAATTAAGCTTGTGGCAGCTATTTTGACATTTTATTGAATCCACCTCCTTCAGAGGTTCTCACCTCACCTCACTTCAGAGACCTCTGTAGACCTCACACAGACCAATCTCTACCTGTTTTCCAGGATCTACAATCTCTCTCTTGGTGAATACTGACTTCTGAGAACACTTAACCCTAAAACTCCAGATAATACTGGGTAACATTCAAAGTATTGATCCTAATCCTCCAACACACTCAAATAAACTGCTTCAAGACCGTTCCCAAGAACCCAGAAGTCAGTCTGTCTCTCCCTCAAATATACCTACATTCTTCAAACTACTCCTCAACATTAATTTCTTTATAGGCCATTATATTCCTCGGGCACAACCAGGCACAGAGGGGACCATTCCCAAAGGGCTAAGCTGTCTAGAATGGTCACAGACCTCCCCACTTCAAGAGCAAACTGTCAATATATTTGTTCTTATGTAAATGAGTCAGTGACACTTCTCCATCTGACGCAAAAAACTTGTTCAGCTCTTTCCCTGTATATAGTAAGAGACTCTACGGTTCCGTCGCTTTCAGGTTCTGAATTGCAATCCCTTCATCACATGTGCTACCTGGCATCCCTCTTCTTGTTCTGTTACACACTCAATAAAACCAAGACATACAAGTATCAGCTGAATTACCTGTTCATGTGTCTGGCTTCTCTCATTAGAATTAATATACCCCATATGTTTTGTGTTAAATACTAGCTTCGTATTTTAACACAGCAAAGGCACAACTTAGGCATAATACATGGCATTTTATCTTCAAATTTCAGCGAGTATTACATATTGTAATTTTTGTACATGTTTATACAAAATGTACATTTTTGTACATTATTGTAACATTTTCTGTTACTGCTCAATGACTAGCTGTGTGACCTTGGGCAAGGGACAACTTGTTTGCTGGATAACCTGCAGAAAGTAAATTAACTGCTGAGTGTCCTCATTTCTCTTATCTCTGCAATAAGCGTAAGACAAATACATTTCTGATTTGAGATCAAAAGTCTGTTAGTAGCTCCTCCTGTGCCTTGGAGAATTCAGTGTAAAACAGGCATATTACTGCCTACCCAACACATCCCATGAGCTGGGGTTGATTTCAGTGAAGTACTCTGACACCTTTGGAAGTAAGGTGCTATTAGTACAGAATGCTATCAGGTGTCTCAGGCAATGTACATGCTGCATTTAGAGCCTAATGTTACTGTTACCTTAATGGCTAAATCACAGTGTTCACTGGCGGTAGTGAGTTGTTCAATATGTCTATCCACTTCTGCGACCGATAAACTGCAGCTGCTTTTCTTCCTCCCGCAGACAACATTTTCCAGACCTGTCAGCACTCTTTGCAGTTCTGAATTCAAGTCACTACAGTTATCTAAAAGAAAGCAAAACAAAACAAAACAAAATAAAACAAATATCGCAACAATTAGCGACTCAGTGAAAAAACAAACTCTAATCCAGGAAGTGCCTGCTGCAGAACAGCTAGGACCGATACCGTTCAAGGAATGTCCTTGCAATCTGCCGCTTTTTCCTCACCAACTGATAGGCTTAAATACCATAACCACATCAACTGAAATCACGAATTATCTCCCATCTGACAAATAACACTCCCCCTACTTATTTGAAGTGTTCATTTTTTCTTCAAAAAACTCTCTTTTCTGAAGGACATTTTAAGACACCACATGCTCACATACTCTGCCATTTCTTTTTTGTTATTCTTTTTGCCATTCAGCAGCTACTATCCTGATTTTATTACCCTCAGAGGGTTTTCTCTGTGTATTCAACATTTTTTCTGCCTGGTATATTCATTGACATCACGATTTGACATTTCTCAGAAGAATTTCTGTGGTTGTACTTAGGCACTGCTTGATTTAAAAAAGAACTGGTGTTTACAGAAATAATCCCTACTGACTATCTCAGCACCTATGTTTCATTTTTATAATTATTTCTTCTTCAAATGCAACTGCAGAAAAGGAATCATAAAAGCACACCTTGTTCTTTGCTATGTTACATAGTAGAAACATATTAGCACTACATGCAACAACACTAATTATAAAATGCAGGAGGGAATCACTTTCTTTTCTGTCTTTAGGCAAAGCTCTTCTAGTGCCTTTGGCACCACCACAGCGTCCTCCTTTTCTGTGAAAACAAGTGGGTCTCAGTACCCTGCTAGCTCACTTCATAAATTATTTTCATTTTTCTTAGGCTCACATCTGGCAATAGACAGTGGCAGTTCCTAAGGCAGAGACATGGTAGAATTCACTCTTGTGCTGTCTCTCAGATGTGCTAGTTAGTATTTCTGGCTTACTAGTTAACAATTTGCTGTAACTACCAACGGTACAGCACACAAGCGGTGCACTATGATACAGCAGTGTGCAGGCAGTTCCTATACCTTACTAAAAACAGTGGCAAGCATTCTTGCTGGAGGGTGTTATTTCTATACTACTCCTGCAAGTGTTTCACCATGGTCAGAATTCCCTAGTAGCCTGCTGGCTGTGGTTCTTACAGGGGACTAAAGTAGCGGGCATTGAACTGTGTCTGAAATTTAATCAACATGAGACACTGTGCAACAGAGGACTGAGAGTGGTTGGATGAAGGGATGAGATGATCAGAAAGTAAAAAACTGTAAACTCATTACAACAAATCTAACTCCACAGCCTAGCACACATAAACATGAACCTATTGCTGACTAAAAAGAAGAGTTTAAAATGATGTCACAATATTGTATGAAAAATGTGAATGGGCAACACATACAAAACTTTACTCTTGAAGTCATATTCACTAGTTCTTGACTAGCAGCCACCCATCTGTTGTAATAATAGCAAAAATCCCTTTATAATAACAACTCACTTATGACCAGCATATACCACGCAGGACGCTTAATTGTAAAAACCTCTATTTTGTTTGCTTGAATTTGTTTGTTTCCATAACATCTTCTATAACAGACATTTTGTCTATTTAAACAATCTTCATGGACCTTGTATGCTGAGTTTTGTTCCTACAATAACATTTTCCCCAGAAAATAAGGGTTTTCAACAATGAGAACCCCACTTCTCACAGAAAACCAGTACAACCCAATCACAAGCTCTGCAAGACGTACTGGAGAGCATTCATAGTTTTATCTCTTGGTGTTTTATTTCCTGTAGCAATGGAGCAGCATATCCACATGCATTAGTGTATCATGACATATTACTGTTTTTAGTAAGTCACTGATGCTCATTCCATTAGGGCAATAACCAAGGTCATGCACATGGTTATTAAGTCATAATTTTTTATCCTTACATACCTTTATCTAGAAGGATAAAAAAATACATACATATTTGTGTATATATACATGTGTGCATAGACACACACACACATATATACACAAAAGGATTTATTTTCACAGGAATATGGAAACAAAACCCAAAAGGACAGAGTCTATGTATAGAAGAAAAACATGGAAAAAAAAGGCAAGAATCCCGGGAGTTAACATTCTTATTTTGTCCATTGCTATATTTCATTTTATTGCCATGTTTCCCACTGTTAGCAGAAACTTAAATGGATAACTTGCTGTTAATATACACAAACCCTGCTTCAGCTCCACTCCATGAAGAACAAAATCAAAGGCCTAGTCCCCAAATAAATGCTGAAAAGTAAATTAGTTTGAAATTTTTTTGTCAAAAGAAAGGAAAAAAAAAAAAGGAAAGAAAATTAAAGGAAAAAGAAGTCCTCATGTTAGAATCTGTTCAAGTAGGAACTTAATAATAAGCATTAACTTTTGACAGCAAAACCACTCATTTTTTAAGAATATAAAAACCTCTACTTAAAATATCTTGACTCCATGCAATATTTTGTTAAGAATACTTTGAATTCCGTATGTTAAAACACTTTGCGATTACATTATTATTAATATTATTCTACCAATGTTTCTAGAAATTAAAGACACTGAAATACAAATGTGCTGTGGCAGGTCTTGCATTTATAAACAAATACAGCTCCAGAGCTGGTGTATTCATTTCAATTTAAGAAATCATAAAGAAAATCTCTTTTATACAGTTGCTTACAATAACAACATGTTTTCTAAATTATTAAACTCCACTCGAGGGCAATGAATACTATGCCCAAAAGTCAGCCTGCTCTCAGGTCCATTCCTCTGAAAGGCACTGTCCTGGAAAAAGCAGCAGAAAGTTCTCAATAATGAAGTGCACTGCTCCAAACAAGTGGAAAATGTTTTAATACAGTTTCTTATGTATGGTAGCAAATATTGCATGTTGCACTATAACCATCAAAGCCTCATGTAGAGGTAGCAGCTTAATACTTAAGGATCACAAGTTCTGCAACAGGGCTTAAGACTGCTATTTCAACGATTTCCTGAAACAGTGCTCATGTACGGTATCACCCGAAGAAGCTCCCAGGCACCCAGCTAGTTTACCTAGGGAAGAAAATGGAGACCAACTATTTGGTTTTAAATATAAATTAAGAGAAATAGTATTCTGAAGAGAATTCTGAAAATAAGTCATAGTGAGGATTACACCAGACTTGTGTTCATCTACAGGTATGGTCCTCAGCTACCGTGCCCAAACACCTAAAACATTATCATACTGAAGGCCTAGTATCTGCTCATGCTTATGTTGCAAACTTTATGGAGTTAATTATTCCATACTTGGAGGTTCTTCAAATGATCAGTAACTGTGCTTGAATGACAAAATGGATGGAATTCTGAAAGAAAGATGCTTGCCCTCTTAGTTCTTAATCAGAAAAAACTAGTTACAGACTGTCTGCAGGTGCTCCCTACTTGCACTGTATTTGAACGTCTTGTGTCAGATTTATTCTTGTCTAAATCCATTTTGGTAAGCTATTCCACACTTATAAAATGCTCTCAATTTTCAAAAAGTGCAGACATCCTTTATAGTTAGGCTGTAAAAGAACTGGACAGACAGTTCCATTCCCCATGCTTTCTCCCTCAACTTTTACTCTGTCTGCAATTCTTTTCTAGAGTTAGACTACTTTATAGGCACATGTAAGGTATGTGCACAGCTTTTTTCTCCCTCTTCTTTCCCAAAAGTAATGAGCTCTCCTGAACAATCATTCCATTTTAGATTCCATAACTATTCTACATCAAGGCAGAGAGGTTACTTTACATCTAAGTTCATAGTCATGGGGAAGTTAAGCATTTGTTGTCATTAA
The DNA here is from genome assembly GCF_000737465.1 of Haliaeetus leucocephalus. NCBI lineage: Eukaryota > Metazoa > Chordata > Aves > Accipitriformes > Accipitridae > Haliaeetus > Haliaeetus leucocephalus. Next base: position 1,852,771 of record NW_010972603.1, read on the forward strand.
CACAGCCTAGATTCATTTATTTCCTCACCAAACATTTGGATTTGCATTTCAAAGGCTATGATGCCTTTCTGCTGCGAGAAGGCATCACGTCTACTAAGAAGCATAACTCACCCATGTCTGCAGTGACCATGGTGGATTGATTCTCTGGTACCGAAACAGAATTCTGGTCCATGCTGCGTGAGTCTTCGTTAACCTCATGCTGGCTGTGGCTGAGCTCTGACCGCAGCTCTGAATACTCATCTTCCTCCCTGGGGGAGAGAGGGAGAGCAAAGGCAGAAATAAAATCCTCTGAGGAAATACGTATCTCTGTGACACTTACTTCAGACCTGTAAGCTGAGCCACAGGATACAATCCACACAAGTGCAAGTGTTCTGCCCCACTAGCGGAGAAGGGTTTATACCCTTCACGGCAAAGCAACTGTGCTATGCCCACTTGCAGCAGCCAGTGCCTGGTTTCCACTTCTTTATTCCCAAGTTCACTGTTACTCCAGACCACTGTACAAGGAAACAATGGGTGGAACTGAGTGCAAGCAAGGATGTGTGCAAGAAGGACATACAAGGCTTTGCAGTAACTCTCCAACCAATTCTTAATCAGCACAAGTGGTTTTTTATCCCAAAGTGGATTAGCAACAACTGATTTTGGTCTCCTTCTCAGTTTCAGGATGCCACTGGCTTGTGTGCAAAGCAAGCGTGCACACACACATCCCTGCATATGTGTATCAAAATGTTCTTGGGGACAGGTAAGTTTTTCATCTTCTCTTCTCAAAAGGAAGCGAACAGATAAATGAGTATGGTGCTGAACTGTTGGAGTTACTGGAAAATAAAAAGCCTCAATTACCTAGGTTTTAACTTATTTGTCAAGCTGGTTCTACTAAAATAATTGAGGACAAGGAATACTTTAGCTAAAGCTAAGGAGCTTAAAAAATTAGGGCTTTTCCCTCCTGTCTCCACACAAAGAGTTCAAAGCACTGGGAAAGAAGATAAGTAAATGAATAATAGCTTTGCCTAAGAGCATTTGTAAACATTTTTTCTTTTGATCCACTTGCTGATTCGACTCAGGATTTTTTTTTTTTTTTTTACTTCCATAGTGACTGTTTTGACATTACAGTATATATTTTACAAATGAGAAAAATGCCAGCTTATCCAGGTGCAGAGCCACTCTGATAAGTAAGCAAACAGCCATCATTTTGTTACACACTAAATCAGAGATTCATTTTGCTGCACATTCAGCAGAAAAGTGTGAGAATGGAACCATCTGGATTTGGAAACAATAAGAAATAGCAAAGAGCTATCTGGGGATCTGCATCTGGGAGGGGCACCTGTAAAGTCAAGTCTGCTGTGTGTAAGCTACATGGTGATGAGTGTTTCTCGCAGAAATATTGCAGGGTTTAGCCTGGAGGTGTGTCTGGATTTGCCAGGCAAAATAGGAGAGAAGATGGCCCATACACACAGGGAACAATGACAGAAGTAAAGTCTGCTCCCAAAGTAGCAGAGGTGACAATTTATCAACCAGGCCAACTCAAAAAAGGAATTTCAGCTTGCTTGCCAAGCAGGGTTTCCCAAGGTACTGAGATGTAATCTACAAGAACTATTATGCTCTCTTACCCCTTACATTTGCTTCAGTGCAAAGAAAGTCTGACTTTATCAGAAGCACTTAGTGACTATTATTAAACAAAAAATGCAGGTCAGCTGGTTAAAATTGAGATTTAGATCAAAGAAAGGTCTTTAAGGTACCATGCAATACATGTTTAAGAAAGTGTGAGAACTAAATCATGAACAGCAGGAATTAAAACAGTGTAGTGAAGACACATAAGCATGAGTTAATATTCCATGAACTCATTTACTATTAGCCACAGCACAAGCCAGTAGTAATTAGCTTTAGACAAAAACAATTACCAAGTATTCAAACAGTTGCATGTTTTTGATCTGAAGGTAATTCATTTTTACATTGATGAAACAATTAGTCCCACATTTTTAAGATGTGAATTACCTCTACAAATGTACAAGAGGCTGTATTGATCATAAAACAATGCCACACAATAATAATTTCTCACCACTTCTTTTTTGGCTCTTGTTGTATAGATTTTCTGTTTAAAATCCAACACAGCTTCATCTAGCTAGTACTAGTGCTGTTTTTTCAGTTTAAGCACCCTCAGTATCTTGGGGCAGTTGAAAAGTATGTCATACGGCAGGACTTACACCCTTCTGATGGCTCAAGCCAGAAGTCAGTTTCTGAATAAACTAATGCTTCTAAGACCCAACCAGAGAGATCAGAAATCCATTTCTGGTAAAGCGACAGCCAGGTCAATCGGTTTCTCCACCACCAGCCTGATGGGGAGCAGACTGAGGGCTAAAAACACAAGGGGGAATTTGAGGGGAGTGGTGCACCACAAATATGAATTCTGCCTTTAAAACTGAAGCTGGCAGTAACAGAAGTTGCTGTTTGAGACTCCCCCTTCCCTAAAACAGAAGAGTCCTCCAGTGGCACTGTAAATGCAAGGCGCTCAACAGCTGACGATGACTAGCCACGGAACTCCTCCCACACCACCCAAAAGGAGGAGCCATTAAAACTTTCTTGTTGCTGCCATCACCTAGGGCCTTGCTGGAGAAAGCATGTATTTGTTCTCCTATTCCAGTTGCTGGAATGTCATGATGAGTTGGAAGCAATTAAGATGCAGATCAAGCTGTTCTAAACACAGACCTGCCTGGGATCAATGCCGGAGCAAAAAAGTGTGTTTTACAGCTATGTCTGCACTTAATGCTTTCCTCATGTTCGGGTGCAACTGAGAGGATCACAACTGCTGCACAGACACTGAGAAAAACTTGATTAAGTAGTGAGCAAAACGGCGTACTTTCAGCATCCTTTCACACCGCTGACGAGTTCTGCCAGGACGCTGGCAAGGTGCACATTCTCTTCATGGCTGCAAACAGTGCCTAGTTTCACACTTCAGGTGCCAGCAGTTTTTCAACAATCATTTTACTTGAACAGGGATTTTTCAAGCATTCTAAGCCCCTCAGATAGAAAATACTACAGGTGTTATGCGCACTGCAACCCAGAGATTGACTGCTCCCCGTGTATACACACTTCAGGTCCCTCTGAACTACTTCACCTGTTAACAAATAATGACACACTTGAGACAACATGGGAATTAATCACTGAAGGCGTGTGGGGCTGGGTATTGTATGCTGAAGCCAATGCTATCACACCCACACTGCCATTTCAATTGAATCCAAGTAGCTTCCACCTGGCAAATATTTAGAAGCTAGAATCAGACCTCCAGGTCATTGTGAAAATATAAGTGCCATGTGTTGTTTCTTGTGATGCTGTAGTCTATTCACTCTCCTTCCACATTAACTCCAACACAACCTACTTTCTGAATGTATTTCAGAATAAAAGCTTTAAGTCTGAACAAATGGTTTTACAACAATGGGTTACAAGCTTCTTGACAACTGTTTCAAATAATCCTTAGCAGGCACCAATATTCAACAGAGTATATTTCTGTTTGGTATTGTTAAAGTTGCCTACTATTTTTAGAGATGCACAAATGTACCCAAACAGCCACTGGTTTAGAACTAAAAGCTATTTGATCTCTTCCTTTTTCCTTTTGCTGAACCTCAATTCAACAGATATCTAAGAAAGACTGTCAGTCATAGGCCAAAGTTGTTTTTGCGCAGCCAAGATACAGATGATTTTGCCAGCCAAAGACATGATTAAGAAAAAGAGTTGAGTTTGAATGAATCTAAGGCAATACTAGTAACTTCTGAAGTCAGGAATATTCACCTTTAACCTAGACGTAATTCCCTTTTAGTACACTACTGTGTAATCTGTAAATCCTTTCCGCGCTTCAGAGTTATCAGTTGTATCCTTTATGTCCAAGTATTTACAATATGACTCTACAACTGGGAAGATCCATTTGATTGGCTTTGCTGTCTTCTAAGTTGTACCTACTTGGGGAGAAAATGGGAGTAGGCATACACCTTCTTAAAGGACAGAGAACCTTTGCAATGCAAAAAAAAAAATCTCTCTTCTACAAATTGAAACAGCAGAAGTAGGGGTAACGATGCCACCGGCATCCATTCGACATGCTACCAGGAACCCCAAGCTAGCATTGCTCAGTGAAAGCTGTTCACTCTGCAAGAAGCTGACAAAATGTGCTCTGCATCATAGGCTCTTCTGCCCAACAGTCTTGAAGAGTTTGATGAAAGCCTGTGACTTGACTTTTATAACGAATTTAAGCAAAATACTAGCCACCTCCTCCCACTCTCTCCCTAATAATGTAGACAAGAACAGTGAGACACTGTCACACAATTACAATTTTCCAAGAAAAAAAACAAAGCCAAGGTTTATGTTTCCAGACTGCTCAAATAAAAAAAGCATCCTTATCCTAGTGGACCACTGCTTTAGTGGTTTTTTGCTCCCAAATTGCTACCTTCTTCAGCTGGTAGTGGGTAAATTCTGCACTGTCACACATGAAGAACTAGGCAAGCAAGAGGCTTGTCTACTTGCGCAGTATGAATATAGGCAGCTCTCTTTTTACCCTTAGTATCAAATCAGTCACAGCTGTATTTCAGGGGGTTTTTTTGGTGAGGTTGGGCTTCCAAACCAGCTGGGCTGTCCAGAGCAGCAGCAGGAGGGAGATGAGACAACTGCAGATGAATGTTGGCTTGCTCCCACAACCACGGTGACCTCATTTTCCTTAGGGAATACTGGAAGAACGTAGCACAAGAGCAGCAGCTAACTTCAGGTGGCCACACACATGGAACTTGTTGTACCCAAGAAATGGCTAGCAAACCTGGAACAACCCTAGAAACTTCTAAAAATACTCCTGTAAGATTACTAAGATCAGGGTATCAGATATACCTGGGAAGAGGCACAGACATTGGCATGTGACTTAAGCTCTCTTCCTAGAGCTGGCATTAGTAAACCACATGAGCAAAAGCCATTACACTTCAAGCTGTGTAAAACCCCTGACACTGCAAGGGCAAAAAAAAAAAAAAAAACCATCAAAAAACAAAGAAAGAAAAATTCTCGGAATGGAGAACATTAACTAGCTTAAACAGCCTGCCAACACTCCTCAGACTGTTGCAATACCTTACTCAGATTTAACCGCTCTTTCTGCTTACTTTCTGCCCTACTTTCTGAGGGTACTACTCACATTCAAACAAAGAGCTACAAATTTAAAGATAATACAGCTCAAGGAGGATAGTCAAATACCCTCCATGAAACTCCAGTTTCTTCTAATTGTTTCCAGAATATTTTTGGGTTTTGGAAGGAACCATGAAGCATGTCATAAAGCGGCAGTACATCAAGCTACATGTTAGTTTATTTTTACAGCCTAAAAATGATACATGACAATACTGAACAATCTCCGTGTCAGCACTGGGGAAACATTTATCTGTTCTGCAATTAATGTAAACTCAGGAAAACTGTTTCCATATAGACAGCCTAAATATTGTGATAGCACAAGTAAAGCCTCCACTCAGCATTACTTGCAGGTATCCAAGAGTCAAATCAAAACTAAAATCCCTCCTGTGTTCTAGTTTAAAGGAAAGTATAAATGCTGAGGCACTAGCAGGGCTGTGCTCCCAGAATCCTTTCTCTACGGACTGTTTTGTTCCAGCTCCCAGGCTCACAGTCCCCACAGCCAAGGGTGGAGTGCTGTGAGTCACACCTGTCCCAGCGAGGACCGCAATTACACCGCCCTTGCTCCATGGGATGCAACAGCTTCTCAAGAGTGACGCAAGTAGATACCAGAGCGGATTTACAGAAAGTCACAGCAGGAAGTATCAGTTTTCCTTCTTTCAATTGTCTTTACAAACCCTATGGAATCCCTCCAATTCTACCTCTGCTTGCCGTTTTTAGGAGGACTATTACTCCTCTGTTCCCCAGACACCAAATTATTGGCCTACCAGAGAAAACACGCTATTCCAATCAATAAAGGAAATAAAATCCACTAACTTAATTAACATTTTTGTTCTTAGTAATAAAACCAGAACAAATAAAACCAGAGGAGGCATCCTAGCTGTCTGAGCAAAACAAGCTCTCACACAGTACGACCAAACAGGTGGGGCACAGCGCTGGTGCGGCACGTGTTGCAGCAGTGCTGTTCTGAAGCCTTCAGAAACCTGCATCCCCCCTGAAAGGGGCAGCCAAACTGCACTTTTCATGAGAAGCAGCATGCGCTTCCCATCAAGCTTGGTTCTTACGTCTCACTTTCCTGTGCATGCTACAGCTGACTGGTTTATGGACATGGTTGAACATTCACAGTATCCACCTGATCCCAGTATTTTGTAACTGAACACCACTTGGTGTTTACCTTGCCACAGGGACTCCAAAAACCAATTTTTATGGATTCTACGTAGTATTTTTCTTAAATGTCACAGAGTTCTTCTGCCATTCAAGAAAAAAATATCAATGCAGCTCTCATGCTTCTCAGATTTTGCTTTCAAACTAATCTTTTCAACTGGTAGAGCTTTACCAGAGAGGAGGGCGGGATGGGCTGCCAGTATCATGCTGTAAAGAAAGGTGACTTGAAAGAAGACTAATGGGAAGTTTGTCTGCAGAGGTATCAAGCAAGAGTGAACATGGCAGTCACAGGGATTTTTTCAGGTAAGTACTACCAGTTTAGAAAATACTACCTGAAAAATCTCACCATGATCATCACTAGTTATGATCATCTCAGAGATGGAAATATTTCTCTTCTTAAATAACATCAACATAATGTGGTTTTTATAGTGGTATATATGTGTGAAGACACTTTCTCTTATTTACGGTACACCAAACCTTTTTCCTTTTGTATATAAATAGTTTCATGAAAGGTTAAGTAAGTAGTTGTAACAACATTGCCTGGTGCTAGGAGAAACATTTACAAGGGAGAACAAATGAAGCAGTTATCAAAAAACCTTGCAGCTAATAGGCAAGGAAAACTGAAAATGTGCTACACGGGCAGAGCATCGTGTCAACACTACCTATGAAAGTGTGAAATCTAATTTGATGTCCTCTAGAAAATCCATAGATTCGAGTAGTTTAGTTGCATCCTCATAAGCTAAACTTTTAAGAGCTCCTCCTCATTCTAGTCCAACTTCCTCTAGGTTGAGAATGGGTAAGAGCAAGTTAGGAAAAATAAAGTGTTTTCCTGTAGTCAAATGTAAAGTTTATTTTAAGACAGTAACAAGTAATGAACTAATGTAATCCCCCAAGCTTTGCTGCTCCAAAGACAGGCAACAGCATGATTTGTACCATTGTGTTTTGTCACAAATACCAGTACAAGTAGATGGAAAACCTACTGAAATCCATTTGAGCCACATTCGTCTCCGCAAGTGACTTAGCTTAGGTGATCTATAGGATGCCACAAAATAAAGTTAAAAGCAGAGGTGCAGGCTGGATGGCTACATCTTCCTTTATCCACCATTACTATCACTCATCTGGTACCTTGGCATGTATGTTACGCTAAAGGAATATTTAGATGGCACAGTGCAGTTCTTCACAGTGCTCATTAAGCTTTGTGAAGTATGATTTTGCCATAGAGAATGTACCACTTCTGAGCCTCGGGATGATACTCTGCAGAACACATACCTTAACTATGGGCAGCTACACAATACCAGTCATAACAAGCCTAACTACCTTAAAGTCATCATCAAATTATATTTAAAGTATAATTCACACCATGTTTTGCACCATTCTTACATTGGCCCAGAATATGGAGGAAGTTGCTGTACCTTATTGTTGTTCCCTGTAGTCGATCAATTTTCTTATTTAATTCAGCAATGATACTGTGCAGCTCTGTGATTCGTTCCTCATAGCGTAGTGTTGTTCGCTCCTGCACGTCTTCATGCTCTCTCATTAGGTGGGATTGTTCACACTGAAGCAGAGAAGCAATGAACAGAAAGGGTCTTATGAATAATTGCATAGAGATCAGATATAAGGCAGAAGTGCACACTGTTAATGGTTTTCTTACTCATCAAACCAATACTGCCTTAGCAAGAGAAAAGGACAGACGCAAAATATTGACGTACACAAAGGTATGCAATTACAAGATTTTAGGAACTGAAAGACTATGCAGTGTACTTATTACTATTTTTTTCTAAAGGGCAGAAGTTGCCCTTCTTGCTTGAACAAAAAAATGCCATTTGCAACTCAAAATAGCTATAAATGTCTCATCTTTGAATCCGTGAACTTAATGATGCATCATGAATCTTCAAGGATCTTCCCAACGTGGCCTGAATTAGAACAAGTACTAAGGCAGAAACCACATTATTGTAAAGAAAAGTAACCACACTTTGAGGATACGACTTCTTCTCTAGTGTGAGTATTTGTTTTTATTAGCCTTTAAAGATAACATAACATATTTTTTATTATTTTAATCCTCTACAATAAAATGCTTATTATTTGAACAATTAAAAGGCTACACGGCTGCTTGTTTTTTATACCCATCATGAAATCCTCCTTTTTCTTTCCAATAGAATTTTAAAATCCAGCCTCTCTGGCTTACTCTTCACACCAGCAAACACGCTACTTCAATTACAGCAAACAATTACAGTCTACTGCAATTACAATGCAACAGTGCGTGCTGATTGAAGTTACGCTTGGTAGTGGCTGGAAAGAGCAAGACTCCTAACTTTTTGCTTCTGGCCCCCTGCAGGAAAACAGTCAAGCCTCCTTGCAACCACAGAATGGTATGTACTAC